>NC_069072.1:138933868-139243608 GCF_025698485.1 Gossypium arboreum
ACAACAATAATGCCTTGTCTTCATCTTTAAATTTCTCATCCAAATTTAGCAAGTCTGCTAAAATTTTATTGAATGAGTTTACATGGTCATTCATCGACATACCGGGTGCGTACGTGAATCGATAAAGTTTCCTTTTCATATAAAGCCTATTTTCAAGACTTTTCGTTAAAAACTTTTCTTCCAAGTATCCCATAACTTCTTCACGATGTCTCCCTCATAACAGTACTTCGCTCTTTGGCCAAACATAGGCGGATTGTACCACACGCCTTTGTCTATTGATCTTGGCCCACTCCTTGTCATCCATCTTGTCGGGTTTTTCTTCAAGGGCTATATCTAGCTCTTGCGACATAAGACATCCAGATCTCACATTGCCACATACCAAAATTATTGGTACCGCCAAATTTCTCTACTTCAAATTTTGCATTTGTCACAAGAATCCTTGTCGATGACGATGTCGCGCCATTTTCTCCTCAATCCCAATTCAGATATCGTGAACAGATCAGATATCGTGAATAGTGCAAGATATCGTGAACGATGATTGTATACGTGAATAGTCTCAGATATCGTGAATAGTATCAGATACGTAAATAGTGCCGTATATGTGAATAGTACCGTAAATGGTCGTATTTCCCAAGTACGAATCTGGCTCTGGTACCAATTGTTGTGAGGAAGCGTGTGAAAGAGAAAAAATATTGTACTGAAAAATCACACTAAGTTCAATTCCCAGGAAAGAGAGGTAGATCACGAAGATCACTTAAATACCAAGTCTTTCCTAGCCAGAATATCCCTCTATCGTAATTTAATAGCACAATAAATCACTACAATCACATTCACAAAATATGCAAAATAAATAATAAAGAACACCAGAATTTTAACGAGGTTCAGCAAATTTTACCTACGTCCTCGGGCACTACCAAATATATTTTACTCCAAAAATTACAAGTGAAATTTACAAATAGAGAGAGAGAATAATGCCTTAAGTAGAGAATGGCAATTATGGGATGAAGAAAGTAAGAAATGGTTAGGCCTATTTATAGTTGAGGTTAAAGGATAAACTCGCAATGTCCCTATACAATTAGGGACCAAAATTGCAATTATCCCATGCTAACTTTTAACCCAACTTGCCAACTAATATTACTTTCTACTTTCGGTGCCTATCCTTTTTTACTTTTCAAACAAATGGGTGGGTTCCAATATCATCACTGGCTGTCTCTTCTTCCTCCTCCTCTTTATCATCTTCTTCATTGTCTTCCTCCATGGACAATGAGGAAAATGACGAAGAGGAGGAAGAAGAAAATATATATAGGGTTGGGTTGTAAAACGGTGGGTAAGTCTGTTGGTAATGGAAGGACACAAATGCAAATTGCAGCATTTGCAGAGAGAGAGAGAGAATGACTAGTTTGATTCCTGTTAGTGTGAGGCTCGCATGAGCTATTTTTCCCGCTACCCCCAGCTAGTATCAATAAAACAATTTACCACAAACTTGTTTGCATCTCTTGCTAAATGTTATGTTAACTCCGGGACTTGGGTGCAATCACATTAATTTGTTCCCTAAAATTCAAGTGACAGTTTCAAGGCCTAGCATTTACACAATACTCAATGAGAAGAGAGTAGAAAGTATAACAATGTATCAACTAATCTGCTGTATGGACGAGCTCTCTGGGTAGCAGAGAAGAGGCTTTTGGTTTTTTTTTCTTTTCTGGAAACTGCTACCTCTTGGTATGGGCGATGAATGCGTGAAATGATGGAATTTATCTTTTCGGTTCTTTTATTTTCTTTGGGTCTGTTCTGTTTTGTAATTTTATTTCTGGTTTTGGGCTCCCTTAGGTGCTCTATCCAGTACAGTATAATTTCATAAAATCAAAGAGTAGATACATGATAAGGTCATTACTATATCACAATTTCCTTTTTATTATAACACAAATCTATTTGATTTTTATGATACTTCATTGGCCGATCTGGTAACAAAACAGCACATGTAATCGTACAAGAGAGTTTAAGCCGAGATGAGAATAGCTTCTAGGTCGAAGAAGCTCCAGTGTTGGTAGAAGCAGCAGCTGCAGAAGACTGTAGCCTTCATGACCCACCGTAGAATCGTAGAACTGTTAATTCTCTTTGAAGGACAGTGAGGATTTGCTATTCGAAGACCCCATTTTTTGTTTTGATTGCTCTATATTCAGTATTGTTAATGTTTTGTTTGAGCAGCAGGAGGCTGGAATCTCATAGCTGACGGTTTCCTTTTCGTGTTTTTCTTTTGACTGAAAGTTCATTTAATTGTCTTTTTACTTTGTTTAATTATTAATAAAGAGGCCGGCTTTTGAGATTTAAAAAAAAAAAAAAAAGAGCCTTGTAAGAATTCACTTGTTAATAGATCTAATCGGCTCGTTTGAATACTAAAACAAATTCCCGATAAATCAAAAATACAAAAACAGGCATTATAGAAAGCTAAAAAAAGACTATTTTGCGGTCTAACTTACATGAACAAACATGAATAACAATATCTGCGTCTATACTCTTTTTTCTTTGCCAGAAAACCAGTGGCAAAGATATCAAAAAAAGGGGCATAATTCAACAATCCTATACATCAATATAACTCACTATAAAAGTACAGCTATGACCAGATTCAGGAAAGGGACCAAAATAAAATTAGTTGAAATGTACATTATATGCCTTTGAACCACACAAAAACTAATCAAACTTAATACATGTAAATGAGCTCTTGCATACGCCTATATTCCAAGAGCAATATTCACACGAGCTGAGGGCTCAGGCTTGCCTTTGTTAGCGTTTTTACTGTCTCTATTCTTCGGTGTTTTTCAGATGGATAACGGTGGGAAATCTTCTTCGTTTTTTAAATGGAATGGTTGTATAAATATCCTGCATGTTAGGAGCGGTAAGAAAAAGGCTCAGAGAATAGTATTACATATTTCAGACGGAAAAGATGAATTGTCAAACCTGTCTCGACCCATGCTAGCGACCGATTTTAGCCTTTCCGTTCCAGTTGAGTTTTGAGTGTTAGGAGATCCTGGATTTTTCTGCTTGCTAGTTTCAGTACAGGCAGGCGCCAAAGGTAGGGCTCCAAAGGACCCGAATTCTACAAGCCTATCTGGCTGATCCATCAAGCCATTGGCATTAGGGGATAATGCTTTTTCAGAACCAGAGTGGCGGAGTCCCGAAGACCCGGATTTTCCAACACCCTGATTTATTGACTGCATTTGTGCCAGATCACGGTTGCTTCTCTCTGGTGAATTTGGCTCAGGGAATGTAATGGCACGGCCATTGTTACGAGGAGATCTTGCCAACGCTGGGTTCCTTCCCCTAGCTGTCAGGGACCTATCTTTGTAATAATTCTGCAAAAAGATTTAGACATAAAACCACATTGCGGCAACAAGGCCCAACCAGAAAATTTAACAAATAATAATATCGGTAGTAGTAAAACCAACAATAGCAAAATGACACTATGATGCTGTATGTTTACAGCAGACTAAGTTTGAGAAGCCCAATCCAAAGGATAGAATGAGTATACCGTATTGGGATTGGGGAAGTATGTCCCTGTTCCTCGAGGCTTTGGCATTTCTTCCATTCCGAAGCCAGAACCATGTAGAACTGGTGGGTTAATAGGATAGTAGGCTTGTCGAGGGACACCACCGTTGGCATTCATTGGGGAAATTGCATTTTGCCTGAACTGCACTGACTTGTGTACCGCGTCCCACGAATTCTTGCTCTGGAACTGAGAAACCAAAGGTGAAGAAATCGGAGGAATAGATGCACTAAAGGCATAGTCGTAGCACCACTGGCCATAACTCAAACCGTGTATATTGGCATCGTAATCCCCACAGAGATCAGACAATGAGCTCAAAAGCTCCTGACTTGGAGCTGCACTACTTGAAGCTGGATTACTAGAATATCCAGGATATCGATCCTCCGTTGACCAAGCAAAATTTGAAGTCAATGGCTGATTCTTCGGTCCAACAGGGGACTGAACCCCTCTACTAGCAACCAATTGATTCTCACTGTGATCACCATGTTCATTAGCACCCGTCTGCTCACTGCTTGCAGAAAGAATACCCGAAGTCGCACTCCTTTCAGACAAACCAGAGTTTTCAGGCTGTTTACGTTCCACGTTTCCATTTCTTATCTCTCCATTATCCAAAGACAAGTTACAAAAATAGAGATGAGGTGCATGCCTTACAGTACCTGATGAGGAAAAACCATCCCCTGCATTTGGAGGGCAAGATTTATGTGCATCATTTGAAATTACAAGACCTTGAAATCTGGAGGTTGCCAGGTCTTTAGCATCCCCTGTGAGACGGATTTCTGAAATACTTGATGCATTTGCAGAACCCTGTGGCTCCTTAACAGTTATACCAACATCTGTTTCCCTCTCAGACATATTACCATTATTGACTTTGTACAATGATCCCTCATTATCAGAAGATCTATAATTCCCAGTCACAGTACTTGAATTTGAAGATTCTGATTCATAAAAGTTTTGATCTTCTTGACATGACTCTGTACCTGACACTGATGGTGTTGCACCAAGTCCTCTGAATCTAGACAATGGAGCAGGATCTTGAACATCAGGCCTCTGTCCATTTCCATGCCTATCCAGAGTGTTCGAGAAAAACTTATGAAGTTCATCTCCTAGAGTTTCTTCAGACTGGGAAAGAATCTGCCCTAGCTTCCGAGCCCCGTAAGTGAAAGCGCTTCTTATTCGGTAAAAGTTCCCTAGAGGAAAACGTACATCATGATTAACATTTATGATTTATCCCTCTCAATCGGTTCAAGAATCACTGAAAACCTCTCAACAAGATTGCCAAAATATTCAGCACAATATCTAAAGACAAATGGCATTTGCCTATGGCAAAATGACCATACCTTTGCTCACACTGCGACCAAGATTATTGTTTTCTCTTAGAGGATCTACTATATTTAGATGCTTTTGAGGGAATATGCGTGAATTAGCTTCAAATCCCCTTGAAGGAACCGAGAACTTTTCCACACATTCCCTGAGAAAATCATTGCTAAGCAGCAAATCTCCCCCACCGTTTTCAGGCGTCTCAACTGCAAAATATAAGATAAATGAAATAAGCATCTTAATCATGTGTTGAGTAGAACAAACTAGATTTGCCATGAACGAAAAATGTAGTTGCTTACCCACAATATCTGGTAGGGAGGATATAGGGATTGGACCATTTAAACTGATGCAGTAATTTTCCCAATCAAATTTGCTAAAGTAATCCAAAAACTTATACAGAACCTGCAATATATTCAATCACTTAAAGTAATTGAATCAATTAGTGTAAACTGCCAAAATCCTGCAGTACTCACCGCCAAAGGGCCATCTAGGGATGAATGGAATAGATGGAAAATGTACAGCACCAAAGTCTCCAAACCATAGGTAGAAATCAAGCCATGATGAGCCCCCAAAATACGACTCTCATAGTAGCACCAAGCCTTGATAAGTACAATACTGCGTTTAAATAGATGATCCTTTCCGATAAGACGATCAACCTGTAACATTATCAGCAAAGTAAAAACTATTTATAAAGGTGCATTTCTGGTTACTGCAATATTATATAGCCAATTAACCACCCCCAAATACATGCTAGCTTTCCTAGTATGGGTAAATACAAATATAGATATAAACATTTATAAAGATAGAATAGCAGAGATCTGAAGTCCATATCTAAGTATAACATAGATTGGCAAACATTAGCAAAGAAATCAGGAAAGAAAAGAAGTATTGCCATCTATTTATTGTGCATGAGAAAGAGAAAGATTACACTGGAAATGACTAGGGAAAGCAAACAGAAAATATTTGTCAATTATACTAAATAAAATATAAACATTGCAGAAATTATCAGGTGAATTTCCTTACTTGACATAGTAAAGTTTCAAATATCCTAGAAGAATACATTCATCCTGCAAATTTCTCAACCAATGGAATGGAAGCAACTTTTTTTACTTCCAAAAAATGAAGAAGAACCACTAGAAACGCACCAAAAGATCCAAACCCAAGAAACATAAAGTGTGTCTGCATCAAAATGTTTCCAATATATACTAGCAACTAAACATTGCATATCCTTATTTCAATTTGCAAATGAACAGAACTAACTTGTAAGAAAAACAGATTTCATTCACACCTAAATTTTTATGGTGTAACCTACCTGCTCAAGAAAGCACAAGGTGCATAGCCCCCCTAATTGATTGAATGAGATATCCACCACAATGTTCTGCACTAAACACTTTACAAGCTTAACCTGCCACCAGAGAAGCCAAACTTAACAAGGCCAACTACATATGATACAAAAGATTTCAAAATTGTAAACTGTTACAATAATAAACCATCTTAAATAATAACCATGAAGTAGATCCCATATAATGGAAACGTATAAAAAATTCATTCACATCCAAATTGTAAACTGTTACAATGACCACGGTTGGGCTGCTGATTGACTAAGCTCCCTGATGCCTCTTTTATTAGGTTTTGTGGGAATATCTACTTTTCTTATTTCTGTAGTAAATTATTTTTGCCTTTTCGCAGAACGGAAAAAAGTGGAAGTCTTATTCCATTGAAATGGGAAAAGCATAGACATCTCTCTCAATCTAAAATGCAATAACCAACAAAGTAATGCTTGAACTGCACAAAAAACTGGCAAGGATGAGAAAGTATTCCTAATCACCTTATTAATTACTGAGTAAATGGAATTTAAAATCAAAGAAAGGAGAAGAAGGAAAACCTTAACAACCCACAAAACAATTGCTCACTTAGAGGCTTCAGCAAGATCAATTAAAGAAGAAAAAAGTTTTATATACCACAGTCCAAGTTTGACAAATAAGATCAGCCTGAAAAGCTATAAGAAAGTATTTATTTAGGAGAAATTAATTAATTGGCCGCAAAAACCGCTATATCCAATATTTATAAAATGAATGGTTGTCACAAATATCAGAATGCACAAAAGAAGAAGAGTGGACTCTTACTAAAGCTTGGAATATCTGAAAAATATAAATTCATAAACTTTTTAAATGTTTTACTTCTACTCTTGTGAGGAAAAAACTACAACTCTGCTATCTGGTCAGAGCATAGGAATCATTAGTCCTTTTGCTTTTCCCAAAATAGCATTCATCAAATTGAAAAGGGAAAACATGTCAAAGCATCAAGACCTTTTACTGCTGAGTTTTCTACGTAATAACGATGCTAAAATAATGGTTGAGGAGGCAAAACGCAAAATGAAAATAGATATAAAATGTCAACAAAAAGAATAAAGAATGAAGTAAACCTTATGTAAACAGGTTAGTCTCTTATGGATCACAAAACAAATAATTTGACTAATCAAAGATCTACAGAGACATATTAGTTGAAGTTAAAAACCTCTGCCCGAATTAATTGCACATCCTTCACTACAAACTCAGCAGCAGTGTTATGATCTTCTCTTTCAAGGACAGAACACACATCATTTGCCAGAGCCTCCTCAAAGATTAAGCCTCCGAAGGCAGTCAAGTCGATATCTCCATCAGGAAGATAGGTCTTCAAGGGCACTGACCCAAACGGAAATACCTGTAATAAATACAAGCTTAAGGATTAATATCTATACAAATCAATCGCTAATTTAAATGAATGATCTTAGGTTCATGATCACACCAATTGATAGCTATGAAAACCAAGACAGCTCTTAGGTTGATGATCACACCAACCGATAGCTATGAAAACCAAGACAGCAAAACGACAAAAACAATATACGAGACAATTATCACCATATTACTGAAAAAAAATGTATACGTCATATCGTCATTAACAGCCAGGTTGTTTTCAGCTGGAAACATTAAATGACAAATTTCCAAACTGAATTTTACCGTTATAGATAATTCCTTTTATGTACTCCGCTGTAATGTAACAAATATGAACCGCATTCAGTCAATCACAGATGTCAAATACTCAAAAGCACCCAATGAATAGTCCCATTATCACATCTAACTCCCAATGGACGAGACTTTAGCTAGACGTGACATTCATAAAGGTAGAACATTAACATTGTAGAAACCTCATCCATGTGATAGAGAATTTGCAATTTCCAAATGGATCGATCTCTACAACAACTATTAAGCCTGATTACGATGAATTAGAGGTTCTTCCACCACCATTCTTAGTTTTTATTTTATCAACAAATACTAATCATGTTTTCTCTTAGGTGACTCCAAACTACACAAGAATTAAGTTTAAAGCTTACACTCCATCCTAAAAATTCTTGTACTAGTAAATATAACAAATACGGTAGCCATTTCCATTTTCCACCTAAATTACTAGTTTCGAGAAAATGCTAACATTTTATCCATTTAAATCAATAAAAAGCAAAATTGAAAACTTAATTAATGTTTTTTTCTTCAAAAACCTAACCTCACAACCAAGATAATTTTTAATTAATCTCTGTACGTAATCGGTAACCGCTTTTCTCCTCTCTTCCGAAACAACAGTTGGCTGGACACGGGCTATGATCCCCTGCGTTGCTTCCTCGGCTTTTCTCCAATACTCCGCACTAATCCCCTTTTGATTCGGTGATGAAGATGGTGACGATGAATACCTGTCTCTTGACGAGACGCCGTTTGTTTCAGGCGACCAATCTAGGAGATCGCCCATCAAAAACATCAACAACAAAAAAACAGCCGCCCCTCTTCCTCCCTACGGCAAAACAATTCCGCCGCTTCACGTCTCAACGGAACGTCCAATCATTCAACGCGCTTTAGGTCGCCGCCGCCCTAAACCAACGTCCCTTCTGATCTAAAAACACGTTTTATTTTTTTGTTATTGTTATTCACGGTCAGGGTTTCGGGGAGGGGAGAGACAAAGGAAATAAAACGACAGGGGAAATTACGACAAAACGACGGTGAAACACTGTGGAATATCTTTTTCTTTTTGCGTTTTATTGAAATTGGGGAAAAATAAAATTTGATTGTTGTAAAAAGGTAGAATCTAAAAGTGTGCGATCACGGCGGCGGCTGGAAACAGTGGTGGTTAGGGTTTGTTCCCTTTAGGACTGGGCTGGGCCTTGATTGCCCTTCTACTATTTGTCTTAATTTAAAGAATTTAAATTTATTGTAAAATCTATGCAAATTTTTATTTGTTATATTTTGGTGAAATTTTTTTATTATAAATATATTTTAGGTTAAGTCAAAAATTATTTTAGACGATAAATTTAAATTATAACTTTTAGTAGTTAAAGTGCAATTCTATTATTATACTAATTCATATTTTTATAATTTTTATATCATTTTAGACATAAAATTATTAAGTATTCCTTAAATTCACCTTTTGATGGAACTCAATCTTGAAAATTTATTGACCTGGAACCTTAACTAAAGATGTTTATATTTTGAATATTGGATCTATTTTAGTGACCCATTTCCTATTTAAAATTAATAAAAAATAAATTTATATTTATATTTATATTTATATTTATATTTATATTTATATTTATCATTAAAATAAAATAAAAATATTTTTATTATTTATTGAATAGTAAAACGAGTTATTTTGGGCATGTCTAGGCAAGTAAAGCTTGAGCTTTGAAATCAAGTTTCAACTTAACTCCATTAATGAACGCCTCTAGCATTGGTCTTAACCAACAATGCAAATGCCAGTAATGTGTCTTTTTTATTACATAAATTGTGTCTTTAGGTAATATTTAAAAAAATATTTTTGACTACTTTTATTAAAATAAATTTAAAAAACTTGAATATTATTTTATTATATTGTAAAGATATGGGATATTATTAGTTATTCTAAACCTGGTTATGATTGTTTTAAAAGAAATAAATTAAGGATAATAACTCATACCTTATTTAGCATAAACTAAATTAAAGGAAAAAAAGTTTGGGTAAATTCATGAGGAGGGTAAAGCCCTAATAGCAAAGTAATTAGGGTGACTTGAACTCAAACGGTAAACATTCTAACCATCGAGCCAATACACAAAGTTCAAAGATATTTATAATATTATAGCCTTATTCAGTTTATATGGTTTGCCATATTCAAATTTAGTATATATTTTGCTACAAAATAATTCAAGGAACTTAATTACCTACTAATTAAATAATCAAGTCTTTGAGAATAATATATTAATTTAACATAAAATTACAAAAAAAGGTATTTTTAGATTTAATATATTAAATAATTTGTAATGCTTTGGGCTTAGAAAAATTATTCACTATTTCATGCTCTAAATGCTATATTTAGTGTATTGGTGATATCTACTGTAAATCATTAAAAGAAATAACATTTTTAATGTTGTTATTTTTTTGGATTTTAAATTATTTTTATATTTTATTTTAACTTTTAAAGTTCTTTTTGCAAGTGACTTAAAAGAGGATACTCTTTTCTTTAATATTTCACATAAGTTTTCTTTAATATTTCACATAAGTTAGCCAATGAACTATAAAGAACTAAAAGTAATCTTTAATTGCTTTTTAAGTTAAAGACTAAATTGATAAATTTTATAAATGTTGAAGGTCAAGTCAGTTTAATAGTAAAACAACAAATTAATAAAACAACATTATAGACAGCTAAAAGAAGACTATTTGACAGTATAAAGTTACATCAACAATAAGCAATAACAATATCTGTTTCTATACTTTTTTTTCTTTGCCAGAAAACCAGTGGCAAAGATATCAAAACCTGGGCAAAATTAACAACAAAAGAGAAGGCATAATTCAACAATCCTATACATCAATAACTCACTATAAAAAGTACAGCTACGACCAGATTTAAAAAGGGACCAAAATAAAATTAGTTGAAATGTACATTATATGCCTTTGAACCACACAAAAACTAATCAAACTCCATACATGTAAACGAGCTTCGGAATATGGCTATATTCCGAGAGCAATATTCACACGAGCTGAGGGCTCAGGCTTTGTGGCTTTTGTTAGCGTTTTTACCTGTCTCTATTCTTCGGTGATTTTCAGATGGATAAAGGAGGGAAATCTTCTTCGTTTTTTAAATGGAATGATTGTACAAGTATCCTGCATGTTAGGAGAAGTAAGAAAAAAGGCACAGAGAATAGTAATACGTATTTTAGATGGAAACAATGAATTGTCGAACCTGTCCTGATCCATGCTCGCGGCTGATTTTAGCCTTTCCATTCCAGTTGAGTTTTGAGCGTTAGGAGATCCTGGATTATGCGGCTTGCCAGTTTCTGTAAAGGTTGGAACCAAAGGTAGGGCCCTCATTGACCCGAATTCTACAAGCCTGTCTGGTTGATGCATTGAGCCATTGGAATTAGGGGATAATGCTTTTTCAGAACCAGAGTGGCGGAGTTCCGATGACCCTGATTTTCCAACACCCTGATTTACTGAATGCATTTGTGCCACCTCACGGTTGCTTCTCTCTGGTGAATTTGACTCTGGGGATGTAATGGCACGGCCATTGTTGCGAGGAGATCTTGCCGATGCTGGGTTCCTTCCCCTTGCTGCCAAGGACCTATCCTTGTAATAGTTCTGCAAAAATATTTAAACATAAAACCACATTGTGGCAACAAGGCCCAACAGAAACTTTAACAAATAATAGTAATATCGGTAGTAGTAAAACAAACAATGGCAAAACAACATCATGAGGCTGCATGTTTGCACCAGAAATCCAAAGGATTAGAATGAGTATACCGTATTAGGATTGGGGAAGTATGTCCCCGTTCCACGAGGCTTTGGCATTTCTTCCATTCCGAAGCCAGAACCATGTAGAACTGGAGGGTTAATAGGATAGTAGGCTTGTCGAGGGACACCACCGTTGGCACTTATTGGGGAAATTGCATTTCGCCTGAACTGCCCTGACTTGCGTACTACATCCCATGAGTTCTTGCTCTGGAACTGAGAAAGCAAAGGTGAAGACATTGGAGGAACAGCTGCACTAAAGGCATAGTCAATCCACCACTGGCCATAACTCAAACTACGTATGTTAGCATCGGAATCCCCACAGAGATCAGACAATGAGCTCAAAAGTTCCTGACTTGGAGCAGCATTACATGAAGCTGGATTACTAGAATACCCAGGATATAGATCCTCGGATGACCAAGCGGAATTCAAACTCAATGGCTGATTCTTCGGTCCAACAGGGGACTGAACCCCTCTACTAGCAACCAATTGATTCTCACTGTGATCACCATGTTCATTAGCACCCGTCTGCTCACTGCTTGCAGAAAGAATACCCGAAGTCGCACTCCTTTCAGACAAACCAGAGTTTTCAGGCTGTTTACGTTCCACGTTTCCATTTCTTATCTCTCCATTATCCAAAGACAAGTTACAAAAATAGAGATGAGGTGCATGCCTTACAGTACCTGATGAGGAAAAACCATCCTCTGCATTTGGAGGGCAAGATTTATGTGCATCATTTGAAATTACAAGACCTTGAAATCTGGAGGTTGCCAGGTCTTTAGCATCCCCTGTGAGACGGATTTCTGAAATACTTGATGCATTTGCAGAACCCTGTGGCTCCTTAAAGGTTATACCAACATCTGTTTCCCTCTCAGACATATTACCATTATTGACTTTGTACAATGATCCCTCATTATCAGAAGATCTATAATTCCCAGTCCCAGTACTTGAATTTGAAGATTCTGATTCATAGAAGTTTTGATCTTCTTGACATGACTCTGTACCTGACACTGATGGTGTTGCACCAAGTCCTCTGAATCTAGACAATGGAGCAGGATCTTGAACATCAGGCCTCTGTCCATTTCCATGCCTATCCAGAGTGTTCGAGAAAAACTTACGAAGTTCATCTCCTAGGGTTTCTTCAGACTGGGAAAGGATCTGCCCTAGCTTCCGAGCCCCATAAGTGAAAGCACTTCTTATTCGGTAAAAGTTCCCTGAGAGGAAAACTTACACCATGATTAACTTTTATCCCTCTAAATCAGTTCAAGAATCACAATATCTAAAGAAATATTTCAGCAATTCTCAAGACTTAAAAGTTCTGAGTTAAACAAAAGAAAAATGGCATTTGCCTATGGAAAAAAGATAATACCTTTGCTCACACTGCGACCAAGATTATTGTTTTCTTTTAGAGGATCTACTATATTTAGATGCTTTTGAGGGAATATGCGTGAATTAGCGTCAAATCCCCTTGATGGAACTGAGAATGTTTCCACACATTCCCTGAGAAAATCATTGCTAAGCAGCAAATCTCCCCCACCATTTTCAGGCGTCTCAACTGCAAAATAAAAGATAATGAAATAAGCATCTTAATCTTGTATTGAGTAGAACAAACAAGATGTGGCATGAAAGAAAACTATAGTTGCTTACCCACAATATCTGGTAGGGAGGATATAGGGATTGGACCATTTAAACTAATGCAGTAATTTTCCCAATCAAATTTGCTAAAGTAATCCAAAAACTTATACAGAACCTGCAATATATTCAATCAGTTAAAGTAATTGAATCAGTTAGTTTAAACTGCCCAAATCCTGCAGTACTCACCGCCAAAGGGCCATCTAGGGATGAATGGAATAGATGGAAAATGTACAGCACCAAAGTCTCCAAACCATAGGTAGAAATCAAGCCATGATGAGCCCCCAGAATACGACTCTCATAGTAGCACCAAGCCTTGATAAGTATAATACTACGTTTA
Organism: Gossypium arboreum; assembly: GCF_025698485.1. Taxonomy (NCBI): domain Eukaryota; kingdom Viridiplantae; phylum Streptophyta; class Magnoliopsida; order Malvales; family Malvaceae; genus Gossypium; species Gossypium arboreum. The sequence goes on from NC_069072.1 coordinate 138,947,481, forward strand.
AATAGATGATCTTTTCCAATAAGACGATCAACCTGTAACATTATCAGCGAAGTTAAAACTTTTTATAAAGGTGCATTTCTGGTTACTGCAATATGATACAGCCAATTAGCCACCCTCGTACGCATGCTAGCTCTACCAGTATGTACAAATGCAAATATAAATATAAACATAGATATAAATATATAAAGATTGAATAGCAGAGATCTGAAGTCCATATCTAAATATAACATCAATTGGCAAACATTAGCAAAGAAATGAGGAAAGGAAAGAGGTATTGTCATCTATTTATTGCGCACAAGAAAGAGATAGAGACATTAAACTGACAATGACTAGGGAAAGAAAACAGAAAACTATTTGTCAATTATACTAAATAAAATATAAATATTGCAGAAGTAATCGGGTAAATTTCCTCAGTTGACATAGTAAAGTTTCAATGATCTTAGAAGAATATTCATCCCTCAAGGTTCTCAACCAATGCAATGGATGCATCTTTTTTTACTTCCAAAAAATGAAAAAGAAACACTAGAAGGCACCAAAAGATCCAAAACCAAAAAACATAAAGACGTGTGTCTGCATCAAAATGTTTCCAATATATACTAGCAACTAAACATTGCATATCCTTCTTCTTTCTATTTGAAAATGAACTGAACCAACTTGTATGAAAAACAGCTTTCATTCACACCCAAATTTTTTATGATGAAACCTACCTGCTCAAGAAAGCACAAGGTGCATAGTCCTCCTAATTGATTGAATGAGATATCCACCACAATATTCTGCACTAAACACTTTACAAGCTTAACCTGCCACCAGAGAAGGCAAAGTTAACATGGCCAATTACATATGATACAAATGATTTCCAAATCAAAAACTGTAACAAATAACATAAGCATATAGAAAATTCATTCACATCCAAATTCTAAACTGTTACAATGACCAAGGTTGGGCTGCTGATTGACTAAGTTCCCTGATGCCTCTTTAGGTTTTGTGGGAATACCTACTTTTCTTATTTCTGTAGTAAATTATTTTTGCCTTTTTGCAGACCATTAAAAAGGCAAAAGCATAGACCTATCTCTCAATCTAAAACGCGATAACCGACAAAGTAATGTTTGAATTGCACAAAAACCTGGAAAGGATGAGAAAGAATAGTATACTTGTGAATGCAATTAGAGCATCCCTTCGGTTGTTCCATAACAGTATGATGTAAATCATGCAAGGGGGTGTATCTCTAATCACTTTATTAATTACTGAGTAAATGAAATTTAAAATCAAAGAAAGGAGAAGAAGGAAAACCTTAACAACCAACAAAACAATTGCTCACTTAGAGGCCTCAGCAAGATCAATTAAAGAAGAAAAAAGTTCTATATACCACAGTCCATATTTTGACAAATAAGAACAGCCTGATAAGCTATAAGAAAGTATTTATTTAGGAGAAAACAATTAACTGGCTGCAAAAACCATTATATCCAATATTTATAAAATGAATGGTAGTCACAAATATCAGAATGCAAAAAAGAAGAGTGAACTCTTACTAAAGCTTGGAATAATATCTGAAAAATATAAATTCATAAACTTTTTAAAAGCTTTACTTCTAGTCTTGTGAGGAAAAAATATAACTCCGCTATCTGGTCAGAGCATAGATATCATTAGTCCTCTTGCTTTTCAGAAGTAGCACTCATTAAATTGAAAAGGTAAAAACATGTGAATGCATCAAGACCTTTTCCTGCTGCATTTTCTACTTAATAACAATGTTAAAATAATAGTCAAGGAGCGAAAACTGAAAATAAAAATAGATGTAAAACGTCAACAAAAAGAATAAAGAATGAAGTAAACCTTATGTAAACAGGTTAGTCTCTTATGCATCAGAAAACAAATAATTTGACTAAGCAAAGATCTACAGAATCATATCAGTTGAAGTTAAAAACCTCTGCCCGAATTAATTGAACATCCTTCACCACAAACTCAGCAGCAGTGTTACGATCTTCTCTTTCAAGGACAGAACAAGCATCATTTGCCAGAGCCTCCTCAAAGTTTAAGCCACCGAAGGCTGTCAAGTCAATATCTCCATCAGGAAGATAGGTCTTCAAGGGCACTGACCCAAATGGAAATACCTGTAATAAATACAAGCTAAAGGATTAAGATCTATCCAAACTGACAACTAATTCAAGTGAATGCTCTTAGGTTCATGATCACACCAATCGATAGCTATGAAAACCAGGACAGCAAAACGACAAAAACTACATACGAGACAATTATCACAATAGTACTGAAAAAAAATGTATAAGTCATATCGTCATTGACAGCCAGGTTGTTTTCAGCTGGAAACATCAATTGACAAATTTCCAAACTGAATTTTACCATGACAACTGATTATTTTTAAGTACTCCGTTAAATTGAAGTTTAAAACACGCATTGATAACGTAATATAAATGAACCGAGTTTGGTCAATCACATATGTCAAATACTCAAAAGCACCCAATGAATAGCCCCATTATCACATCTAACTCCCAATGGAGAGACTTTGGCTGGATGTGATATTCATAAAAGTAGAACATTAACATGATAAAAGCTTCATCCATGTGGTCGAGAATTTGCAATTTCCATATTGGTCAATTTCTACAACAACTATTAGTCCTTATTAACAGTTTTCATCTACCACAGACACTTGATTAGTAAAGAATGATAGAGATTAAACAATAACAAACACCCCACTTTCTATATACTAAAGTGATGAGGCTTCAGTTCATCATCTTGTGCCGAATTAGAGGTTCTTGAAGCAGGAAAACCGATAGCTATGGGATTAATATCTGTACAAACCGATCGCTAATTCAAATGAATGCTCTTAGGTTCGTGACCACACTAATCTATAGCTATGAAAACCAGGACCGCAAAACGACAAAAACTATATACGAGACAATTATCACCATATTACTGAAAAAAAAATGTATGTGTCATATCACCATTAACAGCCAGGTTGTTTTCAGCTGCAAACATTAAATGACAAATTTCCAAACTGAATTTTACCGTTATAGGTAATTCCTTTTAAGTACTCCGCTATAACGTAACGTATATGAACCGAGTCTTCATCTATTTCTACAAGTATTAAGCCTTATTAACAGTTTCCATCTATAACAGACACATGGTTATTAAAGAATGATGGAGATTTAACAATAACAAACACCCCCACTTTCAATATACTAAAGTAATGAAGCTTCAGTTCGTCGGAAACCACATTATCTTAAGCCAAATTAGAGGTTCTTCCACCACCATTCTTAGTTTTTATTTTATCAACAAATACTAATAATTTTTTATCTTAGGTTACTCCAAACTACACAAGAATTAAGTTCAAAACTTACCTCCATCCTGAAAATTCTTGTACTAGTAAATATAACAAATACGGTAGCCATTTCCATTTTCCACCTAAATTACTAGTTTCGAGAAAAGGTCAACATTCTATCCATTTAAATAATTAAAAAGCATAATTGAAAACTTAATTAATGTTTTTTTTTCCTTCAAAAACCTAACCTCACAACCAAGATAATTTCTAATTAATCTCTGAACGTAATCGATAACCGCTTTTCTCCTCTCTTCGGAAACAACAGTTGGCTGGACACGGGCTATGATCCCCTGCGTTGCTTCCTCGGCTTTTCTCCAGTACTCCGCACTAATCCCCGTTTGATTCGATGATGAAGATGATGACGATGAATACCTGTCTCTTGACGAGACGCCGTTTGGTTCAGGCGACCAATCTCGGAGATCGCCCATCAAAAACATCAACAACAAAAAAAAAAACAGCCGCCCCTCTTCCTCCCTACGGAAAAAACAATTCCGCCGCTTCACGTCTCAACGGAACGTCCGATCGTTCAACTCGCTTTAGGTCGCCGCCGCCGCCGCCCTAAACCAACGTCCCTTCTGATCTAAAAACACTTTTTATTTTTTGTTATTGTTATTCACGATCAGGGTTTCGGGGGGAAGGGGAAGGGGAAGGGGGTGGGGGAGAGACAAAGGAAATAAAACGACAGGGAAAATTACGACAAAACGACGGTGAAAAACTGTGGATTATCTTTTTCTTTTTTCTTTTTATTGAAATTTGGGGAAAATAAAATTAATGGTTGTAAAAAGGTAGAATCTAAAAGTGTGCTATCACGAGTTATTTTAAACCTTTTCTTTTAGGAATTTATCTAATGACGATAGTTCAACTTTTTATTATTACTAACTTGTAATATTAGAATTTAATTTTATGTGTTTAATATTTAATTATTTTTAAAATATACTTTTAATTATATTAATTAAAATAAAATAATATTATTTATTTAATTTTATAAATATATTAATTTATTAATTTAAATATCATAATAGAAAATTTTAAATAATAATTAAAACATTTTTAATATAATTTTATTTATTAATTAATAGAAAGTTAAGTTATTCAAAATAATAACTAATTAATTTTAATATTAATTAAGTGATAATTAATATAGTTAAATTTTTATTTTTAAATATGTAATTATTGTAATTTCTATTAAATTATAATTATTTTTAAATGCATACATTTTATTTCAACTTTCTTCAACTAATAATTCTAAAATAAAAATTAGGTATTATCGTAGTTCAAAATTCTTTCTAAACTCGTACTTTTATATATAGTTATATAGATTTTTCATTACAGTAAAAACATCATGAAAACCCTGTATTAATAGTTGAATTACATTTTGACTCATTTTGTTCAAAAAATAGATAAATTGGGTTATGTATGTTAGATCAATAGCAATTTCGTCAAATTGTTAAAATTTTCATCGAAATATACAATTAAAAAATGGTCTTTTTACGTCAACATAAAGTACACATGACATATTTAGTTATTCTATTAGCAACGCCAATTTTTATTAGCACAAATAAATGAAATTTTTAATCGAAATGATCAATTTACTATTTGATCTAACATATAAAGACTAAATAGCCCATTTTTAATAAACGGGACAAAAATTTGACTTATAATACAAGAACCTTCATAATAATAATATTTTCTTGATAAACGAGATAAAATATTCTTATATATTTTTGTGAAAGTTTATTACTATTACAAGTACAATACAAATGCAATTTCGAGTACAAAAGATGAAGAATCGTATAGAATTAAGTAGAACTCGCTCATTGTAAATTTATGTTAGGATCGAAGATCTATACGTCAATTCTGACTAATGTGCATGGTAAATTTAGGGGTGAAGCTAAAAAATCATTTTAGGGAGATAATTTTAAATTATAAATTTATGGGAGCTTAAAACGCAATTCTATCATTGTACTAACTTATATTTTTTATAATTTTTTTAGAAGTATTTCGATGCCATTTTATCATTTTGGTGAGCCAAGTCCATTGTTTGCCTCTTAGATTTGTTCCTGGAAGAACTCGAACATGAATACCTAATGACCTAGGACTTCAATTAGAGGTATTCATATTTTTCAACCTCGGGCCAACTCGATTTGAGTCAAAGCGGGTTTACTATTTAAAAGTAATAAAAAAATAAAAGATATATTAATATCTATATATTTTTATAGTTGAAATTAAATTAGAAATATTTTTATTGGTTTTTTGAACAATAAAACGAGTCTTTTGAGCATGTCTAAGCGGGTAGGACTTAAGTTCAAGCTTGAATTTTTTTTTTTTGAAACCGAGTTTCAACTTAATCCAACCAATGAACACTTTTAATAATGACTTTAATTAACAATGAAAATACCTTAAAAGTTGTTATGTGTCCTTTTCAATAACTTTAAGGTATTAATTCATTAATATATCATTATTTAGCATAAACTATAACACTTTTCAATGGTAGTTTAGGCTTATATCACAAAATTCTTTAAGAAATGTATTAATTTCACATCTAATTAATTAAGTTTTTCGGTAACCGTTTTCATCATTGATTACATTGACGATTAAAATAAATTGAAAATCCAATTAGGTGATGACACATGGCAGCTTATGGTTTATTCTAATATATTTCTCATAAAAATTAAAATCACAAAAATATATCGAATCATAAAAAAACTACAAAAATCATTAAAATAGAAAATATATAAAAGTATTAAATAATAAAACTATGAAAGCTAATATAAACTTATAAAAATATAAAAAATATTTAATATCTTATAAAATTAATAAAACATATTCGAAATGTTTAAATTTTTCTAAAAATATATTGAAATTCTATAAAAACTATAAAAATAAATTACTAATTGTGAGATAACATCACGTGACCCATCCACGCATGGGCACGTGATTGTTTCAAGATTTGGATTGGGCCAGAATCACCCACAGTTAAGAGTTCAAGGGCTGATTGTATCCAATAAACTATGGGAAACAGAATAAATAGGTTAAATTCTGTAAAAGGTCCTTGTATTGTGTGTTTTTAACGGATTTAATATTGTATTGATTTTCAAAATATGTATTTTAATTTTGAGACTATTTTTCATTAATTCTATCAAATAATCTGGCATTGATTATTTGTTTTAATCATGCAAATATACAATTTAGCTGTTTTTTTTTTACAATCAAAATTCTTTGTATATTTGAAAAAGAAATCAATCTCAAATTTACCGTGAATTTCGATTCAATGTAGCGCAGTTATATATGTAAAATTTTAGTTTTGGTTCAATTGTAAACTTGAAGCTTTTATCTTAATTCAGATGTACACATTTAGAAAAAAAAAACGTCTATTTATTTTTCATGTTAGTTTAATATAAGTGTTCATGCGTATAATATACAAACATAAAATGTTACTACAGTGATAACGGTGTTAATTAATTGTAATCTTATAATTAAATCAAAATTTTATATATATAATTACACAAAATTAAATCTTGTGTATCGTGTATATATGCCACGTCATCACTTACTTTAAGAAAACACATCATATTATTTGATGGAGTACATATTTTTTGGGAGAGAATGACCAATTGACCATAAATGATCAAATTATAGTAGATAGATTAAATCCGTAAAAAAGAAAAGAAAAGAAAAGAAAAGCAAAGTATTAAGGCCTTCTAAAAGTTATACCAAATAAATAAGATCATAAAAGTATTATTTTCTTATTGCGTGAATATCTTCTATGATAGTCGAAATAGCAAGTTACCGGTTTGATTTGTCTAATGATCCGATTAAAAAATTATAAATTTCTATTTAACCGGTTTTGTAATCAATTCATACCAGTTCTCGATTTAACCGGTTCAAATTCACTATTCAAGTCAATCCTCGATCCAATCAATCAATACGATCCAATTCAAACAACACTACTTTATACTTTTTTGCCTTTTTTAAATATATTTTTACTTTAATCCGCAAATTCAAATTCAAATTGTTAATTAAATAAGTAAAGTTACTAAAACAACAAGATACAACTTGTTTTAAAATAATTTCGATCAATAAATGTATTCTTTTCACACACTACGTTACCACACAAGCAAATTTATAAATCAAACCCTAATCTTGAGTACGAGTGAACTATTTTATAATTTGATAATATTTCATTGGACTTACAAATAATTTTTCTTAATTTTGAGAGGTGGGGGAATGGCAACTACCTACCCCTAAATTTGCCCATGTTGGCAATGACTCACGTGTTGTTAAGAGTCATATTCACTCGTTATACATCACAAAGCTCATAAAAAAACGAAAAATCAAACCAAACCTACTCATAATAATTGCATTTAGTGAAATTAAAGATCTGTATATAAAATTGTATTTAATAGAACTCGAACCTAAAATCTCGAATCACATCAAATTTTGCCATAATCAAAACTTACATCATATATATACTAAAGTACTATAAAGTTACAATTTTCGCATAATTTAGAAGTTGCCATGTGTACATACTGTTCAAAGTTGCAATCAAGCACTAAACTTCTGTTTGAATGAAAATGTTGATATATATGTATATGTTAGCATTCCCTAAGGTTCGTAGTAAAAACATTACATGTATTTATATATATTTAAATATTTTTATTATAAATTTTGATTATATCTATTTATTTTGACATAATATTTAAAACTATCATAATTTATCTGCAATTCATAAATTAAAAGATAATATACTTTAACATACTCAAATTTATATTTTTTTATATTAATAATAATACTCGTGTTAATCGAGATCAGAATCAATTGAATAATGATGCCATGTATATTTATAAATGTGAAATTTGAACCACCTTATCCAGCATTGCAGAAACAACGTATTGTTTGATGCCACGTCATCATGCAAGTGTGTCGAGTTGGATATATATTATAGGATCCATTGTCGTGTTTGGTAAAATGATTATTATTTGTCTTTTGGAAAAGGTGGGACCTCTCAATTAATGCTCTTCATGCCCTTTTATCAGGTGCCACCAATTGTATTGAACAAAACCATCCATGACTTATCACAAATATTTGTGTTTATCATAATAATTACCATAGTCATAGTGCTTGCTTCCATTAATCATATTTAATTCCCGCTTATAAAAATAAAGAAATCGATTTGATCAATTTTTTCTGATTTGATTTAATTAATTTTAATATAAAAATTGTGTGGATGACTTTAATTGAGATTATAGGGTTATATTTATAAGGTTATATATTTATTATATTTTATAAAAATATAAATATTATTTTACTTAATTCAAAAACAATATAAAAAGTTTATATTTTTGGTAGATTTAATTTTGACATTTAAAATCCAATAATCGATCGAATTAATTGATTAAATTAATGTAAGAAACGAGCAACCTACCTTACACGACTAAACTAAAATTGAAAAAATTGAATAGATTAATTTTTTGGATTAAAACAGAAAATTGTTCTCCCTTAAAATGGAGCACATTTATTGGCTAACCATTTTATTATTTGAAAAGCACTTGCAACAAATGGATTAACCACAACTGTTAACAATAAATACTCTTAGTATTTTGTGTTGTAACAATTATAAATATATTTTAGGTTAAAGTATCAAAGAGCCCCGTTATAATAGGAGTCAATTTGTATTTTGCTCCGTTTACTAAATAAATAGGTAAACTAGTCCCTGTACATTAGAACAAAGACTAAATTAGACCATATTCGATAAAAGTCTGTTAAAAATTGACGTAGTTGATGAAATAATCATATAGTTATATATCGACATACAAGAATTTAATTCAATGACAGGGGCTCCAACCCCTCTAAAATAGTTTTTTTTTATTTAGGATCCTTTATAATTTATAAAATTTTAAATTAGTAATAGTAAAATTGTACTTTGACCACCTAAAATTATAAAATTTGATTTAATCATTTAAAATTATAAAAATATAAGCTATTAAAATGCTAAATTTGTATTTTCTTATCGTAAAAATATACAATTTAATTTTAAAAATTTTTACCTTCGCTCCTAACGACATACCATGTATATCTCATGTTAATATACAAAACCAAGTTTTAATAGTCAAAATGGATTATTTTTGACAAAATAACTGATTTATTCTATTTTATAACATACAAGATTTAAATTACTCATTTTTGAATAGAAAAACGAAACACAATTCGACTTCTAGTATGAAAATTTTCATTTACCATATAAATTATATAAATTATTAAATCTGTAATTTTCTTTTTCTGTTAATTATTTGATACAATTGAAAGGGTGAGACCTTTTATCGATAAGTAAACCAAATATTATAAAAAATACAACTCGAAATTTTTATAAAATAAAAGCAAAAGGAATTTATTTATTAATATAATATTCTCAATAATACCAAAAATAAAAAATGTTATAGTAGGGAGCTTGGTCCGAAGAGAAGAGACAGAATAAAGGAAATATTTATTGCCAAAATAATTGAGCCGCTTTATTAAAGATTGGAAGCCGCCGAGCCGAGCCGAGAGGCACGCCTTCCAAGGTGATAACCATTAACACTAAACTCGGTCAAAAGTCAGAACCATACATCGTATAAAATGCACTTCCTACACTTGTATCTGCTGTACCTATATATTTTTTAAAATATAAATATACGGTTGTGATGAGATTAAATATTATAGTACAAGAGAAAAGTAAGTTAATTATAGCTTAGTATTGTTCATTTAAACTCACCTTAAGCTTTCAACCTATGAACACTTCTACTTAATTAAAAAGAGACAGTAATTAAAAAAAAGAATGTAAATTATATTAATAGTCACTAAATTATAAAAGTTACAAAATTATTATTTAATTATTTAATTTTATTTTTTGTCACCTAATCATTTTAAATTTTTGGATGTTTTTATTTTTATATTAGTCAATTGATAATGAGAAAAGATAAAATTAAATAGTTAAATGACTTTTATAATTTTTATTATTAGATGACAAAAAGGAAAAAATAGTTAAAGTAATTATTTTGTAAATTTTCGTAAAAAAAAAGTTGGATATTTAACAAAAAAAGCTAAGCCAACTTCAGCCGAGCATAATAGAGCCGAGTCAAGTCTCTCTCTCTCGAGAGGTGATTGTTTTTTCATACGAGAGCTCCATCAGAGGCATCGTAGACCAGACACGTCCAAATCACTGATGCTCACAGGCGGCTCTTAATTGAAAAGCTCTCTGTTATCCACGTGTTCTTCTCTCATTAGTCCTTTACTCGTCTCAAAAAAACACTGTTTTCCCCATTTTCTCTATAATTATTTTCCATTTCCTTCTTTAAAAATAAATAAAAAAATAAAAAATTTATTAAAACCCTCATCGGAGCAAAGACACACAGAGAAGGAAAAAAAAAAGAAAAAAGAAAAAGAAAATCTGGGAATATTATCTTCATCGGAAGAGATTCTTACTCTATTTTTTTTTCTCTAAATATTTGATTGATAGTTAGGTTTTTAAACAAATCTCAACTCAATCTTTTCCCTTTAAAAAAATTATTCTTCCTTTTGATGTATTGAAAAAAATTCACTGTTTTAAAGCGATAGGTTAGGCCTCATCTGAGAATTTTCTTTTTTTTTTTTGTTTTGGTTCTTGTTTTGCTTGCACTGTAAGCTGCTTGTTTTTTTTTTTTTCATTTTTGTTAGGTTTTCTTTTAAAATCTTCAGTGACGAGAATTTGAAGCTCAAGCGAAAAGTCAAAGCAAATATGGATATAAAATCGTTGTGGAATTAAAAATTGTTTCGAGATTCGGTGGTTTGAAGATATGCAGAAATCTAATGAAGCTTTCTTTTTTTTAAAAGAGACGTTGATTGAAATGAGGAATTCGGGGATAATTTAGAAATTAAAAATTTCAAAAAAAACTTGCGGGAGTTGCAACTATGAGTTGCAGCGAAGCAGAAACGAGAAGCGTCGCCGTTTCAAATGGGTTGATAACGAGTGCTGATGAGTTGACTATCGATCAAAATTTGCTTATTGACCCGAAATCGTTATTTATCGGCTCCAAAATCGGCGAAGGAGCTCATGGCAAAGTATACGAAGGAAGGTCAGTCTCTTAACACCTTTGTAAATATTAATAATAATTGTATTAATTTACTAATATATGTTTTCTCTGACGCCGAAATTATATATATGTAATAGCCATGATTGATGTTATTGGTAAAGATTTTTTTATTTATATAATTATTTTTATTGTAATCCGAACTTTTTGTTGTTAATTATCCTCAAATTAACAAGTTTAATTTGTTTTTTAGATAGAAAAAAAAAGGACATATTTTATGTTCTTATGTGGATGTAACAGTAGAAATCAATATATGAAAAACATTGCTATTTCTTCGTAATAATTATTAAAATTGCTGAACGAATTTTAGTGAGTGAAGACAAAAATGATGGATATGACATTTTAATTTGTGGAGTTTTCAAGTGAAACAATGTAAAAAAAAATGGTTGTGCAAATAAGGCTACCCTCTTAGTTACATAGGGGTGAGTCTAACATTTTTTCCAGGTATGGTGATCGGATTGTTGCCATTAAAGTTCTTCACCGTGGGAGTACGGTCGAGGAAAGAGCTGCCCTCGAGAGTCGTTTTGCTCGTGAGGTTAACATGATGTCTCGAGTGAAACATGAGAATCTTGTCAAGGTGAAGATTCTTTGAAGCTTGCATTTCTGTGTAACTTGTTCATTGATGGAATATGCCGATTATATGTTGTTCTCACCTGCAAATTATGGGATTTGTTTACCTTGACAGTTCTTTGGAGCTTGTAAGGACCCGCTGATGGCGATAGTAACCGAGTTATTACCAGGAATGTCCCTCCGCAAGTACTTAATAAGCATTCGTCCGAAAGTTTTAGACCCTCATGTGGCTTTGAATTTTGCACTGGACATTGCGCGTGCCATGGATTGTCTGCATGCTAACGGGATTATACATAGAGATCTGAAGCCTGGTACTTCTTGAATATTCTTCATCAGTTATGTTAAACGCTCTATATAGAATATTAGTTGGTGATTGGAGAGGCTGGCTTGTATAATTCAAAGGCCATGCAATGATTCCTTTTATGGCGGCATCAGGATCTCACTCTGTCCCTTTCATGAATGTGTGCACGAAATCTTCACAGCAGTTAACTAATTTGCTTTAATTCGTATTTTTTTTGTTCTTTTCTGTGCATTAGTGGCTTAAATGATTTTCTTTTCGAATTCTTTGCCGCTTCAGTTGTCTCTTTTCTATGACTGTTTCCTATGTTTTGATTGAACTGTGTGCTTGAAAACTGGAACACCTGAACGTGCAATTACATGCATTTTACCATCAGATGCCTATCTGAATGAATCTCTGCCTCTGAGAGCAGAATGTAGCTTGCAATTTACTCATTGGTGTAATACTTTTGTTCGTAGTTCAGTATGTATTTCTTGATTCCTTTTGCTAATCGCAAATATATGTTGGAATTTATCCATGCAGATAACTTGTTGCTTACAGCAAACCAGAGGTCTGTAAAACTTGCAGATTTTGGTCTTGCGAGGGAAGAATCCGTGACAGAGATGATGACTGCTGAGACTGGGACTTATCGTTGGATGGCCCCTGAGGTTTGTGCAATTGCACCACTATTGTATTAGCAAAAATGAGAAGTTTTATTTATATTAAACTATATTCAAGGTCACTAAACTATTAGTAAGTTTATTTTTTGGTCACTCAACTTCAAAAAGTTACAAAATGCTTATTAAACTTTTTGGTCACTGAGCTGTGAAAATCGTTGCTGTATGGCCTTCTTTGTTCGTATCGTTTTCCCCAATTGAGAGCTCTCTTTATCCTTCTTTTCTACAGTTTATTTTTTTTCTCATGAAACAATTTGGATGTTTATTGACATTTTGTAACTTTGTGAAAACTTTTGAATGGTTCAGTGACCATTTTGTAACTTTTTTAAGTTGACTGACCAAAAAGATAAACTTACTAATAGTTTAGTGACATTGGGTGTAGTTTATTCTTTTATTTATAATGAAGATTGAAGCATTTTTGTTTCTGTTTAATTATTTGAGTGATGTTAGTTATGAAATTCTAATGTTCTAATGCCGATACGCCCACGCATTTATCTATATGCTTATATTTGAACATTTCAATTGATAATGCATGCCCTTAGCTGCAGACCGAATGATCTACTCTTTATGCCAAAAATTTACGATCCTCGCAGTTTACTTTAGAGATTGCTTGACAATTCATCTTTAGGTAATAAATGATTTGTGACTTTTGTTGTAGTTGTATAGCACGGTGACATTGCGTCGAGGAGAAAAAAAGCATTACAATAACAAGGTTGATGTTTACAGCTTTGGAATTGTCTTATGGGAATTATTGACCAATCGCATGCCATTTGAGGGCATGTCGAATTTGCAAGCAGCTTATGCTGCTGCTTTTAAGGTGAAAACTCTTTCAATGCACACAGTTATACAAGATAAATGTTTAAACTAACAGATAGCTAACTAGGTTGATGCAACATGAATGTGCAGCAAGAACGACCGAGCCTTCCGAAGGATATATCCCCTGATCTAGCTTTCATCATACAATCATGTTGGGTTGAGGACCCTAACATGAGGCCAAGCTTTAGTCAGATAGTACGTATGCTGAATGCTTTTCTCTTCACACTCACACCTCCTCCATCGTCAATACCTGAATCCGACACTAGCGAGAAAGCAGGAACAAGTAATGGAACCATAACTGAGTTATCTGTTCGGGCAAAGGGGAAATTTGCTTTCCTACGCCAATTGTTCGCCGCAAAGAGGACAAGGAACTGATAATGAGGGTAAAACCGGTAAAATTTTGAAAAAAAAGGTTTCTTTTTGTTCCAACTCAAGAAAGTTGGCATGTGATAGTAGATATATATGTTCTAACTGAACCTCTTCATAGTTAGCTTTTCTAGTGATGATTTTTTCATCAAGTAAATGTAGGAAAGATGTTTGTTTGGGGGTAACTTGGCAAAATAAAACAAAAATAGAACCATTTACGTCGTCTAGTCGACATTGTTGTAAAGAAGGTATACGATTTCGAATTTTCCCTGTTCATATTAATGTTACCCTTCATCTGAAAAAAGAAGGCTATTACAGTGCATTTCATTCTTGTTTTTGTTTCCTAATGAGATGATGGTATGCATTTCATGTGATACATTTAGATTTGACAGATGCTCGGGTTTGTGCTTTAGGCATTATTAACAAAGCCAGAATCGCAATGATGCATGAGGAGCCAGAGTAGCTGATCTAGGAATGGTGGTAATTTCTTTTGTCTGCATTGACTTGTTCTAAATTGCCTTGGTAACTTTGAACTCGGCATGTTATACTTGAAAAGTGCTCTGCATTGTTATTATGTTTGCCATTGCATTGCTTTGTGTTCATTTTGGGATCAAACATATCTGATTTATGGTCTAAATTGTTCGTGGTTTGTGGTTGCTCGTCTAACAATGTTGTCTTTAAAGTTCGAATTTACGTTCTCTCTTTGAGAGTGTCAATATGTGTTGCTATTACATCCGAACACTTTTAGTTGTTGCTATCACCATTTATCATATTGAAGCCTTAGGCATCGACTTTTATTTGGAAAGATCAAATGTAATAGAGATTCAAATTTTAAATTCGTAAATGTCATCTTCAAGGATTGAATTTGCATTTTTATCTTAAGGCGTAACGTGTTTTACTATTTCACTCAACACTTGTTGATTTTATTTATTGTTATTATACATATTATTAAAATTTTAAACATAAATAACATATTTTTAATATTTACTCTATAATATAATATAATATATTTAACTTAACATGATATAGATTACATAATATATAAAATAGAAAGGGATAAAATAATTTTTCGCTTATGAATTTGACAATTAAGTTCATTTTGTTACTTGTATTTTTGTTATATCTATTTTAATAGCTAATTTTAAAAAAAGTTTGATGATATGTCATTATGAAATTGTGTTACATTATTACTTAAAAAAGAGTATATAAATTTTAGATGATGATGTGGTGTTATCTTAAAGTCTCACATACAGTGTTTTGATAATCGAACCAGTAGTTGAACTTCTCAGATCATTAGTTTTTGATGTAATCAGTTTGAATTAACAAATAATAATTAAAAATTCATAAAAAAAACTAATTATTGATTTTTGCCTCGGTTTTTGATATTTGACAAGTTTCAAGCCATTCTTGATTCAATTAGTTAAACCTTTTTGTTTAAACTGGCATACCAAATGGTTTTTGGTTTAATTAATTTGACCAATTAATAAGAACACTGGTTATGTCATTAAATTTAATAAAGTTTAAATTCAGAGACTAAAATAGATTTAATTGTTTTCGTTACACAAGTGAATCTAAAAATTACAAATATCAAAATTGATTTAATTGTCAAGTTTAAGAGTTAAAATAATTTTATCCAAATAAAATATTATATTATAAATTTAAAATCAAATAAACTAAATCGAGCTTGGATGGTGAATATTAAAATATATTAAATTTTTTTAATTTAAAAAAAAAAATCAATAAGCCTTCTACTCTAATCATAGCAAAACCCTTAAACAATTCTAATTCGATGAGCTAAATATGGAAGTAGTTGAAATAACTCGCCTTTGGATGAAATCGAGAGACCCAAGACTGGGTCTAGAAGAAATAAACGGCTGAGATTTCATACAGAAAAGTACACGCCAGGATCTCAATCGTCCATTTGCCAAAATTAACTCTTTTCATTTTCTTTTAAGAGAGTCAATGTTTTTTTAAAAAAAAAAAGACAAAAACATATTCTACAGTGGAACACATATTTTTATTTATTTTTTTGAAGAACCCGATAATAACAGGGGAAAAAAAGAGTAGAGAATTTCAAGAGAAACCATCGGATTCGAATTAAATTGTGTTGTCTTTTTTTTCTTTAGATCTTTTCCCCAAATTACAAATTAAAATCCAATAGTCACTTTTAGTCAACTCCACTTTTTTTTTTCTTTCTCTATGTGCTTTGGTGAACTGCAACTCGAATTATCTTCACCATTCATTCGATTTCTTTTGTTTTCAGTACCATAGGAGAATTGGGTTTTTCTTTTTTTGGTCAATTGAGCTTATTTGATGGTCTGGGTATGATTCTAATCGAGGAAAAAGTTGGTATTTAAAGTGGGATTCGGGGGATGCAAAAATGGGGGAAAATGGAAATGCAGCTGCTTTACACACAGCAATCAACGCGGTTCAAGCATTGGGGAGAGGATTTGATGTTAATTACGATACGAGGTTATTGTACTGTAAAGGTGTGATGGGTTCTAGGATAGTTGAAATTGATGAAGAACATGTTAGGGATATTTACTTGGATGATCAAATTGTTCTACCTAATATTTCTAGAGATATTAAGAGCTCCAAGGAGTCTATTGGTCGTCATAGTTCTGGGGTTTGTAATTTTCATGAGGTAAATGTTGTGATTTCGGCTTTTGGGCATGTTTTATTCATCAAATATGGTGTAGATTGTTAGTTTTTTCACTTTGGGTTTTTTATTAAGTTATTGTGTTATTGTGTTTTTTCTATGGCTTTGGTTGATCATATTCATGGTTAGAATTGAATGTTTCTTTTGGGAATGACCAATGTATCTACATGTCCGTTTTATGGTTCATAATGACTAAATTTTAGGAATTTTTTTTGGGATTCGTAGCTATCTCTCCTATCACTTCCAGGTTCAAGTTTAAGTTCTCCTTGGGAGTGCAGTGATGTTTATCGTTAGTGTTAATGGTTAGCCTAAAGGCTGGCAATTGATTCTGTTTGGACTTACATGTTATCTCCTATGGAAGTATGTAGGTCATGTTTGATTATTAGTGATTTGATTCCAAATTATGTTGCTTGTTTGAAATTTAATTTGAGGGGTTAGCTTCAATAGAAGTATCATGGAGGCCTTGAATGTTAGATCAAAGAGCAAACTAGTCCTTCTAATTTCGTTCCTTTCATACGTTAGCATGAGGTATACGTCACTGTCTGGTTATTCCGTCAGCTAGACCAGTTTTTAATAGTGCAAATGGATGGAATTTTTAACAGAAAGGATCGATTTGCTCTTTGATCTAATGTTCAGGGATTAATTTGCCCATTTTTTGACTGGAGGGAGCAAAATGCAGTTTGACTCCTAGTACAAGGGCCTCCATGGTACTTTTAGCTTCTTAAAATGTAGTGTTTTTGGTGGTGATTAAGAAAAAGCATTAGATCATTGAATTTGATTATGATGGGCCTACTTATGTTTAGGAGAAAGAGTGTATGCTAATTGAATTTCTTAGTACTTTGTAATCAATTATGAAATGAAGAATTAAGCATTATTTAAACTATTTCCGACAAATGGCTTCGACTTGATGTGTTTCGATTTGTATTGCTTTAAGATTTTTCTAATTCACTTTTGTTAACTTACCAACTACAGATGGTGGAGTATTTCAATAAAAAAGCCAACGTTTCTAGTTGTTTTGCGCTCGGTAGTTTCAATTCTGTGTTTAGCTTTACCGGTTCAACAAATATTGATGCTGCGACCACAAAGATGCTCTCTATGGATGGATTTTACATTCCACTTGCCAAGCTTCAGCTTACAAGGTCACCATTGGTGTTGCAAGATAAGGTTAAACGTGCCGTCCCAACTTCTTGGGATCCATCATCCTTGGCTAGGTATGAACTGTTTGTCGATTAGTGTAAAATTCTCAGAATATAGGCTTGAAGTCCTAATATTGCTCTATTTTTACAGTTTCATTGAAAATTTTGGGACACATGTCGTTACTTCCGTAACTATTGGTGGTAAAGATGTGATATACATCAAACAACATCATTCTTCACCTTTATCTACCATGGAGATTAAAAACTATGTGCAGGATATCGGAAATCAAAGATTCTCTGATAAAGAAAGTCATACGAGTTCAGGTCAAATCAAATTAAAGGACAAGGCTAGTTCCACTATTTCCATTGGATGTTTGTCTTCCTTTATTTGTTTTGCTTTCTTGACCATTGCTGACTTAACATAATTTGTTGAGTTTTACAGGGTCTTGATCCAGGCTTATTCAATAGTCAAGGGATATACCCTCAGCCTTCCAATGCGCCATGTCTTAACGGGAAAGAGGTATTTAGATGGCTTGACGGTTTATTAGTGGAAATCACTTTGCTAATGGATATTCAATATCTTTGGGATTCTATTCTGTTATTTGTTTATTGTCAAATCGAATCACTGTAGTCAAGGCCGTGTACTGAGATTAACCTTTGTTTTGTCTGGTTGTTGTTCTTGTTGTACTTCCTACTTTTTCGGCTACATGCTCAAATTGTGGCCTAACCTTTTAGGGGTAGCTCATATAAGGGCCAAACTTTTTAAAATAGTCATATAAGGGCTTAACCTTTACAAAAGTGATCAAATGAAGGTCAAACTTTTCAAAATGGTCAAATAAGGGCCAAACCTTTTCAAAAGCACTCAAATAAGGGCTTCTCATATGTCATATATCAGGTTTCAAATTATGTTTTTTATTATTTTCTTTTTTTTTAAGCAATATCTGATTCGACTGTTATGTGTTTTATTCTAAACATGTCAACCTTCACCTAATTTTTACTACAAACTAGGCTGATGTGTGTGAAAAGCTCTTATTTGAGCACTTCTGTAAATGTTAGGCCCTTATATGACTACTTTGAAAGGTTTGGTCCTTATATGAGCAACCCCAAAAGGGTTGGCTCTAAATTGAGCAATTAGGCCTACTTTTTCCTCTTAAAATATTTGTATGTCGATGATGTTGAATTGTATTTTATTATCGCTTTTGGTTGCTAATTGTTTATTTATCATTCACTCTTTTAGTCAATTCTAATTGTGTGACTAGATGGTGTTTCACTCTGTGCCTTGGTTTCTTATTTTTGCAGGATGTTACAGTCATTTTTCGTAGGAGGGGAGGAGATGATCTGGAACAAAACCACACACAGTGGGCAAAAACCGTGCGGTCATCTCCGGATGTCATCGAAATGACTTTCTATCCTATTAATGCTCTACTTGATGGAGTAGCCAGAAAGGAGCATCTGACTCGTGCTATCAGTCTTTATCTCGAATGTAATACTACTAATTCTTTCCAATTCCTTATGTTGCTAATGTTTAACCCTCAGGACTAACTTAAATCTTCTGACTGATTCTTGGCAGACAAGCCTCCAGTCGAAGAACTTAGATATTTCTTAGAGTTCCAGATTCCTAGGATATGGGCTCCGGTACAGGACAAGATTCCTGGCCACCAGAGGAAGGAACCTGTTTGCCCGTCTTTGCAATTCAGCATGATGGGGCAAAAACTTTATGTCAGCCAAGAACAGGTATATGTGTATGCAATAACTTTTTCATCTTAAAAATTTCAAGCTCTTCGATTTGTTGGTGAAATGTGTTCGTAAGAACGGAAAGAGCATGATTAAGGCTCATGGTTATTGCTGCCCCCGGATAGCTCATTGTCGTGAAACAGGGGCAAAGTCAGAAATTCTTTTAAGGGGGGGGCCGAGATTAAGTTATACATTGTTGTGAGTTAAAATGTAATGTCATCTTTGTATTGGCTTATATCTTTATGGTTTTCAAAAGGACTAAATCAAAATTCTAGCATTTTTGGAGGGGTAAACTATAATCTTATCATATATTAACTTAAGAGTTTATGAATTTTGGGGGTCTAAAGCTGCAATTTTTAATTTTTTTTGTTGGGGGGTGGAGGTACCTTCCCCCTCCCTTCACCCGTCGTGAAATGTTTAATAATGAAAGCCATCTTTGTGATGTCTCTTGCCTTGAGAAACTTAACCCGCGTTAGTAGCTGTTCTTTTTCTCCCGGAACATTGAGTTGAGCTTTATCTAAGCTTGATAGCAATTGCATAACCTCTACGGGCATTCTAAGAGCCATAATTGTGGTGTATCATATATAACTAAAATGCATTGGTTATAGACCACTCCACGAAAGAGATACTGGTTGATAACATGAATTGTTATAAAAATATTTTGCATCTAATCTGGTGCTTGATGTAAATTGCAGGTCTCGGTTGGACGTAAGCCAGTAACAGGCTTGCGATTACGACTAGAAGGAATCAAGCAGAACCGTCTGAGTATTCATCTTCAACACTTAGCTTCTCTTCCGAAGATCCTACTCCCACATTGGGACACCGATGTTGCAATCGGTGCTCCTAAATGGCAAGGACCAGAGGAGCAAGATAGCAGATGGTTTGAACCTGTGAAATGGAAGAATTTTTCTCATGTTAGTACGGCACCAATTGAAAACCCCGAAACCTTTATAGGTGACCTCTCTGGCGTCTACATTGTCACTGGGGCACAACTCGGAGTCTGGAACTTCGGGTCAAGAAACGTCTTGTATATGAGGCTCTTGTATTCTAGGCTTCCAGGTTGCACGATACGAAGATCGTTGTGGGACCATTGTCCAAATGACAAATTGAAGAAAGTTGTTGCTACTATAGGTACTACCAACTCCGGTGATTCTAGTTCCGGTTCACAAGAAAATGTTGTAAACAAATTGGCTAAATTCGTTGATATGTCCGAGATGAGCAAAGGACCACAAGATCCTCCGGGTCATTGGCTAGTAACCGGTGGAAAGCTCGGTGTCGAGAAAGGCAAAATCGTATTAAGGGTAAAGTACTCCTTGTTGAATTATTGAATCTCTTGGCATATGCTTGGTATGGTCTCGTGCCGGTCCATGTTTAAGTAGAGGCGATGTTTTTCGTTCTTTTTGCACGTCTGTACGTGTTCGTCGTGCTTGTAAAGAATTGTGTTTTGATGAATTTGATTTTGAGTGGTTTTCTAGGATATGTATGTTTAAACATGGAGTTTTTCTTACAATTTTGGTAGCAACTTGTGTCTTGTAAACATTTTTCAAGTGCTGTGAATTATGTAGAAATAACCTTGGAGGAAATATGTCTTAATTGTATCTACATGAGATGTATATATACACTTGCTAGGTAAATCATAAAACATGTTTAAGAAAGGTCTAATTTCGGTTTTAGTCCCTCTATAAAACTGGGATATCATGTTATTTGTATCATTCTTCAATAATTCAATGCTATTTTAGTATTTTCATCCTGAAAATAATCAAATCTAACATGATGTGTTGAAATTTAAGATGAAAATTTTGAAATGACATTAAATTATTAGAAAGTGATACAATGACATAATATCCCGATTTAGGAAATTCTTCAATTTTACCACATCCAGGAGGCTCTACAGTATCATTAATATGAGCTTCCACACTCACTTCACTGCATGCCACTCATGCTATAAAACAATATCTCAAGAATTCACATAAACACAAAAATTCTTTTCAAAATTTCATAACTATAAAATTATAAAAATCCCATGCTATAAAATTACTTTTAAAATTAAAATATTTAAAAATTATAAAAAAATTTAACCTTTAAAAATTTAATTAATTACTTTTGTAAAATAAGAGAGTCAAACAAGTCATTACGATTTAAGTATAAAAAGAACCTAGACAATACCCATTTATACCAAATGCATGTATTAAAATAAAAGACCCACATAATAAAACTCGAACTTTGTCACTAAAACCCTAAAACCTTAACCATAACAAGCCGAAGTTAGCAAAGTAGTGTTTTTTTTATGTAGGAGTAGAGTAGTTGAGATTAGCATAATTTAAAAAAAATATTTGATATTAACCTGAAATTCAACAAAACCATTCCAACACCACTTGTTTTATATATCATCACCACTTGTTTTATATATCATACTTTGTGATTTAATTTATTGAAATAAATTAAATAATTAATTATTATCGTCTAAATTTTAGGGTGTTCTCATTTTTGTCATTTAATTTTTTTTTTTTGTAATTTGGTCACTCAACTTTTAGGATGTTTCCTTTTTAGTTACTCAAGCATTAAATCTTTAACGTTAGTTGTGTACGCCACATTATGTTTATACTCTCATTTTGATCATTCAACTTTTTGATCACTTTCATTTTAGTCACCAAAATTTATTTTTAAAATATTGATTTGGACAAAAAAATCAAGGATTAAAGTAAAAAAAACGATAAACTAAACTAATACACAAAAATAAAATGAATACACTGTTGACATTTTGTTATCCTTTAATAATGTCAACTGATTTTTACTATACCATTAAAATTTTTAATTTAATCTCCTTTTAATTTTAATTTTTTATGTTTCAGATTATTAATTTAATCTAAATTAGAGTTTGAAACTCATGTAATTAACCCATTTTGGTTAACCCGAGACAAATCTATAGATCTATGAGAAATCTCATTCAATTGGATATATTATATATTATTTTAGTTTCTACCGCTTTTTATTTTAATCCATGATTTTTTTTAAGCCAATCAATACTTAAAAAGATATTTTTGAGTGACAAAAATGAAAGCGGTCTAAAAGTTAGATAACCAAAATGAAAGTGCAAACATAATATGGCTTGTGCAGTTAACTACCGTTAGAGATTTAACGCTTGAATAATTAAAATAAAAAAATCTCTAAAAATTGGGTGATCAACTAAACAATTTACCCATTATTATACAAAAGAAATATCTATCATAGTATTTATATTAAAAAAGTAAAGCTTTGGTTGAATTTGTATAGTTGATGTGTTGGATTCCATATTGTTTTTGATTCTAATAAATAAATTGATTTTTTTATAGATTTTATATTTTAAAATATAAAAAGATAAAAGTACTCTAAAAAAGATATTTTAGCTTTGTAAAATAGGTTTTTTTTGTCATTTCTTCAATTGAACTGATATTCGGTTAACTTATGACAATAACTCAATAATACGATAACATGTAATTCATTAATAATGCTTAAATATATGCACGATTATTATTATTTTAATTATAAACTTTTCTTTAATTGAAGATGGGGTCTTGAATTCTCCTCTCAATTTATTCAAAGTAGTTAATTTGTGTTGATTTAATTATTAAATCAATTATTCAATTTAGTACTTACAATGATTGGATTTATTTTAATAAATTAATTAGTTTAAATGTATTAGTTATTAAATTAAATATTCAGTTCGGTGCTTGTAATTTTTATTTTAATTGAAATCGAAAAAAGAATACTACTTATTATTTAGTAGTGTGATTTGTATTTGTAACATTATCAATATATAAATTTATACACTAACACTGAACCATATTATGTCACATATAATGTATTTTTTTCGGTTAATTACAAGAGTAGGGTAAAATCTTAACAGTAACCGACAACACCCTAACCATCAGGTCAACATACGAGATTCTTGATAGATATCTTTTTTTAATAACACAATTTATACACTGTTAAAATATCAAATACAAATCGATTAATTTTATTATTAGAAGGGTGTTAGGGTTACTTGCCCAACTTGGAAAATATTTTGTGTATATATATATATATATATATATATATATAAATCCAAGTTGCATTTTCTTTTAATGAAAAATTGCATCCATTGTCAAAATATGGATAAATATCAGTTCACTTTTCTATTGAGGAAAAGACCAAAAGGATATGATTGTACCAATCATAAGAGTTATCTTCTTTTCACTTGGCAAAATTAAGGTTGGGGATAATTAGGTAATTTTTTTGATTAGTTAGAAAATTAATTTAAAATTTAAAATATTTTAAAGTAATTATAAAATAAATATAAAATACAAATAAATTAAGAATTTGAATAATTTGAACATTCACATATTAGGATAATACATTTCAATATACTCTAACTCACATTTTCTTATACTCGTGTTAATCGAACTAAGACTCAAATCGTTAAAATTTAAACCTAATTATATAAAATTATATATATAAAAAATAGTTATCTCCTTATGATGATGTCAAAAGTGGTATGCAAGAAGCCAATGAGAAGATGGCAGCCAAGCTCCCACTACATGACCAAAGCTATTGTGATTGGGTGCAACTACAAGGTTTTATCAAACAACTGTTACATCAATGGCATACTCAATGGATTTGGTACTAAAAGTATATATCACACTGCCCTACCCAAACTAAACCATTCAATTTTGTATCTCTTACTTTCTTTTTTTTTTTTATAAATTTTGGATCACTGATTTCTGTATCTCTTTTAAAGTTTCTTTTTTATCAATAAAATTTATCGAGTGATAAAAATTTTGATATTTTAAAAATAAGATTTTTAGTTTGAATTTTGTGAATAATAAAAAAAAACCGACCTTATAAAATAAAGCTGAGGGAAAGAAATTCAAACTGTGATATTTGGGAGTAAAAAACGGTGGTTAATCGAATTGAATTGGAATTTAATTTTTTTATTTTTATGTAAAATTATTTAATTTTAAAAAATTATAAAAAAGGCTTGAAATTTTATCAAATAATATCTAAAAAACCACAAAATAAAGTAAATTTTTTTATCAAAATAGAGTCAAAAGACATAAAAGAAAAAAAGTTAAAATAATGATAGGTGTCCATTTATTTATTTATTAGATTTTTAGGTGTTGTAATAGTCTAGAACCTACTTGTGAAAAATTCTCTTGTAGTTAACTAAATAGAATTACAAAGATTAATTCGAAAAATTAAAGAAAAAAATCACTCAATCGAATCAAATCGAACTTAATCCTATTAAAATAGAGATTCGACTCAGTTCAATTCTAAATTTAATTCGTTAAAAAACTTAGGAAGTCCCTGTATTACAAGGACTAGGCCAAATTAGTTTATTTATTATTGAACGGATCAATTTAGTCCCTATACTATTTAAAAGAATCAAATGAACTCAAATTGTAACATACTTAAAATTTATTGTATAATAAATATCTTGATAATTATTTTTTCAATTTCCAAACAAAAGATTTCATTTCCAAAACATAAAATTTAAAATTTTTTAAATTTACTAAACAATAAATGTTAATTCTACTCCAATATGACATTATTTGTATTTTTTAATAATATATGAATTAAATTAATCTATTTAATCAAGTCGCTGTAATAGAGGGACCTTTTAAGGAAATTCACCTTTATTTAGTTGGAGCCAATATAAGAACCAAACACCGAGTTGTCTCGAAATGATAAAACAAAAGTTGACCCCACAAACACAGCAATCGGTTTCATATAAATAAGGATTCCACCGATTGTTTCACTGCAACTCGGCGATTGCATATAAAGTTAAATTAGAGTTCTGGTTCTCATGATCTCCTTCCCCTACAAAAACAGACATTAAAGTAAGGCTTTAAACATCTTTTTCTATTAAAAAAATCTTCTTTTTTTTCTCTCTTTTAATTGTTGGGTTTTTTGGGATAAATAAAGAGACATGTTCCAGTATGATGAACGTTAAATCGGTCCCGAATTCGGATAAATACAACTTCCCTTCTTTTTTTTGGCTTATCTGTTCTTTTTAAGACACAACACTTGTTATGTTAGCAGCAAAAATGGATCGGCGGAGCATGGGGGAGACACAGATCAGTACATTAGTACCTGCAGATGAGAAACAAACCGATGATTCTTACATTACCGAGACGACGAATTTCGACACCAATATGGTTATCATATTAGCAGCACTTTTGTGCGCGGTGCTATGCGCGTTGGTGTTCAACTCCATCAATCGTTGTCGCCGTAGGGAGAGTCCGGAACAAGCGGCTGCTCGGCTTGCGGCAACGGGGTTGAAGAAACGAGATTTGAAACGGATCCCGGTGGCCGTTTACGGGATGGGCGCCACTAGCTTTACGGCTACCGAGTGTCCCATTTGTCTTGGAGAGTTCTTGGATGGTGAAAAGGTACGAGTGTTACCAAAATGTAACCATGGGTTCCATGTGAAGTGCATAGATAAATGGTTAATGTCGCACTCATCGTGCCCGAATTGTCGGCATTCCTTGCTCGAACATAAGACGGAGAACAAGGATGTGACCGCCGGTTCCGGTCGGCAACCGACGGACAATGGCGATCTTGTTATATTTGTTCAGTAGGGAAGCTAGTACATTCGTTGCTTCATCGTACTTGTTTGTTATAGTTTGCATATCCTTAGGGACTAAATTGCAAATACTAGGATTTCTTTTTTATTGTTTCTTGCAAGTCTCGCAAGTTTGAAGTTTATTACATGATAGTTTGCTTACAGAGTTACATTGAAGATAGAACTGTTCCATTCATCATCTTGTATCATGATTGGTCAAATATCGTTTTAGTTCCTCTATTGTGGTCAAATTTAATGATTAGCCCCTAAAATTTAATTTAGAACGGATTCCATGTAGTATTTTAACTGTATTATTATAATATTACAAGGATTAAATCTCAAATTCAAACATATTAGAGGGATCTTGATCAATATTATTAGTAAATGTGTGGCCCATTTTGCAACTTGCAGTGTTTAAAAGAGCCTTATTGGCTCATAGATTCACTTTTGTTGCAAGTGTTAATTAAATAATTGAAGATAAATAGGAGAAAAAATATCAATTGGAGAGACACATGTCTCGATGGCGTAGGTACAAAAGGGAGGTTAGTTAACTATGGATTCCTATTTAATATATATATATATTTTAAAAAATTAATACGAATAAACGAGATCTTGACATTGTTAACAAAAGTTAAGGTTGGGTTGGGCTAGGACCTTAAGTACCAAGATTCGAGTCTTATTCAAAATAGTATCGTATTAGCAAAAACTCTTTATGTTCTAATTTATTATTGATATAAATTGGTATTGATCGGAATGGACTGAAATGTTTTGGTATGATTAATACTATTCAAAATTTAGATAAAAATAAAAGTTAAAATTTATCATTCCAATTTACTATCGAATAGAATGTTTTGACCGATACAAATGGTATCAATATGGAATTGACTTTCTTTAATGTCAACCGAACTAGTAATCTTTTAGTCCTAAGTTTAATATAAATTCACTTTTAAAACAATAAAAAATTATACAATAATAAATTTAATCCTTAATGTTTATCTCTTCGATTACTTTGGTTCTCTACTTTTAAATTTTAGTCATTTTTAAAATATAATTTTGATTGGTGTAGTAACAAATTTAGTATTAATATTTATATATTTAACAAAATGTTGATAAAACATATAAATGTTACTTAATTAAATTTATTAAATCAAAATTAAATTAACAGAATAGATAAATATTGCACGCTAAATTTCTCTCATAATATTAAACTGAATACTAGTCCAAAAATTTTAAAACCCAAAATTAGTACGAAAATTACTGAAAAAATCTAACTCAACTCAAATCCGAAATTTAAAAAGATATAATATAACAACCAAACACTGAATTATCTCCGAAAACAGAAAAGAAATTCACCCCACAAACGCAACAATCAGTTTCATATAAATTAGGATTCCACCGGTTGTTTCACTGCAACTCGGCGGCGACTGCATATAAAGTTAATTAGAGTTCTGGTTGTTATGGTCTCCTTCCTCAACACAAACTGAGGCACTAAGCTAAGTCTTTGGGGGGGATGTATAAAGAAACATGTTCCAGTACGATGAACGTTACATCGGTGATCGGTCCCCAGTTCTGATAAATACAAATTTCAATCTTCTTTTTATTGCCATATCTATTGTTTTTAAGCCACAACACTGATCGGCGTAGCACAAATGAGTACATTGGCACCATCCAATGAGGATCAAGCCTGTGATCCTTTCCTTACCCCGATGGAGAATTTCTTCTCCCATGCGATTATGAAATTGGCCGTACTTCTTTTTGCAATGATATTATTGGTTCAGTTGAATTCGCTCATCCATGGTCGCTGTAGGGAGAATCCGGAACGAGCGGCAGCGACTCAGTTGGCGACGGTGGGGTTGAATAAACGGGACTTGAAACGAATCCCGGTGGCCGTTTACAGGACTGGCGGCACAAGCTTTACGGCCACCGACTGTCCCATTTGTCTTGGAGAGTTCTTAGATGGGGAAAAGGTACGAGTGTTACCAAAATGCAACCATGGATTCCATGTGAAGTGTATAGACAAATGGTTAATGTCGAAGTCATCGTGCCCGAATTGTCGACATTCATTGCTCGAACATGAGACGTTGAACCGGGATGTTATCGCCGGTCCCGACCGGCTACCGTCGGATAGTGGCGATGTTGTTATAGTTGTTCAAGAGGGAAGCTAGTACATTCTTGCTTCATGGTACTTGTTTGTTATAGTTTGCATATCTTTAGGGACTAAATTGCAAATATTGGAATAATTTTTTATTTCTTGGTAAGTCTCACAAGTTTGAAGTTTATTGCATTATAGTTGGTTAGAGAGTTACATTGAAGATAGAACTCTTCAGTTCATCATCTCGTATCTCGATTTCACAGAAATTGGAGCTTTTAGAAATTATTGGTCAAAATATCGTTTAGGTCCCTGGTCAAATTTAAGGATTAGCCCCTAAACTTTAAATTGGCGTAAGGTTTAATTTTGGCCCATTACTTGTATTCTTTAACATTTCAATATTCACATATTCAAATTTAACAAATTGTTATCTTTGAAATTTAACAAATTGATCTCCTACTTTTATAATATTATAAATTAGTCCAAATAGTTATGGTTTTATTTTAAAAGAAAATTAAATACAGAGTCTTGGCATTGTTAGCAAAGGTTGAGGCTTGGGTTAAGCCCTTAAGTATCAAGTTTCTAGTCTTATTCAAAATAGTCGGTATCGAATTAATAAACGCATCGTTTTTTAACTATAATTTTTACGTACCAATAAAAAAACTCTTTTCATTCCAATTTACTACTAATATAAATCAATATTGATCGGAATGGACTAAAACATTTTGGTATGATTAATACTAACCTACTTTTACACCGAAATGGAAGCTAAAATTTGTCGTTCCAATTTACTATCAAAATGGGGTATTTTGATTTGTATGAATAGTATCGGTACAAAATTGACTTTTTATGATGTCAACTTAAGAATGAGTCGTAATTAGGGGTGAGCAAAACTTGATTTGACTCGAAATATTTGAAAAAAATTTGAATTTTGAGTTAATTGAATCTACTTATCCTGTTTTCTCGAGTTAAATTGAATAAGTAATTCGAGTTTCAAGTTTGAATAAGTTAAATTTTACAATTCGAATAACTCAAATAACAAAGTCCATGTCAATTTTGAAAATGAGCAAATTTATTTCCTTTTCAACAAAAATTACAAAAAAATATTCAAAATGATTTTTAAAAATTCAAAATATTTTTAAAAATTCTAAAATATTTTAAATAAACAAAAAATTAAAAATTCTAAAAATTATAAAGAATATGTAAAAAAGTTAAAATTTTAAAAAATTCTAAAACAATAATTTTCAAATATATACGATTTCAAGTTTATAAGTTTTAACATGGAATTAGTTATACTTTAATACTATTTTAATTTGATATGTTTAATTTTTAATTTAACTCGAACAATTCACTCGACTCGAATTTCATTTCACTTGACTCGGTTTGAAAATTTTTAAATTAAGTTAGGGTGATAAAATGAAACTCGTCAACTTTATTAACTCTAATTTTTTTCCACTTTGACTTGATTCTATTAGGTCGAACTCTCACCTCTAACCATAACGAGATTACACCCCATATTACGAGATGATTGTAATGTGAGATTACAAAATGAATGGAATGTTGAAATCCAATTATTATAATTTCATTCTGGAATATGACATTACAGGCCGTAATGTTACATTCGATAAACCAAACGCCCCCTAAAATTTAGTTAATTGTTTTATTCTTTGAAATGGAAAAGTTGATTCAACTATGAAAATTTTGATGACACTAACATGGAAACTCGAATAGCAATCCATGTGTATTTAAAAAAAAATTAATCAAAACAATAGGAATTCAACGGTTAATAAAAAATACATATTTAAAAAAGAATTACCCATATCATATGAAGTATATATAAACTGTCATGTAAGTTATTACACAAGTGCTATTAAAATTTTAATAGTTGAATCAATATTCCCATCTAAAACAAAACAATTTGACTAAATTCTTAAGATTGAAAATCAAAGTGTTAATAGAAATTAGGACTAAAATGAAAAAATAATAAATGTTAGGGATTAAATTTGTCATTGATCCTAGAAAGTAAAGTAAAACCAAACCCTAAATATTCCATGTACAACGGCTAGCTTCAGCTAGCTATGGTTTAAAAGCTTATATTGTTGCTTGTTACTATTTTCTTTCATCGATCAATGCGTTTTCGCGAATTAAAAAAAATGCAACAATCCTGGAAACTAAACATCCAAGCCCGAACCCAGATCTTCAATTTCAAATTAAAAGCCACCAAAATCTTACCTTCCGGCGAATTCCATCGATTCTCGCTCCTCCTTAGGCTCCACAAATTCATCCTCAAGCTCCGGTTGAAATCAGGGTCAACGGTTTCGATTTCCTCTCAACAAAAACGAAGCTTCAAATCCAGATTTCTCAGTTTTCTCGAGAAAATCCGTCTTCGCCGTGAGAGGAAAGGGCTAACGATCCAACACCCAGATGTTAAATCGGTACTGAATCGAGTGAAGCAGTTCGCTGACAAGGTATTTGAAGTTTTTGCTTTTTCTTATTTTTGGTCAAATTGTGTTTTAATCCCATTACTATACTCAATTTTAAGATTTAGTCCCTATAATTTGACATAATTTGGCTCTATTGATTTTCTTTTTTATTTGGAAAAATGTGCTTTTAATAAAAGCCATAGAATAATTAATTGCAATTGAGTTTAATGTATACTATGCATGAATTATGAATTTTGAAATTTCAATTTTGTCCTAAAATGGTAATAGTTAAATTCTTTTGGTAAGGCTGAAATTTAAAAAAAGAAGAAGAAAGAACTAAAAATGATGAAAATGCATAATACAATGACCAATAGCAGAATTTAACCCAGTATTATTTACTTTCATCAACTAATAAGTAGAGAAACTAAATTATACCAAATTAGAAAGGACCGAAATCAAAATTTAACCTTTTTTTAGTTGAAACACACAATTAAAAGGTAATTTTTTTATTTTTCATTTTTGTTTTGTAGAAATCAAACTGGGCTGGTTCTTTGGTAATTGCGATTCTCAGTTTGCCGCAGCAATCGATTTCCAAGAAAGATGGTAAAGGAATTATAATTCATACATGCATTATTTTATTGTCGTTGTATTGGATTTTGTATTTAAACAGAGCAAAAAACAGAAGGTTTTGGATGGTTGGAACAGCTGTTTCTTGGGTTGTCTTCAATTTAGGCAAAGATTATGTTTCAGAACATGCTTGGAATTGGATTCCATGGAGCCATGCCCATAGATATACTGTTTTTTGGTTTTGGTTTGCAGCTTGTCGCCTGATTTTGGCTCTTCTTAATATCTTCTTCTCGTATATTTTGAAACTCAAAGAGAAATGATGGTTTTTGATGTATAGATTTTAGATCATTGTTTTGCTGTGGATTCTAACTTGAATAACAACACAAGTAACTTAAATGATCTAATTTGAAAAATTTCAATCCTAAACTCAAATGATTCGAATCTAAAACGGGTTAAATTCAACTTGACAGGACTTAAACTCGAAATAATCATAAAATTTAAGGTTAAATTAACTATTTAAAAGCTAAAACGAGCTAAACCACTAGTAAGTTTATGTTTTGATTACTTAACTTTAAAAAGTTACAAAATAGTTATTAGAGTATTTGAAAGAGCAATTAGAAGAACATACATTATATTTAAGTCGATCTGATGGTCAGTGTTGAAGATCGAAGAAGAAAGCTGTTTGAAATTTGGTTTGTAGATTTATGACGTTGCTATTTCATAAAAAAAAAGTTGAGCTGTAAAAGAGGAGGGGAATGAAAGTTTTCGATTGGTGTAAGCGGTGAGAACAAAAAAGGCAATAGAACAGTGATTTTAATAGCACGATGATTTAAATAAAAACTTTCGAATAGTTCAATTATCATTTTATAATTTTTTAAAATTAAATGACCAAAATGTAAATTTATTAAAATTTCAGTTTTACCTAAAATTTAATCATTAAGAACCAACTCAACTTAACCAATTCATAAGTTAATAGTAATCGGATTAATTGGTAAAGCACAAAGATCAAACTATAACACATCAAAATAAAAGGACTACTTTCTTAATTTCCTTAAAGTAAAATGATGAAATTCAAAATTAGACCCCTCCGCAATTTTATTATAATTTTCCCTTTTCTTCTCATGAGCGCGTAGGCGCGTGTAGAACCGCTAGATTAAGGCAAAGGAAAAAATTGTTGAAAGTCAATTGGGTCCCACCAAAAAAAAAAGGACAGATCTTAACCGATGGATTTTTCAACGGAGAACGAATCAGACGGTCAATGCATAGAGTCAAATGCTTACCTTGATATCTAAGTTTGACCACACCCGACACTTGCGTTTTTTGAAAACACCCTATTTTTTCCCTGAACTTTGACTGCCCAATCTCGAGGCACCCTCCTTTGAAAAATTTAGGTACTGAATTTACCCTTTTACCCCATTCTTCCTTTAATATTTTCCTTTATGCGACAACCTCCTTAAAATATAGGTTAAAATGTATTTGGTAGTCCCTATACTCTTTGTAAATTTAGAATTTAGTTTATTAATTTTTCATATTTTTAAAATCAAGGTCCAACTATTAGCACCGTTAAAATTATTTTGTTAAATTTAGGTTCATTATAATGTCATTTTTTTAGTTACATGGTTATGAAGTGAATATTTTTTTATTTTAAAATATCACACCAATAAATTTAACAATATTAACAATTAGAGCTAAATTTTGAAACTTGAAAAATAGGAGGACTAATCCTGAAAATAAAGTATAGGGACAACATCTCTAATTTTTGAATAGTACGAAGACTTTTGACATATTTTAACCTAAAATATAATATATGTTTGTTTTCGAAATTACTCAATTACTCCACTAACAGTGTACGCATGTAATCTAGTAAAAAAATATAAATACTTAATTGTAACAAAATAAAAACTCGAGTGTCAAATTAAACATTAAGCTAAACTTAAATACTTAACAGAGGCAACAAAAACTCAAAGCATGAAATTGAAAAAACCCATGTACCAAAATTAACATTAAGCCAATCTAAAGTATCAAATTGGGACAAAAAAATTAAGTACTTAATTGAATATTAAAGCCAAACTCAGACACTAAAAAATATATTAACCCTGTTTATAAAGCGAAGAGGACGAAAATGTCAAATAAAAAAATTGGAGGCAGGTTTCTGTTGTAAAGAGATGATAACAAATGATTCTAAAATTTCAAATTTGGTAAATCAAAATTTGGGTTTTGGTTGCTTTGACCTGTGTTCGTCACCCTCCATTCTCTTCAATTTGTTTCGAAAATAAAATAGTAATAATTATATTAATATTTAGTAATAAGATAGTTTTCCCATCTTCTACATACTTTTTCTTTCTAAAAAATCTCTGAACTTTCAACAGCTTTTTTATTTCCCCATGTAACTTTCTTGACTTCCAAACAGGATTTCTGGGTTTTGTATATTTCTCCATTTTTTTTCAAGTTGCATGACCTGGTTTACAAGGTTTGATTTCTTAAACCTTTTTTGTTGAAATTCATTGATGATTTCATGATGGGTTTTATCATTGCTTTAATGGGTCTTGTTTTGATTTGCAAATTCATTTATGATAGATTTGCAAATTGCTTTTTCGGCCCTTGTTGTTTGGATTATTTTGTATTCTGGGTATGGCTTGTTTCTATTTTTGTTGATTCAAATTCATGTTGCCCAGTTTAGCCTATGGTGATTTGGGGCCATGGAAATGGTTGCTGAGCAGTGAATTGCAGTGTTTTGTGCCATGAGATTGATGTTATTTTCAATGATTTATAGACAATATCTACTTGGTTCAGCTTAATCACTGTATTGGTTATTAAAGATTTGAATTTGAAACACTTTCCTTTGATCAGGTTTTGTTGTTGCCTCCGCTGTAAAATTTTATGCAGTTCATTGAATTGGAAATTTTGGGGTTTGGTTTGATTTGATTTGGACATGATGTAAAATTGCAATGCAATCTTTATGTACTTATCTATATGAAGGTAAAAGTAACGTGGAGATCCTTGTACTAGGAGTTGGATTGTATTTTGACCTATTTATTCAAAAAATGAATAAATTAGTCCTGTATATTAGATTAGAGAGCAAACTAGTTTTTAACAATAGAACTGGATGAAAATTTTAAGAGATAGATTAATTTGCTCTCAAATCTTAACGAATAGGGACTAATTTACCTAATTTTTTTTAGTATAGAGGGCAACATACAATGTGAGTCCTAGTATAGGAGCTTTCATGGTACTTTTACCATATTTTGTATTATTGGTTTTGTTGGCGGACATAAATTGCTCCTATTGTATGATAAGACATTGAGCTGTATGCAATAGAGTTCTTATGCCTATATTGGCGTTATGTTCTCGGCCATGCAAAACCGGTGTTGATTCGTGTTTTTATTTTCTTGTGGCAGAAGCGTATGGGATTTGCATATATGATGGGGTGTTTTACAGTTTTGAAAAGTAAGAAGAAAAAGTCCGAGCAGGTAGTTTTTGTAAAGCCGATTGCTTGTAAGGAGCTTGTGCCCACAGCACTGCCTGAGCCCCAAGTTCAGACCCGGTCATTGCGGTCGGCGCCCCCAAGTTTTAGAACCAGAGTGAAACTGATTCATCTTAATAATAAGACAACCTGTGATAGGACGCATGCATTATCTGCACCATCAAGCTTTGATGCTGCTGAGCAAGATGCACTGACATTTGCTGAATTCGTAGAACAGGAAGAGTTCAAAAGTCATGTTGGATTAGTGAAGGAACCGAGGTCACCAAGTCCGCAACCTCTTCCACTTCCTTCTCCCCGTGGTACCGTGTTGAAGACAATGGGAAGCTTTAAATTAGCGAATGCTAGTGTCCCTTTGGTTGCTTCCGGACCATTGCCCCTGCCTCCCTGTGGAACACTACGAAACTTTGGTTACGAAGAAATCGCTGCAGCTTGCCATCATTTCGCTTCTGATAGATGCATATCCGAGGGTCTTTCTTTTGTTATGTATAAGGCTTCTTTTGGAGATGATGCATCGAGTTCAAAGAAGTTTGAAGCTACTGTTATTCGCCTTAACTCGTCTACTCAGGTAGGAGATCATTTCTACTAATGAAAACTTATGGCTCACGAGATGATTTCACCTGTCTGACTGTGTTTTTTTTCGTGTTCGTGTAGGGTTTAAGGGAGTTTATCAACGAAGTAAACACTCTTGCATTGTTGCAAAATCCAAACCTCTGTAAATTGCTTGGATACCATGCACGTGATAGTTCGGAACAAAGAATGTTGGTCTACGAGAGGCTGTTTCATGGAAGTTTAGATCGGCTTTTATACGGGAGGTCTGATGGACCACCACTTGATTGGAATGCCCGAACGAAAATCGCTTTATGTTCTGCACAGGGTCTTGCTTTCTTGCATGAGGAAGGACCGTTTCTGGTATATATATATAAATATCTCCGTGCATCTACATTTCGAGATTATTAAAACGATGACAATGAGTTGTGTATATGCAGGCAATGTACAATGAATTTTCAACTGCCAACATACAAATCGATAAAGATTTCAGTGCAAAGCTATCGGGATACGGGTGTGTTGGTCATATACCTGAGACGGGAGGGATTTCTGTTAATGCAGTTGTAAGTCATTTCCCTTGTTCTTGTAAAAAGGCAAATCTTGGTGTTTTGAGTTATCTGGTGTTTGATTATCTTTCCATCTGTGCAGGCTGTGGCAAATCTTTCAGTCGAGACCTTGGAGAAAGGATGGTTAACTCCAAAGAGCAACGTTTGGAGTTTCGGAATTGTCTTACTGGAATTAGTTACTGGCCGGAAAAACCTCGATAACCGTTATCCTAAAGAAGAGAGGAACTTAGTGAAATGGAGTCGGCCATTCTTAGCCGATGGTTATAGATTATCACTCATCATGGATCCTCATCTTAAAGGTCGTTTTCCTATGAAAGCGGCTCGCACTATTGCTGACATTGCACAAAGATGTCTCCAAAAGGATCCATCCGAAAGACCGACAATGAGAACCGTAGTTGAGAATCTCAAAGTCGTCCAAGATATAAAATATTCGTGCTGGTTTCCGTTACAAGAGCCAGCGACAATTGTCGGAAAACAAATGTCAAGGTCACCTAGTTTTAACGGGGTTATTACTCTGGCACCTGGGTTAAGTTTCTTACCATCGCCACCGTCAAGAACCGGACTATTCATTTCTCTGACAAGACCACCTACTTCGGTATCGGCACTTCCGTCCCGAGCTTGTTCTTCTACACTTTCATTACAAGAACTTGAAAGGCAAGAAGCTAGAAGATCAGCAGCAACAACCATTGGAAGGACTAGCGTGGAAGTGGAAGGATTTTGATTGTTTATAAATATGGATTTATTTCATTTGTTCCATTTAAAAAAAAAAATTATTCATTTCAATCCAACATATACAAAAATTATTCATTTAAATTCTGTATATAAGAGTGAAAATCTAATCTGAAAATGGATCCATTATTTTGTGCCAATCCATATTGTTTATGGTAAATATTAGATATTTGTTTCATTCAACTTTATTTTAAGTAAAAGAGCCCTTAGGTCATTAATTTTCATTGGTACAGTAATAAAAAAATTGGAGCAATTTAATCTGTCAACATTAACGTTTTTGTCAATTGTACATAATTTTCATTCATGCAATAATAAATTTAGT
This sequence comes from Gossypium arboreum, assembly GCF_025698485.1. NCBI lineage: Eukaryota > Viridiplantae > Streptophyta > Magnoliopsida > Malvales > Malvaceae > Gossypium > Gossypium arboreum. The sequence goes on from NC_069072.1 coordinate 138,984,461, forward strand.
TCTCGATATTTTTATATTTCATGTAAGTGTTGATAGAATATGTAAATATTACAGGTTAAATTTATTAACAAGGTTAAATTTATTAAAATGACAAAATATGTAAATCTTATGAGCTAAATTTATTAAATTAATATTAAATCGATAAAATGTGTAAACTTTAAGCGTTTATTTTGTTATTATACCATTCAAAAGATGTATAATTGATGCAAAACATTAGTTATTCACTTTTCAAATTAGCAGAGGATTAAATTGGTATGATTTTTAGAATGATCAATTTACTCAATATTAAAATTGAAAGGGACCAAAGAGATTTTTACCTTAATATCGTTAGTAAATAACTGATAAAAGGTTAGGCCATAGTTCGAGCTTGAATGTCCATTTAAGTTTTTAATATATTATGTTATTTATAACATATATTTATAAAATTTAAAAAATATTAAAGTTATTTATATATAAAATTTTAATAAATAACCAAAAATGTTGAGTGTAATGATAAAATACATTATATTTTCAGAAAAAGAACTCGGTAATCGGATTCAAATATTTTAGTTCTCTATTCTTTTACAATAAATATTTTAACTCTCATTCATCATAAAATTGACATAAAAGATACATTCATTTCACTAAACAAAAATTAAATAAATGAAAAATATTAAATTAAAAATAATATAAATATTTTTAAAAATTAAATGTAAAAAAAAGAAGAGTTTAGATTAACCATTTATAAATATGAGTATGCTTAAATAAAATTTTAAGCTTATATTTCAAGTCGAATTAAACTTAAGCTAGTGGCAAAGCTAAGGGGGATTGGCAGAGCCCGATCTCCTCTAAATGGAAAATTTTCATTTAGGTCATTTTATAATTTGTAAAATTTTAAATTGTAATGATAAAGTTGCACTTTGGACCCAAAATGATAAAAATTAATTTAATCTTTTAAAAATTAAAATTATGAAATTACATTTTTACTATTGTAAAAAAAATACAATTTAATTCTACCTCTCAAAATTTTTTTTTTTGACTTCGCCTCTAACTTATGAAAACTCCGACCCATGAATGGATATATCTAAATATATTTGAACTGAAATAAAATTAATTGGTTTGATTTAGTAGATAATTCAGCAATGTGAACGACATTTTGATGAGATTTGTTGTATATATGTATATAGTTTTGTGGGTCTTTCAAGTTTTGTATATAATACATACTTGGGGATTGAAAAGGCAAAAGCAACCTCTAATGGAAACAATGCCAAATGCCTATAGACATTACTAGTAAAATGAACACCAAAGGGGTTAAAAGAGATTATAAATAAAATAACAGTAGAAATTCATCAAGGATCGATCTCGTTATTGATTCTAACCGTTTTAGTTTCGATGTTTACTTCATCCCTAGTCTCATGTTCTTTGGTGGCAGAATGGAAACATTGATCGTCATGTGGCTCGCTTGTATTGCCAGCCTGTGGTGGAGCATGTGACGTCGAGATTGCTTGTTGATCGGATACCAAGCTTGTAAGGCCATTCTCCTTAAGGTAAGTCTCCAATGGAAGGCTTGCAACATGAAGAAGATTCATCATGCTCATGCGAGTGGAGGAAGCAAATTGCGAATCATCGTCACGACAAGGGTCGCAGTTCAAGTCTATCCGTCCCTTGTTGGCTTCAACCGATTTGGACACTAGTTTGTTGTTGTTGCTCTGGTTCTTGGATTCTAACTCGTTAACTGACCTTGCTTCATTCTCAGAAGGATCGTGGTGCGATGATACATGTTTAGAGCTGCTTTCAACTTCTGCTTCTTCTCTGGTACGCCATGCTTGCTGATTCCTCAGAGCAATCTCTGCTTCACGCTCCGACTGACGCTTTTTCTTGCGCATCATGAGGGTTTTAAAACGACGTTTAACCGTCAAGCACACATTACACGTGCATGTTGGCTTGTGTTTTCCTTTCCCACTCGGAGGCTGGATGCACACGATGCAGGAGCAACCAGGACGATGCCTCGGGTGTTTAGTTGTTGTCGCCACCGGTGTAGTGCCAGAATCAGCTACATTGTCTCCAAGGATTGCAGCATTGGCTAAAGCATTCAAACCAGGTGATGATTCATGCTCCTGAGTTTGTCTATGAAATGCTATGATTCTCCTTTTTTTGAAATCTATATATAAAAGACAGCTTAAACTTCATCATTTATATATCATATATACATATATATCTTAAACATATCTTGAAGTGTAATATTAGCATATTAATGTAGAATAATTAAAATCCAGTTAATTAGGTTAACTGATTGAATTAACTGAAATAATTTAAATAAGCAAAAGCACTGTGTTATATAGTCTTCAAGTAAGAATATCTAGTTTAACTTGAATCCGGCTTTCCCTACGCACCCGTAATTAGTGTAATACAATATTTATTTGTGGGCAGTCTTAGCCTACTAGAATAAAGATTAGGCAGAAATCTGACATAGTTATATACAATCTTTTAAGAGGAAAATATTCTGAGAATGTACCTCTGTTCAACCTAAGAAGAATTTCTAGCTCCCTTGGGGTGAGTTCATCGGGTAAGGAACATGAAGACCTGACATGCAGAGAAAAGGAAACAGATTTCTTCCGGAACTTGTCAAGGATAAAATAGGATTGTGAATGAACTAAGCTATAGAAAATGCTGACCTGCTTTGGTCCCAGTTGTTGTCTGCACATGTCCACTTAGGTGGAAGAAGAGCATCGACAGGCACCCTTCTCCATTTAGAACAATTATCACACTGAGCCCATTGCTCTTGTCCCCTGGAGATCATGCTTACTAATTCAAGACTAGATAGATAAACACAACCATAAACTTGAGAAACAAATCGATCCTTCCAAGCTCAGAAACAGAAACTAAACGTGTAATAAACATAAATGTGTATGCTCACCCCGTTGAACGAACTGCAAAGATACTCCTCTTCCCAAAAACTGGAGGTTCCTGTAGGACAAACATGTATGAAAAGTTACATTATAAATCACACTGCTTTGCTGAAAATTGATAATTCTTCCAGGAGAAACATTGTGTTCATAAACATGTGCAGACCTTATTTCTATCACATGGTGAGATTAAAAAGATCAGTTAATGGTTTCCCGCCCCTCAAAATAGAACAATAAAATCCTTTTTTCTTTAAATTTTAACTAAAAATACCAAAAATATTGGCAATTACGTCTTACTCAGGGCATAATTGCCTGATTTTTTCATGCACTGGATAGAGTGGAATCACAAAAAGAAAACTGGTATTTGAACAATCATCCAAGTGCACCAAAACAGCCCAACATACAAGCATTGTCAAACCCCAAGTATTCCAGGAAATGTACTCACATCATATTCTTCAAAATCATGATCCTCAATTGTAACAATGCTTGGCTTGGTACTGGGGGGTGGGTGGAGCAAATCCTGAGCCTCTTCCCAGGTAAGTTTCAGCTCCAAAGCATCCTGACTGTCAATCAGCAACCTCTTGCTTTTGGACCCAATATTCCGAGTTCTTTTTCTCTCTGGGGTTAACATAGATGGTAGTAATAAGTCCTCCCTGATCCTGTCCTCATGCATATCAGATTTATGCCCACTAATATCACCACCAGCTAAACTCGAATGTTTTGACAGTCCATTTAGGTGGGGATCTGTGCTTCCCTTCAATGACTGAAGAAGGCCAGAGTAACCACTAATTATAGGCAGGTTCTCAAAAACACCCGAAAAGTAACTTTCACTTGAAAGAGTGCCATTAGGAATGGCAGGTGGTAAGGTTTCCTGTTTATTTGATAATTTATATATCAATATTATATGATCAAATTTGCTAACATGGAAGGTGATTGTTACTTTACCTGCACCACAGCAGTGTTTGTTGCTTTACGAAACCCCATAACAAGCTTCCCTTCTGGATCCTTACGGCTAAATGTTACTATATAAGAGAACCGCAAGTGATGTTACTCAATTAGAGCTAACAACAAAATGCTTCGATTGTTCCATAACCAGGTTCAGAGTCGTACCAGTATCTCCAGCTTGCAACTGCATGGACTGTATGCAAGGAGTCACACCCTCCAAAACATACATCCTGCTGTTGTTATTAGGCCAGAATCTGAACTGAAACACCCATTCTTTTCCCTTCACATCTTGAATTCTTAGGGGAAGACCCTCTGGTTGAGATATGGGGGGAAAATAAGCCTGCCAATTCATTCTTTGTTATAACTTACATGCAACAGCTCTTCTGAACAGACAAGGTAAATCAATATAAGTTGCAAGTGTAGCATTATTGAATAGAAACTAACTTCAGCACATGCTTTTGGCAGAACCAAACGACCAATCCGTCCAGCATCACTTGCACTCAAAACCTTTTCAAACAGTGGAACAATGGTGGAATTTGAACTGAAAAATTACATGGTTAAGGATTTGACATGACTCCCCAGGTCATCAGATAGACATGAAAATTTTTGTAGTCTAACATTCAACACATGGTTGTGCACATAAACCAATAATGACAAAATGGTGGATACTCTCCAGAAATTTGTTGTAATTCCTGGTCCGTAATCCTGGGCCAATAACGAGGAAGCAACTGATTCCGTCCACGTCCCTCTGCTGGGGGCCTAGCAACACGTATCTGGGGTACCATTCCTGCATTCATCTCCAAACCTGTTGCAAGGACCGACCTTGGAGGTTTGGGCAGAAGATGGCGAGATTTGGATGCCTGTTGCAAGACTGAAGACATCTTACTCTTTTCATCTACAACTGAACTAGGAAAGCCATTTTGGTTCCCTAACGAGCCACCCAAAGAAATACTCAAGTTGGTTTGTGGCAATGAATCAAAAATATTAACTTTACTAGTGGTAGGTTTCACAGCTTGAACTGATCCATTAGATGCTTGATTAATACTTGTCAAGCATGTGCTTCCAATTTCTCTAGGAGGCAAAAATTCCTCCTGTTTCATTTGCCCGAGAGACCCACTTGAGTCATCATTGTGAAGCTGAAGCAATTGTCTCAACCCAATGCTTTCTGCATTGTTGCTCAACTGCATAGGCTGTAGGTTTTCAATGCTCGCACCACTCAATTGGTTGTCTGCAGAGGTTGAGTGCAATTGATCAGCATCAGCCTTCACCATACAAAACTCATTAGGCTTTTCATCTTCAATCATCTGAAATACATAAGCTTCATCATAAATATTTGAACTTCTACATGTAAAGGCCTAAAAGATCAAGCATCATTAAGCAATAATCAAACGGAAATAGACTGAATCATAGAACTAATATAACAAAGATATCAATCAGAAAACAGTCAATATCTTGACAGATACCATTTATCTTCCTTTTTGTATCATTCATTTTATAATCGATTATCCTCGGTTACCCTCAGAATAAAGTACACAGGTCATAGGCCATGGTACAACCCGTGCAAGGCTACTCAGATTTGAAATGATTAAACGCCAAGGTGTTTCAATGGAAATAATACAGAGCCTGTTTCTTTTACTGTTTCAAAACCAAACCTAACATAGTAATTTGTAATAGATCACAGATGAGAACATCACAGGGTTGTGATAACAACTGAATCTAATTCAGATGGGGCAAAATGAAGTATGTTAGAGGCATACCCTGATTAAAATGTTTGTCCCATTACCATAAACCTTACAGTGTCATGTTTATCGTTGAATTTGGCATGAGACTATAATGCAGGGTTACAATTTGATCTTCTAAAAAGGGAAAAGATTGAATAAGCTGATCTTACATGGTTAAATCCTGACTTTTTAGCACAGCTTACACAGTTGATACCCCCACCATCAAGAAGCTCGAGCAAAAACCTTGAAGCAATGCATCCACAATGGAGAGGCTGCCAACAGCAAAAGCATTGAGATTAAGCACCATAGTATTGACGGGAACAAGGCAAGAAATTAAAAGTTTAGGGTGACCAACCTTGCCACATGAATTGCAATCCCTCCACCCAGAATCCTTTGAGTGGAACACATCACAAAATATTGATTGTTCATATGCAGACCTACAGCGAGTCAAAATCATAAATAAATTGTTTCTAACAATGGCGTTCTTAAAATAGCACCAGCTGGGCAAAAACACTTTGTCTTGTTTGGATTCCTCTGCTATATTTAACCACTTTATATGGTTCAGAACATGATCAAACTTTTGGCAGTGTTAAATAACTGTTCCATTACTCTTTATCTCCCATGAAAGAAGAATTATATTCCAAATTTCCAATTCACTATAGAACAATTTATTATAAGCTTCACTAACAAGAACAAAAACATTCTAACCATTCGTAAATCAAGTAAAACAAAATTTACAAATGTTCTGTCTAAGACTCGTCAGCACAAGCTTATCTAATTATTAAGCTTAAAAAAATACGATTAAGTGATTATAATTTTTACAATTTACCCGCACTTGTCGCAGAGACTAGCAAAATCTCCAGATCGCAAAGTCCAACCGTTTCTCCACTCAATCGATGTGGACGCGCCGCAGAGTACATTCATGCAGCTCTTCGAAGCCATACTCCAAACTTAATTCCTACAAAATTTTCAAAATTCAATATATGTATCAAAAACAGTGAAAAATTCACCCGCAATAGATAAATATCTCTCAAGGAAAATCAACGAGTAAGCTAAAAGCAAAACAGAACAGATTCAAAATTGGTCAAACAAAGAGACTAAATCAATTAAAAAAAAAACAAACGAAAAGAAATATAACCTTTTCGAAGAAGATAATTAGAAACAGCTACTACCTTCACCGGCGTTAAAAATCGTTACAAAAGGAAAACATGCTAAGTTTCCTTTTCGTTGTACTATTGCCAGCGTTAAATATATGTTAACTAGCGATGCTTGAATATATATATATGGAGAGAACCGTGAAAACGAGGAGCTCTGACGACGGAAAAGACAAATCGGCGATGAAAAGAAGTAACGGCAAACAAATCGTGTGCATGCAAAAGCAAAACAAAAAGAGAGGAGATGGAAAGAAAATAAAAGAGAGAGAGAGAGAGTTTGGTACTTTGTGAAAAAAAGTGGAAATTGCATGCACGATGATACTTCAAGACTCGGCGAACTCCTTCCCCACCCTCTTTTTTGGTTAAATGTTATATTTGCCCCTCATGTTTTACAAGATTTTCAAATTTGTATCTATATCCTTAAATTTTGTAACATGATTAATTAAAGAAGATATTTTACATTATAAATATTTTTTAAAAAATTATTCAATTATGAAAATAAGTGAAATGGTAAGAAATTTGTATTTTAATACATTAGAGCACGCATTTTATTTTTGAATTTGTAATTTGTAATTCTTTTATTCAAGATGGTATGAAAAGACAACATCATTACTATAATTATAAAAATATTAATTATAATTAAAAAAAGAATATTTATATAATTTTATAACTAAATTGGTGATCCGATTAAGTATCACACCAACTAAGTAAAGTGTTTAAATAAAGTATAGATAGATAATTTTAAAGAAGTAGTATTTCTATAATTTTATAGTGAATTGATGATTCCGTTCAGAGTGACACCAACTCAAATAGATAATTTGATACTTTAAATTAACATTTTATACATAAATTATTTTTGTTTTATTTTTATCAATAAATTAATAAATGATGTGATAAATATTAAAACTATACATAAATTTTGATTCATTGTGTAATATTATACATGAATTTTGATTTGATTTAATTTTTATAAATCATTAATAACATTATCAAATTAATATCATTTTACATTGATATATTGTATACACAGATAATTATATTAATTCAATATGAAAATAAATGCATGTATTCCTTTCTTTAAATGTGTATAACTGAATCAAAATCAAATTTTTATGTATATATATGAACCGCAATTTAAGTTTTATGTATATAATTACACCAAATCAAATATATTGGATCAAAAATCACATATACATACATATATATATATATATATATATATATATAAGGGAATGATTCACTTATATTCGTGTAAAAAGTGGTTTTATACCTTTTCATGATTTTTTTATAATTAATATTTTAACAATTCAACCATTGAATTTATCAATATATTTATATTTGTCATTCATGTAAAATTTTAAATCAATCCGATATCTCTATCATATCGATCTAAAATATTGTCGATATTAATATATATTTATTTACATAAATCGAAAAATTAAAATCGTTTATATCTCCCTTTGGTTTTTATTGAACTTAAGAAAAAAGTTAATATATTTTTTTATTAGTTTGATATTCCTTTTAAAATTTTATATTAAAATAAAAATTACAAAATTTTCTAAAATATGAAAATTTGTTTTTTAATTGAAAATTCTAAAATAATATTTATGTTATTATGTTTTTGTTCTATTCAATTTTTATTATTTTAATTAAATAAAATAGTTTAAATAAACGATTGGTTTATATTAAATGTTTATTTCAAGTATAATTTTTCTAAAAAAGTAATGTTGTATTTTGATAAATTAAAAGAAAAGTATAGAAATTGACAATTTTGAAATATAATAAAAATATTGATTGAGTTTTAGTTTAGTTGATATCAATATTGTTGTTAATGTAAAAAGATGTGAGTTCGAATACGGTGAAATATATTATTTTTATATATAAATTGATAATTAAATTATTAAAAATATATAAAAATTTCTTTTTGAGAGAAAGTATAATAAAAAATAATTTATAAATTTACGTTATTGCGTCGAAATTACATTTATTCGAAAGCGTATAAATATATACGGCGTGTGGATACCACCGTAAAGTGCGCCACTTCTCATGCAATAAATATGAGACTTAAGTTCCTAACATAGCCTCAACTCTATCCTTTTATTAGTATAAAACCACGAGAATTTGTTGTTTTCCTTTGGAGAAATTGGTCTTTTGAATGCCTGCGCCGTCAACGGGATTCAGCGTGCAGACGCGTCAACTGTCAACGATCATTATACCGTTGATTCTTTTTCTCACGTTTTTGTCTATGACGTCATGTTAATGACGTGCTGATGTTAGGTTACTGGATGCCCGGTTTACCTACCGCGCTGAAAGAGAAAGGCCAACGCACGCGCCGGTGAACTCGAAAGCTCTCGTTCGATGAGTGACTTCACGCTTATCGGCGCGCGTAGAATGTAATGGAACAGTGAACCAGTTCGATTCTTGCGCCTAAATTCTTAAAAACCGGCTCTAAACAGGTTTTTAGGAAAAAAATAAGGTACAATGTGAAATTTAGTATTTAAGTCAATTTAGTTTTTATTTTTAAAAGTTAAATTGAATTTTAATGTTTTTAAAAAATAAATTTGATCATATCTTTTAAACAGAAAATAAATTAATTTTTAATAAAATATTGACTAAAATATTAATTTTTAAATAGTATCATGTCAACACGAAGTGTACATGCCATGTCACTTGAGTTGCCATACCACATCATTAAAAATTATTTTTAATCAATATTTTTATTAAATAAAATTAATATGATTATTTTAAAAAGTTAATAACTAAATTTAGCTCGAAAAATAAAATAATATCTAAATTAATAAAAATATAATTATTAATTTAAGCCAAAAATGTCAAGTTAATGAGTAATGATGACTAGATTATGCCACACTGCAATATAAGTAAAAGAAACAATTTTTTTAATAATAATTATAAGTGAAGTGAAAAAATTATATATAAATTTTATTAAACACGTGTTAAATCTTTAAATGTATAGGTTTTATTTTATGAAAAGACGAAAATAATACTTTTAGTGCTCAAATATTTAGTTCTTATCGATAATTTTACCATAATTTATCTCCTTCTACTTATGTTTAATTAAAAATATATATATGTTTGTTTAAGTACCTTCCTCCAATATGGTATTATGAAAAAATAATGGTAAATTACATTTAAGGTCAATAAACTATTAGTAAGTTTATGTTTTAATTACTTAACTTCAAAAAGTTACTAAATGGTCACTAAACTATTTAAAAGTTTTCATTTAAGTTGTTAGGTTGCTAAACTTGTTGTTGTATAGCCTTCTGTGTTTGCACCACTTACACAAATCGAACGCTCTTCGTCCCCTTCTCTTCTATAGTTCAATTTTTTTATGAAATAACTTTGAATATCACAAATCTGCAAACTAAAATTCAAACACCTTTCTTCTGTGATCTTCAACACTGATCATCAGATCAATTTAAATCTAAGATATATTATTCCACTAGTCGATAGGTACTAATCTACCATATAGATCATCAAATCGTCTTTTGGATCTTATTAGCAGACTTTCAGAACTTTGAATAGTTCAATGGCCATTTTGTAACTTTTTAAAATTAAATGATTAAAATATAAACTTATTAATAGTTTAATAACTTTAAGTGTAATTTAAGAAAAACTCATGAAAATGTCAGCATGATGTATTGTGTTGATTCAACTATATGTATATGAATGTAGGTGAAGTTATTTTTATGTTAAAATAATAATAAATATATTTTTGTGATGTACATTAGCTTTTTCAATTATGGTCACATTATGTAGTATTATATATAAAGAAAAGAGACAATATGTTTAGATTTATGTCCTCTTATCCCACAAGATTTTTCTTCCACTTAACAGATTTGTTTATTTTGTTTTCAAGCAAAGGAAAATTCCATTTGATGTTGAGTGGGATGGTGGTCATCACCTACACTTTCAATATCCAACAACATTCTCTCTCTTTCTTCCATATACAAAAATTCCACCATTTAAAAAAAAAAAAAGAGAGTTATAATTGATATTTTTATATTTCAAAATATTATACCAATTAATTTAATAAAAAGTTAATATTAACAATTAGATTTAAATTTTAAAATCTAAAAAGCAGAAATACTAAATTTTTAAAAAAAAGTATAGGTACTGAATTCCAAATTTACGAAGAGTACAAAAATTTCTAATATTGAGAAATTCAACAACAACTATGGCAATCTAATGGGGATCCTATGCCGGACTACACCTTGCTTCAAAGCAGCATGGTAGACAATAAAAGCACCCAACAATTGGCTCTACCGATTGAAATTTTCAACAAATCCAGTAATGGGTCCGAGATACTTATTTTCGATTTTATCTTGAGTTGGATTCATGGAGTAAAAGCGTTTTCATCTCATCTATTAAAGAGATCTCAATATTTGCATTCAGTGAGATTTGATGAATTCAGTAAAGCTCCCAAAGAAAACAAGAGGAAAATCCCAAAGATAAAAATCCAATATAAACACTTCATGCCCAAAACAAATCTGTTGAGAGATCCATTGGTCTAGCTAGGAAGAGTCAATAACTATGGCTATTTAGTCTTAGTGGGATCCTATGTGGGACTACACCTTGCTTCAAAGCAGCACCATAAACATTACAAGCACCCAACAACAATCCCTGTCGATTAAACTCTTTAACCAACATGTCATACGATGTTCTACTTGGGATTTTACCATTTTCATACATAGTAACCAACACCACCAATGCCTCATGGATCTTTCCTTCAATGCAAAGCCCTTGAATCACATTGTTAAAGGTTATCGTCCTAGGAATGTACCCCATTCCAATCATTTCCTTCAAATGGTAAACAGCCTCCTCCATTTTCCTCACCATGCAAAGCGTTCGAATCATAAACCCATAACTACTATGATCAATGATAGAACCCCTCTTCCGCATTTTATCGAACATTTGGTATGCATCTTGAACCAAGTCCTTTTCTTCCCATGATTTCATGCATAAACCTCTAAGCAAACTGCTCAGCATCTTTCCTTCAACTTCAAAGCCAATACCCATCATTTCTTTATACACTTTTAATGCAGCTCTTGTTTTTCCCCATTTCAATAACCCACTCATTAAGGTGCTGTAACTAATACTATCAGGGCTGCAATTTTTGTCCTTCATAAGCTTTAACACTTTAAACCCATGTTGTGGCCTTCCTTCTTTGTTATAACCCGTGAAAAGAGTGTTGAAAATGACCACATTTGGTTGTAACCCCATAACCAAAGCTTGGTTAAGCAATCCCATTGCCTCATCTGATCTACCCACTTTACAAAAACCATCCATAATAGCTGTATATGAATAAATATCAGGTTTTAGTGATTCTTTCTCCATGTTCATCAACATTTCATGAGCTTGTTCGACTTTCCCAATATAACATAATCCCTTTAACAAGCAATTGTATGTTTGAACATTTGGTTTGCACCCAATTCCACCCATTAATTCAAGAACTCGAAAAGCATACCCCAATTTGCCTCTTTTGCACAATGAATCAATGAGAATTGTAAATGTTATCACATTTGGATTGTACCCATTTTCCATCATGTGGTGTAAAACTCGTTGAGCTTCATCAAGGTCGTTTTTCTTACACAAGCATCTAATGATGATGGAAAATGTCCAACCATTCGGTGATAAACCAAAACCTGATGCATTGGAGAACAGTTCCATGGCCAGATCAGCCTCGTCTGCTGTAAGCAATGCCATTAACAGCCCATTGAAAGCTGATAAGGTCCAATTGCTCGCATCTTTCTCCATCAAGCTGAGAATTCCATTCGTGTCTTTAAAGGGTATTGCTTTGATTTTGTCCAGGAAATTCACAACCCGAATTCTGGCTGTTCTTTCATCAGAGCAGCCTGGTGATGTTATGGTTCCATGAGTTTTGGAAGGCATTGAAACCATTGTAAGAACATGAAGCTTGCAACCATGGGTTCTCGTGGGATTGAAGAAAATGGAAGGATTATGAAATATAGAAGACATGGCTGATTATGATTACAGAGAATAAGAGAGAGGTATGGTGGACAAAATCAGCTGAGTGGCAGGAAAGCGAGCAAAACAGGGAAAAAGAGCCTTATCCAGATAAAGTAAACCTGAATCAAATCATTATTATAGGCATATGTCTCAGATTATAGACGAAATAATTTGCATGAAATGATTTTTATATTTATTGATTAATAAAATATAACTTATTTTTATTTTTGTAGGTCAGAGATTAATATTATTATAGGCATATATCTCAGATTATACATTTTATTATTCAAAAAAAAAAATTAACCCAAAATTTCGTAAAACATAAGCGTTGGCATCGACTGAATTCTGAATTTTGTAGCATTTCTTCATAATTTTATTTTAATTTCTGATTTTCTTGTTGTTTCCATTCTTCTTCTTTTTCCAAGGTTGTTCATCTCTGGTTCTCCACCAGATCTATTATATTGTCGTTGTTTAAGAAGGTGATGGATAGAAATGCAATGACAACATCGATTTTATTGTTTTTAATCGTCACTGATGTTTCCAATGCTTCTTCGTCTTCGTCTTTGAAGCTTAGATACTTAGCTAATGAATCTCCATCAAAGAATGACACCGTTTCTACTTCTACAACGCCGCCTGTACGTTTCTTTTTCGCTCTACCAATCTAATCTGTCTCCATCATTTATTATTTCATTTACTATTTTCGTTTTTTGTTTTTATTTATCAAGAGATTAAGAAAAAACTATTTGTTGTTGGGATTTTAGAGCTCTCCGTTGCCAATTCTTTTATCGGCTTCAGGCAAGAAGAAATTGGATCCAAAACTTGATCCGAATTCATCCAACAAAACGGATTTTGTGATGCCACTTCTCGGTGACAAGAAAGATCCAAAACCATTGGGTAAACCGAAGAAGGTGAGTGCATCTCCTCAAAAGGAAAAAGTTAGTGGAAACAATCCAAGTTTAACTCCAAATCCGAAAAGTGATAAAACAATGAAGGAAAATAAGGAGAAGAAAAATAATGTAGGTGGTGGAAACAATCTAAATAGTACAAACACTGTGAAAAGAGGTTATACAAACAAGGATAAGGAAAAGAAGAAGACGACAAAGTCAAACGTGATTGGAAATGATTCAAAGTCAAATATTGATGATACATGTGCCGGCATAGCTAGTAGATGTGAAGACCAAAACTCTTTGATTGCATGCGTTAAGGGTTTTGGAACTGGTAATTTATTTTTCTCTTTATTATTCATTCAATGCATTGATGGAACTTCAAATAAGCAAATTATATGTGTTGTTTTGCCTTTATTATAGAAATGAGAAGTGGAATTGAGTATGCATTGAATGCCTAATAGGGTACTTATGTACAGTAAAAATTCTTGATTTTCAGTCCTCTAAAATGATTGAAGAAATAGAGTTATGAAATGTTTGTATCCACTGGAGGAAGAAAGAAAATTTGTTTGGTAACCGTGTAATCCATGGACTGATTGTTAAAGTTGCATATGGCTACACCATTTGTACACTAATTGTGCAATCCCAAATTTCTTAACTTTGGTTTTTGTTGTAGCCTTAAATTTGGGTTGATCCTTTATTGAACTGTCATTGCAACTTGTTCTGCTGCTAAGGCTACTTTCAGTTTTCCCTAAACAACATGGTCTGAATAAGCCATCTAGTTCTAGCTTAGGATTGAAATATTACTAGAACCAAATATGATAATATCCTCCGCAAAACATGGATGATAGAGAGGCAATAACCTTCCTTCTATTTTCTTTTGAAGTTATTGATGTAAGGTGGTTTCAGGGAAAACAAATTGGAGGCTAAAACCTGGAGTCAGTAAGGTAAAAACGGTGAGAATGTTAATGTTTCTTAATGGTGCAAAATTTAGGTATGATGGAAAAGATAAATACTAGGAGTAGTGGATTACAACTCCCTTTTAGGAGTTGTTTCTCCACAATGAAATATAAGTGATCGAAATCTTATTGTTAGGTATCTGGTTTTTTATGAAAATTAAAATCTTTAGAATATAAGGTTATGGTTTTCCTTTTCATGTGAATGTGTTGATTTAAATAATGTGGTTCTAGGATTTATTTCCATTAATACTTCTTATGTTGAGAGAACATATTTTGACAGATACAATAGATCAGTCAAGTGCTTGTTTCTATTTTCTCTGTCTCCTTTTTCTGTTGCTCACTATATTTTTCTCTCTTCCATCATCTTTCACAATCACTTCCCTTCTTCACCTTCTTCTCCATGGCCTGTTCCTAGTTCCCTTTGTGTCCTTGTCTTGATTCACCACCCGATATGTAGCTTTAGCACCAGTGTCCCTTCATTTCTTTTCTTTTTCCTTTTTTTAACTTGTATTGCATCTGTTAAGTATATTTCCATCCTCCATCAAACTTGACAATGTTTTATATGTCAAGTTAACTGTGTAAATATGACACTATAAAATTAGTAAACATGTGTTTATTAAATCTGTAGTGTTTCATGTCATGTCTACCTCCATAAATGCTTTTCCTTTTTAAATCTAACACGTCATTTAGTGGTGTTGAATTTTTTTTTTTTTTGGTCATTGTTGCCATAAGAAAAAGGGAAATTTATGCTAACAGTGATGTTTAATTCAGATGTATTATCTAACCTTGTTCCATCCAAAAGATAATCAATTAAAAGCAATAAATCAATAAATGTTTGTTCGAAAATTTTCATTTTTACCACGTTGAAGGCAATAAAATAGTATGTCTTGTGGTTTCATATTTACCACATCCTGGTTGGATTAAATATGGTATGCTAGATTGTTACTCCAGTGTTAAGTGATGGATCTCAGTAGAGATCAGAGGTGTTTACATATGTGTAAAGCTGTATGTAGTACATAATGTTTTATGTGTTTAATCAGCTTGATACCCATCCCTTTTTCTTTCCCAAGTGAAAATTATAAGGAATACGGTGGACATGTTTATATGCACATGTTGATTGATGACAACAAGAAGACTCCATTAGTAACATAATCTTTCCTACATTTTCTAATGGATGAATAATTAATTCGATTTCCTTATTCCTTTCCAGGGTCCAAAGAAGGGATTGTTTTGGTCCATAATAAGGGAGAAAAAACTTTGAATGTCAATCTTATAGGCCCTTTTGGAGCATCTTTTCCCAAGAGACTTAGAGTACCAAAACATGGTATTGAAAAGGTATCTTCTTATCTTTCTCTCTTATGCTTTGTCACTCTTTCCTCATTATCTTTAGACCTTGTGAGACCTATTTCATGAGGAATAAGATTCAGAATATATATATGTATATATATTTGTTTTTGGTAGGCTATAACATGAGTATGGAAGAAATATTGTTGATGTTGGGACTTGGAACTTCAGATTTGTTAAGGTCGCCTCTTAAGGTTGACCAAAAAAAGGTGACCTCTTAAGTATGACTAAATATACCATCTAAGCTCTAATGTTAGATGAAAGCACTTAATAGGACTTTTCCCGGTTGAATATTAAATATATTGTGTTCAATAACTTTGAGTTCATTAGGCATGTAGATACACACTTTTGACTCTGAAAAATGTTCCAAAAAGTGTTCATGCTAGTAAAAATACCATGGAGGCCCTTGTACTAGAAGTTAAATTAGATTTTGTGTCTTCTACTAAAAAAATGGTCGATTTAGTCCTTATACATTAAATCAAAGAGTAAATTGATTCTTCTTTTAAAAACTGGTCCCTGTATGCTAGAATGAGGTACACATGGCACACAATATGTAACTGTTTGGTTATTTCATTAGCCACACCAGTTTTAATAGTAAAAATAGATAAAATTTTTAACAGGAATGATTAATTTGCTCTTTGATCTAACATACAGGAACTAATTTGCCCATTTTTTGAGTTAATGGGACAAAATGCAATCTAACTCTTAATATAGGGACCTCCATGATACTTTTACCGTTCATGCTCAATAATTGTACCCCATTCCATGTACTTATATGTATCCAGTAGTAATATGTACATTTGCTTGTTTGTTTCAGTTGAATATCTCTTTGACTATTAGTGAACCCATTGCGCTAGTGTTAACTGCTGGAAATGGAGATTGTTTCCTTCCTCTAAATGCTCAGGCATCTGAAACATACTTTTTCTCAAAGCTACCATCGTATGACAAGCTGTTGACTCCGATAAATGGTGCCTACTTCTTGATTGTAGCATTTATAATATTCGGAGGATCATTGGCTTGTTGCATGTTTAGGAAGAGTAGACGACATGATAGTGGTATACCTTACCAAGAGCTAGAAATGGGATTGCCTGAATCTATGGCAACTACCAATGTAGAAACAGCTGAAGGTTGGGACCAGGTTTGGGATGATGATTGGGACGAAGACATGGCTGTGAGGTCACCATGGGGACGAAATGTAGCTAATATATCAGCAAATGGCCTCACTGTTAGGTCTTCAAATAAAGATGGCTGGGAGAATGATTGGGATGATTAGCCTTAATTTTTCTTTTAGGGTAAACTACACCGATAGCCACCTAACTATTAGTAAATTCTACGGTAGCTACCCACTATTAGTAAATTCTATTTTTTGGTCACTCATCTATGAAAAGTTACAAAAAATTATCACCCGACTATTCAAAATTTTCTTTTTTTGATCAGTTAAATTTCTAACAGAAAGATAACTTTGTTAGATTTTAAAATTAGCATAATAGTAACTTTCACCCTTAGCATTTATACATTGTATCAATTTAGTCTCGATTCCAAAAAAAATAACCCTCAACATTTACACATTGTGTAATTTGGTCCTTTTTTGCGGGTTTACTTTTATTTGTGATATTGAGGGTTAATTTTAAAAGAATGAGAAAATATGAAAATTATTATCTTAGATTTTGAAGTGTTTCTATTTTTGGTATATTTCTGATCAAATGTAGTTTATAGATTTGTTTTTTTTAGCTTGTTAGGTGAAAGTGTCACAAAGAAAAGCAAAATTTAAAAAGGATCAAATTACACAATATGTAAATGTTGAGGGTTAATTTTTTAGAATCAAGACGAAATTGACATGGTGTATAAATATTAAGCGTTAAAGTTGTTATTATGTAAATTTTAAAACCTATTAGAGCATCTTTCCATCAACCATTTAACAACTAGTGACCAAAAATTAAAATAAAAATCAAATAGTTAAATGAATTTTATAACTTTTCATAATTTGGTGACTAAAAAGAAATTTACCATTTTTTTTGGTGAATATAAGTGTAATTTACCTTTCTTTTATAGGAGAAAGTGAATCACTTGACATAAAAGAGTTAGGATTGGTAACTTGACATAGAAATTGTTTATTGGCTCAAGCATTTGCCCTTGCCACCTTAAATATAAGGTCTAATTATTATTTTAATCCCTATGCAATGCTAAAATCTGGGGTTTTGATTTCTCAACTCTAATTTCACATACTTTGTTCCTCTATTTTTGTACTTTTATTAGTAGGCTGAAATTAGCACTATGAACTAGTGCCATAAAAAGTGTGCTGGGTAGAAATTATGAAAAATTAAAAGAGAATATTTTTTTCCTATCTATTTTAATCAAAATTTTTATTTAAGTATCTTAAATATTCCACGTGATATTACTATTAATCAATAATTGTTTCGTTATTTATTATATATTATTTTAAATGCAACTAATATTCTAAATAGGTAGTTTCTAGACGCATACTATGTGATAGAATTTCTAGTTTATATTGTTGTTATGGTTAAAAAATGTAGAAAGGTAGAAAAAAATAGGTTATAATGTGTTATTAGTCCATGTACTTGTATATAATTTGAGACCTGGTCCCTGTATTTTAAAAGTTAAAAATTCAATCCCCTTACTTTTTCTTAATTTAAAAACCCTAACCCCATTATTATTGTCGTTAATGGTTTCCGATAAATTTTGTTAATTATATGCCATGTCATATGAGGACAGTCTAATTAAAATTTGAAGTTGATAAATTCTGCTAGAAAATACTTATGGTTTGTAATGATTGGATCGAGATTTTTTAATTAAAAATATAAGAGAATTGAATTTTTTTACTTTTTTAAGTACAAGGATTAAATCCTTTTTTGTTCAAAGTACACGAACTAACAACATATTTTAACAATAAAACTATGAATGTACCGAGAGGTCCCTCTATTATAGAGACTTAATAAAATTAGTCCATCTACTATTAAATGGAACAAGTTAGTCCCTATATAATTAAAAAATCAAATAAGGTCAAATTAGAATAGATTAACATTCATTGTTTGAAAAAGATTAATTTTTAATTTTTTTACAATTTTTAAATGAAATCTTTTATTTTGAATTGAATTATAATTGAAAAAATAATTTAAGACATTTTTATATTGAAACTATTACAATTGGGACTTATTTGATTCTTTTAATAGTATATGGGCTAAATTGTTAAATTTAATAATAAAGGAACTAATTTGATCTATTCTCTATAATAGAGAACCTCCCACGAACTTTAAGAAATCCAACGGCTGAGAGTGGAGGATCACAGCTACCACCAACCACAATTCTACTGGTTATGGGTCCGGCTGGTATAATTTTTTTCTATTACGTGCCATCATAACATAGCATCTCAAGAACACGTTGATGACAGTGTTTCACTAGCGACGTCGTTTCAACACCGTTTATATTTTCCTAGTTAACTCCAATAAAACCCTTTAAAAAGTTAAATTGTACTATTACGTCCTTATACTTTATGAAAATTATAGATTTAATCTATATACTTTAATTTATTATTTTAAGTCTTTATGCTTTCTAAATTTTAAATTTTAAGTCTTTACCAAATAATAATTATTAAATCTATTAAGTATTACTATTTTCAAAATTTAATGTGAAAAATATATTATCATGTATGTAATATCTTGTCAGCTCGTTATTTCCATGCTATCCACTAAAAATCTAATTAAGAGACTAATGATTATTATTTGCATTAAGATTAAAATTTTAAAATTAAAAAAATAGAAGGACTTAATATGATCAAATTGGAGAAAATGTAAAAACAAGGACTAATAGCAAAATTATTTCTCGAATATGTCGCCCATTCCTTGCTTTTTACCCATTTGTCTCTAATAAAAAAAAATCAAAGGTTCACTAAGAAATTTTGGTAATACTGGAAATGTTGTCGATCAAAAACCCTAACCCTAGCTCCGGTTTGGAGCCCTTGAAGAGGTTCCATCGTGCTTCTTCTTCTTCTTCTTCTTCTCCGATGGCACTTTGCTCGTCACCGTCGTTACGGCTCAGACCGCCGGCTTACAGAGTCTCTCTCGCCGCTCCCAAAGGATTTGCAGTTGGTTTTCGCTCACTCCATTCACGGCTTCCCTTCCACCATTCCGTCGTCGCTTTCGCAGCTTCTCACGAGGAATCTGTAAGTTCTAATTCAAATCACTTCTCCTTTTTTTGTAGTTATTGGCAATGATAGTATTAAAATGGTTTTCTTTTTAACTTTTGGGGTTTAGAAGCATTCAGAAATGGAAGTTGAAGGAGAAAAGGATGAATTGGAAATGGGGAGCGAAGAAGAATCAAACGAAGCATGGAAACAAGCTTTAGCTTCTTTTAAGGAACAAGCTTTGAAGTTGCAAAGCGTATCCCTTGAAGCTTACGAAGTTCACTCCAAGAAAGCTTTGATTACTCTTAAAGAAACTTCGGAGGTTCTCAAGGTTCAAGCTGAAAAGGCAAGAAATGATTTGACTGAAGTAGTCAAAGAAATGAGTGAAGAAGGCAAAGAATACCTCTCAACGGCTGCCGATAATTCCCCTCCTGAAGTCAAAGAAATCGTTGAGACCTTCTCTTCGTCCGCCGAAGATTTCAATGACGTTTCCAAAGTTCATGACTTTCATGTCGGTATTCCTTATGGTATGGTGTTTACTTTGGATTCTTTTTATATATTTTTCTATATGAACTGTGTTGCATCAATTCAACTATCGAAATTTGTTTTGTGTATTTGGTTTTGGGCAGGTTTTATTCTTTCAGTTGGGGGATTCCTTTCTTTCATGGTGACAGGGAGTATATCTGCCATTAGGTTTGGTATTATTCTAGGTGGAGCTCTTTTGGCATTAAGTGTATCGAGCTTAAAATCTCATAAAAGAGGAGAGTCGTCTCCCCTTGCCATCAAAGGACAAGCAGGTTGCTACAATTTTCTTAATTTGCATGAATTTTACTATCAGTTATGTTGTATTAATGGGATTATGTTTTCTGCAGTGATCTCATCTGTACTATTTTTGAGGGAGTTAAGCTTGCTGATTTTGGTGGGGCTTCTATCTTTGTGTATAAAACCTTTGTTTACCTTACTGTCAGCTTATTTACAATTAGTGTTTGCCTTTGTTATTCTTTTTTGCAGAGATCAACTCTGTGCTCCTTTCTCACTACCGTAATCAGGTTAATATGACTCTTTCCATATTTTAAAACTTATCTGTGGCTAAGGGTTTGATGTTGATGACTATAAGTTCCCATCCCTTCGGTTTTGTAGAACATAATTAGCTTTGCTGCATGTGTTAATGTTCTTTAGTGCGTGGTATATCTTTAGTTTGTGAAGGCAATAAAGAAAAGTTCAAGTTGTCTAACAGCTTGCTTTTTTATATGCAGTGGTGCGGTGGTAGCATTCTATATGTATAAGCTTCTATCGAAGGACAAGCCTCGCTTGGAACCTGGGACTGGAAATTGATGTGCTCTTTTGAGGTTAGTTTATTTTGGTATGCATGTTCTGCGCCCTCTGTTTTTTTCCCAACAGGTATACATGTACGATATGTTCTATCACCATCTATGGCCACTGTCTGGTTCATTGTAGGAAACTTGTCTGTTCATTACCTCTTTTCTTTTATTATAAGAGCTCAAATGTGCTGCATATAGAGCTGGTTTTGAGTATTGAGCAAACCAGTATGCGCCTATTCATTTCTTTTTTTTCTTTTCGTTGTTTTTACATGAGTTTAGGTCAATCTTAATTTTGCTATTTCCGGTTTTTTTGGTCATTTCGGGTTCAGGTTGTTTTGTGTTTAGTTTGGATGGTTTTGGGTTGTTGGCTTGATCAAATCAGGTTTGTGTTTGGGTTTTCGGATGTGATTCAGAATTGACAGGTCTACTCGAGAAGCATTCCCTCCCCCATGCACCCACCGACACTCTGTTTCTCAGTAGATATTGGATCAAATCTTTTTAAGGAAGTGTACTTCCATCCATTTCTGATTCCAGTGCTGAAATATTCCAGTTTTCGTTTACATTTTTCTGAGAAGTTTAATCTTAAACTGGCCCAGGGAGTGATGAAAGAACATATAAATACTGCATTATTCTAGGCTCCGAAGAAAGCAGAATCGATAGCCAAAGAACGAAGTAGAAGCTCTTGAAGAATGTGGAGTTGCAGCATTGTAGGTTTTGGTGTGACTTAGTTTTGGTTTTTCCGATTTGTTGTGAAACCATTAGGATATATTATATGAAGAGTGTTGTGAGAGGTAATTTAAAAGAATGGAGCGAGTGTTTCAAGATGGTATGATGAAAATGTTTTTTTGGTTCTTACTATATGTCCATTCTAACAGTAATGTGGATTTCTTGCCTGTTAAACTGTTATAAAAAGGTGAATAAAAAATCATGGTTTCATATCAAATTGTTGTAATGTGAATTTTGTTGGTTCCAAGTTAGTGGCTAATATTAAAAATCATCTTGGGAGCCTCTATTCATACAAATTCACTGTTCTAGTGACATGCTTGTTTCATCTTGTATTGGTTCCAATGACTGAATATTTTGTAACATTAAGGCCTAGTTTAGAAATATTTTTCAAAAACATTTTTGGGATAAAAGTATTCTTAAATAAACTATTTTTTCTCTCGAAAATTAGTCCCAATAATTCAACGACAATTAAAATTTGACAAAAATAAAGAATTATAAAATGGTTTAATCATAAGATAGTGAATTTCATTGTCCAGATTGACTAATATCCTATCCCATTAGAAAGAGGGGAGTTAAGATGAAGCCTAAATGCCAAATGGTTAAATGCTGTATCCAGCAGGAAGTTTATTTGTTTGTAAGTAGATATATATGGGCTCAAATTTTTAGTCCACTGCAGCAAATGAAACCAGAGAATGGCTTTCTGATTCACCAACAAAACCATCTCAAGAATGGGCCATCAAAGACAAACAACAACACTGGATGCTATTCATTATATGCCTTTTATTTTGTCTAATATGATTTTGTGAAGGTCTTCGTATTTGCACCAAAATGCTTCTAAACCTGAAACCTCCGCAAGTGGTTTAACATATCACCCCCCTCATCTGCTCTTTACTTTTTGTAATTTATATTTCTCTTCTTTTCAATTTCTTGTTTACTTACTACTTCATTAAAAAGCTTCGAAATTTTCCGGAAGTTGGTTGGAATATTTCATCTCAGACATTGTTGTCAAAGGCTGAAACTTTAGAATTTTGATGCCCTAAATTCGATTTTCATATAAAATTTTAATAAATATATTTATTACATAACTTAATGACCCCATGCATAATATTAAAACGAAATAATGACCCCAAAAAATGGTCATTATAAGTGTAATTATACAATTACAATACAAACCATATTGATAAAATATAACGAATTAGAATTCCATGTGATGGCCTGATAGTTAGGGTGTTCAACGCCTCAGTTGTGGTTCGAGTTCAAATCGAGTTAGTCGCGTTTGATGTTTGAGTTTTTTTCTATTATAATTCATAAAAAAATATTAAAAATCAAATTAAAAAATATTGAAGGGAGAAAGCAGGTAGAGAATAGCTTCCTTAATTATAAGATAATTTAAGATTTAATGTTTGTTGTGTAGAATAGTGGGATCCAATTAAACTTTCACATTAGGGTTTTGAATTCAAAAGCAGATTTAGGTAAGACCAGAGATGTGAACATGGAATTTTTGTCCTGTTCAGACCTTTGGAAAAATATGGAACATAATCCTTAAAGTTGATGGAGACAAGGATGGGTTTGTGTAAGAATTTCTTTCATTTTCATCATACTTCTTTTTCTTATTTCCACAAATTTCCATTCTTTTTAATCTATGGATGGATGGGTCTCTCTTTAGGATTTTCTTTTGCCTTTGCATTAACCAGCCATTGCATTAACCAACACGCCATGGACTCTCAATAACCCCTTTTTTAAATGAAAATTAATAATTTTACGTGTTACTTGATAATTTGAAAATACTGATACTGAAAAGTTAATTGTTGAAAATTTCGCACTTTTTCATTAAAAAAGATTCTACAATTTGTTTTTTCTATTGTGAATTATCAAACGTTTTTTCAATGGGTTACTGAATGTGTTTAAAAAAAGTTTTGAATAAATAAATCCTAAAATAAGGGTCGGAGGCGAAATCAAGGGCTGGCAGGGCCCTGATTCCCTTAAAATGATTTTTTTTTTATTTAGGCCTTTTGGAATTTTTAAAATTTTAAATTAGTAAAGATAAAATTGTACTTTGGCCTCTCTAAAAATGATAAAAATTTGATTTAATCATTTAAAAATTATAAAGATAGATACTATTAAAATTGTAAAATTGTATTTTTACTATCGTAAAAGTTACAATTTAAATTCGACCCCCTAAAAAAATTTTCTGGCTTCGCCCCTGATAAGGGTGGGAGGCATCTGAAGCCATAAAAATTTTTCCGAGGACAGTTTCGGATTATAAATGTTTAAGAGAGTTAAAATGTAATTTTATCATCATATTTATATAAAATTTCACAACTTCTTAAAGGACTAAACTATAAATTTTCTATTCTTGGAGTGTCAGAATTGACTTTAAATTTTAGGGGGTGAATGAAAATATACCATTTGATTAACTTAAAAATATTGAAATATTTAAAGAGATTAAAGGAAATATTTCTATTTTGAGAGGTCAAGGATCTATCTACCTCCTCTACCGTCGGCCTTGTATTACAACACAGGCAAGGGGGAATGCAAGAAGGTAGTCAACTGTCTTTGGCAGTTAGTTCTCCTACAATTGATAAATTTATTTTTAAATCCCTTGAAGAATTATAAAATTATAAATTAGTATAACTATAATTTTTTTTTTTAAAAATTTATAATTCAACCCCAATATTAAAAAAAAAAAAGGAAAAAAAGAAGAAGAAGAAGAAGGTGCCTTCGACCCGATGGGCACGGTTGACCTAAAATCTAGTCTATTAAAAAGCAAAAATTCAATCGTAATCCGTGGGGGGGATAATGGATGGATGCATTTATTTAATGTATGTGGTCTGGGTGACCATTGCTGTCCTAAAAAGAACTTCCCCATCCTCCATTTATATATATATATATATATATATATGCATCATTCTCATTTTATGGGTGCCATTCATATTCCTACTCTCTTTATATATTATTATAATTTTTATTTAATTGATGATACGAATTAATTGGATATCAACTCGATATTTTAATTTTTTCCTTTAAAAGAGGTCGATAAAAATTTTCATAGGGTGAAATTTGAAGTCGAACCTATACCATCTATATGGATAAAATTTTAATTTTACAACTCAATCAAAGTTTAATTTTAATATATTTTATACATTTTGATTTTATTATACATACATTATTACCTCCATCGATTAATGTATATATTGATAAAGTTGTTGATTGAGTTGATTTTCAAATTTCGTTTTATTCATAATTTATTTTATTTTTCATTTTAATATAATTAATTTCACATCATACATTTCATTATTTATTATCTATTATTTTTAATACAAGAATAGATTAGAACATGTCTAGCTGAACGAGTGCTCGAATTATATATATCCTTCTCCAACAAATCCCGCACAGAGAGATGTGGATCTTCAAGCGTGACCAAACAATTAATTCTGTCTTCATCCACCTTAGCTAAATTAAATTATATAACAAAATATCAGAGAAAAAGAGAAATAAATATTTCTTCAAGCTTGATCATATTTTTGTATTTTAAATACGTAATTTATATATATATATATATATATATATATATATATAATAAAATTTTAATATACAACAAAATCTCAGAGAAAAGCTTTCAATCTAAAAAGTTAAATCTAACTTCTAGAAAAGTAAATGAATTTTATGATAATAAAGTCAAATTAATAGAAAATCATTTGCTTATGTTTGCCTATATGCCATATATATCACTTTCATGCTAAGCTGTATTTTAGTGAAGTAAGTAATAAGAAAGCATTTTTTTAGGTATAATAATTTGTATTCTTATTATATATACAGTCCTTTTCTTAACCTTGTTTGATTTGTTTAAATGAATTAAATATTTTTTTGAATTATAATAATAAGATAAAGTCCGAATAATAAATATGATTAACGCGACTCGAACTCAAACCATAACTAAATCATCACATGGATTCATGAATTAAATATTTTTAATCTCATTAAGAAGATATTTTGTTGAATTTGGAAAAATGGTTGTGATAGTTGCATGTGTAACTTGTCTTTAGTATATACCATATAAAACCAACAGCATGTTGGTTCAAATCCTAAATTATGTCACTTTCTAATCTACAGCATTAAAATTGTCATCATCAATGATTTTTGCTTTCTCTCTAAACCCACAAAAGTAAATATACTCTAATGATGATGTTCTTTTGAAGATCATGGATCATTTTCCATCTTCCTCTTTTTCCACCATATATATATTCACTTTTCTTTAAAAGCAACACAGTAAAAAAATCAAATTTCATGGACATGATAATAAGGTAGTTTATCACTCAAATAGTACGAGTTTAAATTTTATTTTTTTCTTTATAATAAACGATAGGGTTTAAATTTTACTATTAACCTTATTTAATGAGTGATAGTTAGTATTTTATAAGGTCGGTGATTTAACCTAAAAAAAAGTAAAGATTGATTAGTTGACGTGGATTGCTTCAGTTAGCTGAATATTCGTTAGCATTTTGAAAAGATCAAATTATACTATAAGCTTCATAATCTTAATAAAAATTCGTATCTTAAAGAAATCAACGATTCCGTTTAATGGATAATATCTATGTATCACTTTTAGCCATCCAGGAAGCAGGTGGCATAGCTGATCCTGAATTAGGGTGGCCTTCCCTAACCTAATTTTTTTTTTTGATAAAAAAGAAGAAAAAAATGATTAAAGCATGGCGGCAGTTAATATTAAAAATCTCCACTTTCTGCTCTGAGCAACTTGTTTTGGTGTAGATATCTTAAAATTCTACAGCAGCAATGTCCATTTTTGGTAATGGAGAGCTTAGCATATAAAAGGACTTTGATTGCGATATATATAACATTTTATCATTTGCATGATTGAAACAATAACATAACACATATACACATATATATATATATATATATAGAGAGAGAGAGAGAGACAGATGGGAGAAAGAGCTGTATGCACTTTGCAGCTCTATTCTTATTATAAGAAAAAAGAAGCATAACCCAATATTTCTACATTAAGATTGCAAAGAGATTTAACCTTCTTTCTTTTTCAAAAAAAAAAAGCCTAACATCATCATCATCATAATCAAGATCACTAACAAAGCAAGCTAACCCTACCCCCCGGCCTTTCAAAACTGAAGCAAATCATCAAGATCTACAGAATCTACTACATCAGATAGAACATCATGATCAGGTGACAGAACTGTCATATCAGCTGATGACAGATCAAAGGTACTCAACTGATGATGATGTGACAAAAGATACTCAGACGATGATGATCCATTGTAAGTGATTTCACTGATTGGTTTATAATCCTCTTTGCTCTCTTGTTTCACCGATGAGAAAAAAGGGTTGTCGTTGCCTTGCTTGTTTGTGAGAGTACTGTTGTTTGCAAAGCTAAGTAATATAGAGGAATCGTTATTACAAGTTGAATCTTCCACCATGAAATGACAAGACTTGAGCATGTTTTTGCAAGTATGGTGACCATAGTATATTGTTTCATACTTTGGAGGATCATCTTCAAGCTTTTGGACTTGTTTGCTTGCTTGACAACCTTGATCTGTCTTGTGGGTGCATCTAAAATAGCTTCTGCAAATACATATACATACATATAGTCTATCAGTATTAGTTTAAGGGATCATTAAATAAATTAAAATAACTTATAGATAAATGCTAAATCACTAAATTCTACACCAAAGACTCTAAACCGGAAACTCAAAATTCTTAATCCGAGAATTATTAGTATTTATTTCTTTAAATGTATATGATTAAATTAAAGTTACAGTTTCATATATATAATTACATTAAATTAAAATTCATGTATCAAATTACACATTAAATAAAAACTCATATATCTCAAAAATAAAATAAAATAAAATAAAAAGTAAAAGCAATGAAAGCTATAAGAAAAGCCATTATTTAACCTAAAAGATTAAAGAATGTTGTTGTTTCCTTAGATAGAATATAATGAACTGTTTGGAATCTAATCAATATGTTGAAATGACATGAAGTGGTTCTATTTACTATAATTGTGGCACATCACTTTTTCACTAAGATTATATATCCAAGGTATGAAACATGAAGTATGAAGCAACTTTGTGTCTATTCTAATATATGACAACAAAAGAGAGAGAGAGAGAGAAGACTATACTATTTGAAGACTTACTGTATTTCTTATAGCAATACTTTCAAAAAAGTTTTTAAGAATCAAAAATGGTGTTTTTGTTTGTACTGAAAAAAAATCAAATAAAAATTGTATATATATATATGAATTAAATCACAATCTTGATGACATAGTACCTTGGGTGATTGGCATGAAGGATTTGTTTTTGGCCATATTTTCTCCATGCATACCCATCATCAACAAGTGCTGAGGTGATTTTTTTCCTTGAATCAACACACTTCCTGTACATAAATATATATAGTCATAAATTCCATTATCCAAAATAAAAAATTCCACTGTTCATCAGCCAGCCAGCTCTAAATATTAGGAAATTCATGAAAAATTCAAAGTATAAAATAATTATTCATTACTTTTTAAAGTGGTGAAAGAAATATATTCTTAAAGTGATTTTTTTGTTTTTTAATGATGTAATTAAATTGGATATATATAAATACAGACAAAAGGATGAACTCAAACTATAACATATAGATCTAAATTATAGCTGAAAACTGGGAAAAAAGCTATATTTATCCTTTTCAAAATAAAATATATATTAAAAAAGCATATAATATATTCAACTGAGAATAATGTTTGCATTTCTTTTAAGCAAATTAAATCGAAAAAAGAAAAAAAAAAAGGAATTTACCCTAAGCTAAAGGCTTAAATGCATTTTTTTTTGTGGATAATACTGAAAAAAAAATGGAAGAAAATATTAAAATAAGAAATAATTAGGAAAAGAAAAAGGTACCTTCTCTTGTAAGATCCTCTTCGATCTCTATGTGTAGAAGGAGGACTTTTAATGCTGTCACCGGAATCTTCGGATTTCCGACCATCGGAAGTGATGTTGATGGTAGGTTTTTGAGAAACGTCGTTAAAATCATCATTGTAATAATAATCGGCGACGGCAGCAGTAGTAGTAGTGTTAGAGTTTGTTAATAAGGAAAGGGTATTAGCAAAAGTTTCACAGATTTTAAGGACCAGATCTTCACTGTTCACAAAGCCATCATCTGTTAAAGATTTAGTGAGCAGATCTCGTAGCTGTTTGGTTAACTCTTTGCCTCGGACAAGTTCTTCGATTGCTTTCTTTGTGTTCCAAGACATGTTTGCCTGTGGGGGAGATAATGATGATATTATGGGGAAAATGAAGAAGGGGATAGAGAAAGAAAAGGCTTAATACTAAGTAAAAAGGTGAAAAAGGAAGAGGTGCATAGCAAATTCATGGAAGAGAAAGGGAAAGAAAGGAGAAAATTCCACGAATGGAGGACCTTTTTTTTGTTGTTGTTGGTTAAGTTACTGTATTTTCCCACGCGCGAATGTTATATACTCGCCCTAACTATGGATGGCAGCTTGTCTCATGTATTTATTGTCTGGTCCGCAAGTTTGGAACTTTTATTGAAGGTGGAAATATTTTTGTCAATTTAGGGTTTTAAGAGAGAGAAAGTTGAAAGTTGAAAATTGATGGGAATGTATTGGGTTTAATTTTTGGTTTGGAAAAATATTTCATGCACTATTACGAAAATTACGGGTTGATACATGTTTTATAAGATTTAGTAAATTTTAAAGTTGTTTGTTGAAATATGTAGAAATTATTTTTCAAAATTGATTAATTGAATTAATCTAGTTGAACTCGATTCGATTTGGTTCACTTATGTATACTATTTTTAAAATTCAAAACAGTTCAAGGTTATCGTTTTTTTCAAAACTAATCCTAATGAATTATATGGTTAAAATTTTAAAATTTAAAATTCTATTAATTTTTTCAATTTAAAAATATTAATTTAATAATTAACATTGTTAATATTTTTCGTCAAATTTTACTTACCATATCATCTATGTATATTCTATAGAGGTGTATTAACAATCTTAACGGTAAAATAGAATTTTTAAATTGAAAAAGTAAAAGGTTTTAATTTTTTAAAATTTTAAAGTATAATAATTAAATCTCGATTTTCACATTTTTTTAAAGTCTCGATTTCCATTTAAGTACGAAGATAAAAAAATATATACAAATTTTGATTTAGTGTAAATATATATATATGAAATTTTGATTTTTTATACATGATAAATAAATCAAATTATTTTCTTGTCATAACAAATAAATGTAAAATGAATGTTAGTTGAAACCAACAAAATGTAAATTCATGTTATATCGATAATGATATTAATATTAATGATATTTAAAAGGTAAAATTAAAATCAAAATTTTGCATGTTAGAATATCAAAATGGATGTATTGTTTTGAAATTTTTGCAAGGTTAACTATTTTTTTTTACAATTGACTTTGATTAAGTTACTCTACTGTGGTTCAATCGATAATATAAATTTTGTTATAGTTATACAAATATTTTAAGAAAAAAGTAAATTAGATCTATAAATAGAATTTACAATCGACTTTAATTCGATTAATCGAATTTTGTTTCAAATTTTCCATGATAATTTAATTGATTCTTAATTATTTCATATTAAATTTGGATTTTGAGTTTTTTTCCTTAACCCTAAATTAAAATCCTTAGTTGATGGGTTGATAGATTGAATATCATAAAATTGAAATTTTAGGTAATTTGATTGGTAAAGGAAATATCATTAAAAATATAATATTTACAAAAAATGACTCATATGCTAAGCCAATAAAGTGTTGGTAGCATTGATTAAGGCTTTGAAGGTGGATGAGTAAATATTATGTGTTAAATTATGTTGTGTTAATAGCCTATTCCTCTGTATCTCATATGGGTTTCATAATTATAGGAATTGGTTCGATAACTAATATGGGATTCAACGGAGCTATTTTACAAATAATATCTCATGGCTTTATTGGTGTTGTACTTTTTTTCTTGGCAAGAATGAGTTATGATAGAATGCGTCTTGTTTATCTTGACAAAATGGGCGGAATGACCGTTTTTATTCTCAAAATATTTACGATGTTCAGTATCTTATTCATGGCTTCTCTTGCATTACTGGGCATGAGTGGTTTTGTTGCAAGTCCTATCAATTATTATTCTGATTTAGATTTAAACATATTTCAATTTTCAATTCGCCGTACTTTCAGTTGATTTTAGTTTTAATTGATAAGATTTAAATTATTTATGATAATATTGTATTCATATTTATATTTATATTTATATTTATAAATTAAACCTATACATTTGCATTCATATGAATAATTTATTTTAAAGAGATTATAAATACTATTATAATTACAATACATTCGAACAACAATAATTAATATTACTGATAAGGCTTTAATCTAATGATAAGGTAGAGAGTTTGAGAGCTTTGAGATTTTAAGTTCGAGCTTCACCTTGTGTAAATGTACGAGTTCTTCACATTCCTCCATTTTTTTTAATTAGACTTTGTTTACTATTGAAGTTGAAAAATGATTTTAAACCCAAAATATGATCTCAAACAATGAGCTTTCAAACCAAAGTCAAAAGTGTAATACCCTGAAAATCTTTACAGTAATATATTATCCTTGATATAATAAAATAAGGAAATAAAGTGATAAAAAGGGAAGTTTTGAGTTATGGCAACATTGGGAAGTAAATTATGATATCTTGATTCAGGAAAGGACTAAATTGTAAAAGTTAGAAAAGTTTTGTTGCCTAAGAGTAAATACTCAAGACTTAAAGGGTTAAAGTGTAAATATGAAAAAGTTGAAGGACCAATAGTGTAAATATTTTAAGGGTAGAATGATCTAGAAACTAAGGAAAATGGATGAATTGGGACCAAATTAAATAAGTGAAGAACTATGAGGGACTAAATTGCAATTTTACCAAATTAAATGATGACTCAAGGATGGAATTCTAAAAGATCATGAAGGGCAAAATGGTCAATTAGTAAGAGAGGGAATTCTAGAATGTAATGACTATGTTAATGATATTTTAAATTAATTAATTAGATAAATATTATTTTATTAATATTTTATGAGATATTTAATATTATTTTATTATTATTTATTTAGTATATAAGGAAAGAAAGATGAAGAATTTTCATCATCTTTCCTTTCCATGCAAACTAACGTGAGAGAAAGAGAGGAAGAAAGAAAGTTTTACTTTCTTTACAATTTGGTCCTTTTACCAAAAATTCACCATTTTCACCCAAAATCAAATGAATTTCCATAGCTACCAAGAGAGAGAAATGTTAAGGAGAACATGGGGAGTTATAATATCAAGTTGGATTCAAGAAATAGAAGCTGGAGGAGAGAAAATCAAGTTAAAGATTGGTATCAAGAGAATAAGGTAAGTACATCAAGATTTCAATACGTTTTAAGTTTGTTATTGTTGATAAATCATGGAAATAATGCTATAGTAGAGTTTTATTACATAAGGTCCTATGTTCTTGATATGTTAGTGAAGAGAAAATAAGAGAAAGTGATGAGAAATGGTGTAGAAAAAGAAAATAAGGGTGTTATAACATGGTAATTAATATCTTGCACTAAAACAGTTATGGACAGCAGCAGTAGTCTAACTTTGAAAAATCACCATAAATTTTATAAATTGAATTAGAAGATGAAAAAATATGGAATTAAATCTTAATGAGTCTAGTTTCTCATAGAAGAAACATTGTAAGCAATGAATTTGTAAATTTTATATATAATGAATTTTGTGAGACAAGGTCAGAATGAATTCGGGTTCCCTGTTCAGAATTTGAAAAATAATTAAAAATGAAGAAAAATAATTAGAGGCTTAAATTTATATTTATAGAATCCTGAATGAGTCTAGTTTTATTAGAAACAAACTAGAACATCATTTGAATTCTGTAAAAGGAGATAACTAATTTTAGTGAAGAAGGGTCAGAACTGTCAGATAGCAGAATAGGGGTGACTTTAATGAATAAACTGTACTAATTGGCTAAACCAAAAATTCTGAAAATTTTATGATAAGAATACATGTGAGTCTAGATTCAGGAAAAATTAACAGATCTTAATTTCGAGTTCTGTAGCTTAATATATAAATAATTTAGTTACTATGACGCAAATAGACAGTTTTGAATGTACATATAAGTAAATAGTGAAATTATTGATAATGTTACTTGTTGTATGTTATATAAATTAACGATGTGGAATGGAGAGGAGGAGGAGGAAAATATGTATGAATATTCATCTAGCATGGCTAATTTGCATGTTTTAGGCTCGGGGACTAAATTGAATAAAAGTAAAATTTTATGGGCAATTTTGTAAAATGTCGAAATGACTAAATTGCATGAAATAGATTATTTTATTATTTAAATTACAAAATTTAACGAAATTATCAATTTAGTTCAAGATCGGGAAAACATGTTTTAGGGATTAAATTGAAAAGTGTTGAAATTATGGAAAATTTTGATATTTTATAGAATTCATGGACTGTTATCAATATATATGAGAATAATAGTTGGAAATAAGGATTAAATTGCAAGAATTTTACTTTCCGTCCCTAAGGATGAAATCGTCATTAATTAAAGTTTAGGGGCAAAATGGTAATTTTGCCTAGTGCATTAATTAAATGTATTAGAATATGAAATGAATGAAAATGATGATCAAATTTATTTATAAAGATCCGGACGACACAAATACGAGACTTGATCATGGAAAAGAAAATATATCGAATAATGAAATAATAAACACGAGCAATCAATGAGGTAAGTTCGTGTAACTTGAATTATATTCGAAATGCTTGAGATTGTATGTTATTGATGTGAATATGATTTGAATGTTCATTGTATGAAAATTTATAAAACATTGATATATTTGATAAAATGGGAAGAAATCCGGTTGAATGAAAGGAAAATTCGATGGATCTCGAAAAGGAATTGACGGTAAAAGGATCTAGCCGGACGGGTGATCCTATCTGATATAGCCCTCCGAAGAATACGTGTAAAATGGATTTAGCCCGGACGGTAATCCGAATTAGGGTCTGAATTTAGCTTTGACTGTAATTGAGATCCAATCTCATTAGAGTAATTGTCGTTCTGAGGATTTAGCCCGACCGGTAATCCCGACAATACTCTATGAGTTTATATTGCGGGATTTAGCTCGGACCGGTAATCCCGCTGCAAGGATGAGGTTCATGGGAGTGTGCTCTCGATATGAAATGTGTAAGACCATGGTTGAAAGATACCATGGCAACTTGAGTGTAAGACCATGGTTGAAAGATACCATGGCAACTGATATAAAATGTGTAAGACCATGGTTGAAAGATACCATGGCAACTCGATATAAAATGTGTAAGACCACCGATATAAAATGTGTAAGACCATGGTTGAAAGATACCATGGCAACTCGATATGAATGTGTAAGACCATGGTTGAAAGATACCATGGCAATGTGATATGAAATGAACAAGACCATGGTTGAAAGATACCATGGCAACATGACGAAAATGAGTAAGACCATAGTTGAAAGACACTATGGCATCATGTCAAAGATAAATAAGACCGTGGACGGGAGACGCTCTAGCATCTGTTGAACAATTGATATTCAGGTAATATGTATCAGATGACGAATGGTTATATGAAATAATTATGAAGATAGATAAACGAAATAAGTACAAGTACATGAAATATAATTTATGTTAAGTTTGATATAAGCTATTACCGGAATAAATATACATAAAATATATGGAAATGATGGAGCATGAAATATTGATATAATGAAATGAATGATATATGCTTATGAAGAAACGGTAAGAGCATGATATGTTTCATGACATGTACATATATGATTATCTTTGATATGTTGATACAAGGAAATTATGTAATTGAGACTATTATTAAACTCAAGTGCGATATGTCGAGAAAATAGATATATCAGTGTTGAATTTATATGAGATATGTGCAAGTATACTAACAATGTTGCTGTTTGATGCTTATACAACTGTCAAACTGTTGATTGAATGGTAATATATTTATTTATATGATGCATTGAATCGGTAAGTATTTAAATTTTTTTTAGTGATCTGTAAATGGTAGTAATGCTCCGAAACCCTGTTCTGGCAGCGGATACGGGTTAGGGGTGTTACAAAAAGAATCAATTTTTTTAACTTTTGACATTTTGTAAAAGTTTTTTTTAATTATTATTTTTATTCTCATTAAAAAGTTCAGCATATCTTTTACTTTATAACATTATGTTAAAAAAAATTCAAAAGCATTTTTGACATTAATAGTAAACCCTTAATTTGATTTGAAGTCACGAAATCTAGACATGACTTGTAAATGATATGATTGAAACCAAAATAAATTGAAATGTTGAAGACTTAAGATTTTAACATTATACTAAATTACGGTACACTCGTGATATGAGTGAAAATTAAAATTATATAATTAATATATTCATAAAAAATATTACATAAAAATAAATGAGGCTTTAATTAAAATGACAAAAATAGATATTAAAAATCATATTGTTTAGCTTTTTTTTCTTTTCTTTTTTTTATATAAAAGTTATAAGAAGATCACATTTAAAATAATATAATTTATTGATTAAAATATGCTATAAGTCCCTATATTCTTTATAAATCTAAAATTCAATCCTTATTCTTTTATTTTTATAAATTTAGTCTATTTATTTTTAGATTTCAAAATTCGAGTTCAATCATAATACCGTTAAACTCAAATTCATTTACAACACTATTTTTGTAGTTATAGTGTCACCAAGTGAGCTTTTTTAAATGTAACTCAAATAAATTTAACAATGTTAATACTTGAATTTAAATTTTGAAATTTAAAAGTAAATAGATTAAATCTTTGAAAATAAAATATAGGGACTAAATTTTAAATTTGTGAAAAGTATAAAATCTTATGAGATATTTTAACCTAATTTTTTTTGGTAAAATGATTATGATCTTAATATAATATATACTATTTAAACAGTGATTATGGAAGTGTAACGGACGTTAAGTATGTCATTAGTAAATGGGCTTACATTAACTTGAAACGCGTGGGAGAGATGTTCGAAAATTATGGAGAGCCTCTTACAATGGTTTCAATGACGTCATCAACCTTGTGTCATACTTGTTACGTCATCAACAATCCACCTGGCATTTTCCTTTAAAACTTTTACAACTTGATTTATTATATTTACTTTAAACTGTCAGAACTTTTAATCATATGACAAAACTACCCTTATTACACTGGTATTCGAGATGGATTTTTCTGGTGGTGGAGGTAAATTGCAGCAACTTTTAAGGCCATTATTGGGTGGCCCAATTTACGACAATTGCTGAGTTGTTTAAGAATGGTTCAAATGTGCTACAAGTCCCTGTGATTTTCTAAAATTTGGAATTTAGTCTCTATACTTTTATTTAATAGAATTTAGTCTTTTTACTTTTAAGATTTCAAAATTCAGATACAACTGTTAATACTATTAAATTTTTTATTAAATTTATTGCTATGACATTTTTAAATAAAAAACTCAATTGGTAGCCATGTAATTATAAAAATAACTTTGTAATTAACTTAAATTTTAAAAAATTAATAGTTTTAAAATTTTAAAATAGGAAAATTACAGGGACTAAATTCGAATTTTTGAAAAGTGAGTTATGACACGTTTTAAACTTTAATAGTCATAAAATGAAATTGTTTTACATATATGATAAAAAATTAGCTTGATTGTGGATAAACATGCGGTTAGGAATGATAGGGTGCGGTGAGGCCTCATTTTCATCCATGTAGCATATGCTTTAGAATCGTGATGGTTTAGATCATGTTTTGATTTTAATTCAATTTTGATAGAATATTATTTCAAATTGACATCATTATTATTAATTATTATGATAATAAAAGAATATTATTTCAATTGACATCATTATTATTAATTATTATGATAATAAAAAAAAAGTGAATTTAAGCGCATTTAAGTATATATTATTTTTAATTTAATGATTTGAGGATATAAGTAGTAGAAAAAAAAGTAATAAAGGATATTTTTGTTTTCATATTTTTATATAAATATTTTAAAATAAAAACAATTAAATGTTACTATTTCAAAAATTAATTGCTCACCATTTTAAATTAAATCTTTAGTTGTCCGCTATTGTGATAGCTTCGATCTTCAGGTTGATTGTTGGTTGCGACTTTTGAACAATATTTTTATTTTTATTTTTATTAATTTCAATCTAAATTGTTGTGATTTTTGTTTTGCCTACTTTCTTTTCTTTGAAGGTAATAGTAGTTTTAGTTTTATTTTTTACTTTTTAGTTTCTTATTATATATATATATATATATATATATATATATATATATATATATATATATATGAGATTTACCAAAGTAAAGATGTTACTAGATCTATTAAGAACCGATTTTGGAGGGTTTTATTATGATAAAGTATAGTGATGGCGTTCGTAAAATTGGAATCTGAAATGATAAGTAAGATAGATCATTTGACACTTAAGCTTTTGTGATTACTAATGTGGTGGGTCTTTTGGTATTCTTTGCAATAGTTACTCAGTTGACTGAAATTCATTATTAAGTTGGTCTGATGATGATGGAGTTGAGATGCAATTTTCAATGATTTAATTATGGTGATGCATCTTTTGTTTGTTTTTAAATTCTTCTAAAATTGCGGTTTTTGTCCGTTTATCTTTCTCTTCTTTTGAAATTATTTTACACACATGATAATTATGTATTAATTTATAATATCTTATTTATTTTTATACTGTTTTTATATCTTATTATCCATGATTTTTATTAATAATACAATTTTTCTAATAAAAAAACTTTAGCACTCCACCCCATGACTTAACTAATAACTAAGATTTCCATAAATAGATTTTTCTTATATTTTTGTCTTCACCGACATAATGGAAGTCACATGATGTAATATCAGTAAATATAGTGAAAATGGTGCATTAGAGGTGGATCACATGTAAGTGTTACTAAGCTTAGATATGGTTGCAAGTCAAATATATGTTTTTCTTTTAATTTGAATTTAAATCTATTTATTATTTGTTAAATTTCTTATTGTTTTTTTTAACTTAAATTTGATTTAATTGAAATTATTTCTTTAAATTGAATATCTAAATTAATTAATTATATAAATTTAGTAAATTGAAAAGGGTAGATGGTTGGATTTACATATCCAAATCAAAATTTGTTATGTACAAAATTAAAGTAAATTTGATTAATAAATATTTAATATTTGATATTTGCATTCCTTTGAATTTATAGTAGATAGTAGTTAAACTATCTAAATATGAATGTTATCGGTAGTGTTCTCTTGAGAGTTGGATTGTATTTCTCCTTCCAATAAAAGAATTGATAAATTAGTCATTGAATATTAGATTAAAAAATCAACTAGTCCTTTTATTAAAAATATCATCTATTCTTACTGTTAAAAACTGGTCCCTTCACATGTAAATGTATGATTATGTTGTCAACTACACCAGTTTTAACAGTAAAAATAAATAAAACTTTGAACAAAATGGATTAGTTTACTCTTTGATTTAACGTACAAAGACTAATTTTTTTCGTTCTTTTAATTAGGGGGAAAATATAATCTAACTTCTAATACAGAAGCCTTTATGATGCTTTTACCAAATAGTAATACCGGTTCACATAATTCACAAAAATGGTGTAGGCTTAGACAAATGAAATCTCAGGAGATTACACCATGGAAATGGTGATAATTTGCGTAGTCCTCTCCTAATAACAAATTGAGTGAAGCCCTAGAATATTGTGAAATTTGAATAGAATGAAAAGGATTTTTGACTTTCAAGTCTTCATCAAGTGTAAACCCTAAAAAGCATATGCCAATATTCATATATAGATTTATTTATTTACAAACGATGAAGACCGTCAGAAACAGATCCAAAAGTCACGTATTATAACTCACCAACCTTAAACCCAATCTACGACCATCCTCTTTTATTGGGACTCATTTTGTCCCCATTACCACAAATCCAACAACTTCCTTTCCCTTTTTAACATATATTCCTATTTCCTATGTAAATCACACGACCAGTATATATTTTAATATAATCTATTACAACTCTTGTAATTAATAAATTTATATTTTATTAATTTAATTTTAAAAATCACAAAATATCACTAAACTAATTAAAATTTTATTCAAGTTATTGAACTATTAAAAACTTTTTTAAAATTTAACTAACGAGTTCTAAACAATAACTCAATGATCGATATAGTACAGACAAGTAGAACAACACGATTTATATCCAAATCGATTTTACAGCTAATATTTAAGATTGAAAAACACCATCCGAAATTTAATTCATATATTCCTATAATATTCAAAGCTTGTAAAAGAGAATAAAAAAGATTCTAATTGGTGTAAATAATGTGAAAAAATTAAGCCATAAAATAACGATTTTAATAGTTCAAGGACTCAAATAAGAATTTTAAATAGTTTAATAACCATTTTATGACTATTTGAAGTTAAATGACAAAATCGTAAACTAAGATTGGATGTAACTTACCCTTAAAAACATTTTATGGTTGCTATTTACCTTAGGCAGACATGAATCCAAAGAACTAGGCCCATCAGGATTGGAATTCTGATTTCATTTCAAATCCAGTACGACCACGCATGTTTTTCTTCTCCACCCAACCCCCACTATTCTACTTGCAATTAATATAAAATAAAATAATAATAAAAACACAAAGGGTTAAAAGGGTAACCTGATTTCTACACAGCTATTTTAATATATATTATATATACGTATACAGTTATCCACCTTTTTTTGTTTCCTTTAATGGACTCATTTCACTCTGAATGCTCTGTGATAGCTAACACCCTCCTAACAAGCACTCTAGATGGACTTCTTCTATTTACTCACAAAAACCAAGCATTCATTTCACCCTTTTTATATTTTTCCTCGAATTCTGGAGAAAACTGTTTGTTGGGGGGAGGCAAATTTCCACATTTTGTTTCCTTCTTCATCAGACATATAAAGCACCAGGCCACTTCCCTTATACCAACCCTTTCCCTTTCCATAAGAAACACGATTGATTATTCTGCTGTGCTTTTCATTCATGTTTCACAAGCTGCGGCAAATTCAGCATTTTTTCCAAACTCATCATCTGAGGAACCATAGAATCACATAACATTAATAAGATTACAAATATGCTACGTTTTGTTACTAGTGTAATAACATACGAGGTAAAAGCTTATTTCACAAGCAATGTTTTAAGATACAACATGAAATCAGAATTAGATACAAAATATTCCATTGAACCTTCTTGAAGTAAAATTCTAAAAAGATCTCTACATAATGTCACAGCCGAGAAAAGATTCTTTATGATATAATTAGTAAGTGGATCATCACAGTTTGTTCATTTCATTGTTAAGTTGGGAATTGAGGGAAAACATTCACATTGGCAACCATTATTAATGCTGACTAATTTCATTAGAAACAGGTGTATGAAACTTGAAGCACAAAAAGATTAGAATATGCACTTACCATAACTTACAATTGCATGCCACAGGAAAACCATATGAAGGATAGACTTGAGTAACAGGGTGCAATGTACATGTTAACTGGAGTCTTCATCTGGCTTTGACCTCAAATTAGGAGCCACTTTTCTTAATATCTCGGCTTCTCTGGCTATTTGGATATCTGAAGGCCAAAAAATCTGATGTATAACTTTGAAAAGAAAACGAGGAAGTAAAGCCACAATTATTATAAGCAAAATGGTGAGCCAATAGGTGGGTGACTTCACCAGATGGTAGATTGTCCTGCCAAATATAAGAAGAATATAAAATCAATCCAATAAAAGTCTATAACTAAAGATCAAGAAAACATATTCTAAGGTGAAACTAACCAGTAATTTGGGAAGACAGGTATAGAATCCAATACTACCATACAGGCATATGTGATAATTATTGATCCCCACACTGCAGCATGAGTAATGAATACCCAGCGCCGAATGTCCATTGCCAAGTGTATATTAACAAGAATAACAACTGCTATAGTCCACAAACTGCCCATGCTCCATATATCAATTGTGCTCTCCTTATATGTGAATAGAGGTATATAGAACAGAACAAGGCTTTGCCATAGTGTGTCAATCATTGTGATCCAGAAGAGTCGTAGATTATACGCCTCATGTCTATGCCCCACGCCATACAGTTTAGGATACTCTAGGAGTGTTTTATGACTTAAATCCTTGTCAAGAATGCCAACAACAATAGTAGGGACAGAGGTATATATGACAGAATAAAATACACTACTCCAGTCTGTTAATGCAGAAGTTGTTGAAAAGGCTGTGCATAATATGTACCTACAACATACAAAATAATGTAACGTGAAACCCAAATCCATTAACTACAAAATTGCAGGAAAAGAGAGAACAGCTTAATATTTCGGTTAATTTGGTTGGTTTTCGTTGACGAAACAAAATTAACCTTCAACATTTTTTCAATGGATAATTCTACATATCCAACCAAAATATCAGAACAAATCAAAATCTAGAAGTACGATACAATGGAGATATTAATCACCATCAGATGTTAAATTAACACATACTAAAAGTTCAAAACAAATAAAATGAAGGTATAAAAACTTAACAGGACTAATCCTAACTGATAACCAAAATAACATTCAAATATCAATTTTTCTTAAAATCTCTTCTGTTAACCAAACTGAATTTTTTATGGTTAACCAACAAACCGAATTTGGTCAGTTAATTCAGCTAAAAACGAAACCAACAAACCGAATTTGGTCAGTTAATTCAGCTAAAAACGAATAACGAACACATTGGGGAAATTGCCTAGTATGTTCCCCCTTTCTTTTGACCAATGCACCCAAGAAATTCAAAAAGCTCAGATTTCACAACAAAAAACGGTACATACCAGAATAGCATCAACACAAAAACAGCATTGCGATAGAAGTTGTAAAGTACTAAGTAACCAACACGCTGATAATTCCAGTGACCATGAACCAATAGTAATCTTTTCAGAAACCGGAACTGGCCCATAGCAAAATCTGATGCCATCACAGCTTGCCGTCCTTCCTGACCACATATTCCAACACCAACATCCGCCATTTGGATCATTGAAACATCATTAGCCCCTGTCAAAATGTAATTATCAGAGAAATATCACTGCTAGCTTAAAACATGTAAACTGTAGAAACTAATGGAACCACTAGAGCAAAATCTAAACACAGCAAATAACACACAAGACTCACCATCACCAATAGCTAGTGTCATGTCATCAGTGCGGCTCTTGATAAGATCAACAATTCCAGCTTTCTGCAAGGGTGCAACACGACAACAGAGCACTACCTTACAGGAAGTTGCAATGTCAAAAAGCTGTTGAAAGGTGTAAAAAGAAGAATAGATATATTCAGGAATTAAGAAACAATGAGAGTAAATACACAAATAAAAGCAAGCCCAAAAACTGATTCATAGATAGAACCATCCTGAAAACAACACGCTACAGATACTACAAGCATTTAATCAATCTAGCAAATAAAAATTAGTCTTACCTCTGATTGTAAATCCTTCTCCAAAATATAGACCAAACTGTTTCCATCAATTATAAGTGCCAGGGGTGCACAGACATCTGGTTCTTCCTTTCCAGAATGTTGCTGTAGCACATTGGATGATTTTGTATCATCCGGTATCTCAAGATAACCATTTTCAGAGTTCTTTCTCCTTGTCGAGTTTTGTTTTTTCCTGTTTGCTGGTTGCACTCCATGTCTAGTCATTGCATCAGTCAAAAGATTCCTGCATTCTTCCTCTGAATTGCCATTTATGATTATTTGCTGCATATCAGCAGTCAGAAGTTTACATGACAGTCCAATAGAAATTGCCGTTTCCTGTTTATCCCCAGTCAGAACCCAAACTTTTATTCCTGCTTGCCGAAGAGACTCAATGGCTTCTGGCACACCATCTTGTAGCTTATCCTCAATTGCAGTAGCACCAAGTAATTTTAAGTTGCATTCTACTAAAGCTGCTGTTTGACGTAGTTTTGCAGCTCTGTCAATTAAAGAAGTGCTCGCATCTTCATATCGGCATTGCCACTGCTCAAGTTCCGCATCTGTAAGATCCCTTGCAGCAACTGCTAGAGTTCGAAGACCTTCTGATGAGTATTCAGTCAAATGACTTCGAGTTGCTTGTCTTATCTGATCAACCTTCTCGGTGTCTGCTAAAATGCTAAACATTGTGCTATCAGCACCTTTCACTAACACCTTGACCGTGTTGTCTGGAAATCTAATAACAACTGACATTCTCTTGCGCACGCTATCAAACTCGTGCAACCCCAAAACATCCAACCTGCAACGTGAAAGTTCTTTTTTAACATCACAAATTGCATAGATAAAAATAAATGTGAACCACTCAACACTTGGACTTGGAAAAGTTGCTAGGGCAGGATCAGTAGAAAATAATCTAATAGGCTGCATGGAGACAGAAGAAAAAACTATATACCTTAGTTTATTGCCATTGATATCAATCACAATATGACCTGATGTTCGCTCATGAAGAGTGTACCCATAAGCAGAGGCTGCAGAAACAAGTGCTTGCTCATCAGGAGATTCACCCTGATAATCAATAGTTTTAACCTCTCCCGATGAGTCACTACTTCCATGACTAGAAGAAGCATCCTGGGAAACAATTGGGATCACAGTATTACACGCAGCCAGGGTGAGGAAAAACAGATGTGCAGCAATTCTTTCATCTCCAGCCAAGTCTTTATGCAACAAATCCATAAGTTCAGAATCAACAGAAATTTCAGACTTAAGCTTCCATCTGCTTCGGACTGCTGCATCTGCAAGGATTTACAAAAGATTCGAATTAATACCACTTCTTAACAGTGTAACGTGCATTCCAATAGGATGAGGAATTAAAACGGAATTTTTCATAGATACAGAGCTCCATTATCCATGAATAGGTGACTAATGCAACAGCATAGAAAAGCATGTCAACCCAATCAAAGGCAAAGCCATACCTTTCCAACTTAACCTAGCATTTTATAAAATTTATGGGTAGGGTTGCCACCTGAAGGATGCAGAGATTGAATGAAGCAATCAAGAAGGAAGCTAAGTAATCTATCAAATCATGAGTTCAACCAAAAGTTAGAAGAAAGATTTTGTTGATATGTCCACTCAAGTTATTAAGTCAATAATCCAGGACTAGGGAATAAGTAAATAAATTTAAATTAATCCAAGAATAGCAGACCCAGTCCTGCAAATATATGGATATTAAGTTATTGAAATTCATAACAATCGCAAAAACAACTAATAAAAAAGAAGACATAAAGAAAAGTTAACAAGTCCTAACCAACACTAAATTATAATTTGTAGCATATAGTAAGGTCATTACTGAATGACAGAGGGATTATTATGTTATACCTGTGATGCTATTGTCCTGTAGTGAGTCATCTGTAAGATTGGAGCTCCTATAATCTTTCCCATAGACACTTGCTTTTCGGAATTCCATTTTGTTCTCAGTGAGTGTCCCTGTTTTGTCAGAAAACACATATCGTATTTGACCCAAGTCCTCATTTATGTTCAGCGATCGACACTGAAACCTTGAGC
Organism: Gossypium arboreum; assembly: GCF_025698485.1. Lineage (NCBI taxonomy): Eukaryota > Viridiplantae > Streptophyta > Magnoliopsida > Malvales > Malvaceae > Gossypium > Gossypium arboreum. The sequence goes on from NC_069072.1 coordinate 139,029,174, forward strand.
CAGAGTTGCTGCAGTACATGTGCTTATCTTCAATCATGAAATAAGACTGTCCCAAGCGAACTAACTCCATCGTAATATAAAGAGAGATTGGTATCATTATCTGAAAGACAATAACGGAACTTAAAAAGGAGAAAAAAGTTTCCATAGGGATCCCATAATATCTGTATGTTTTACCATTCTCCCTTCCTTCTCTTATGTATGTTTTTCTGTAATAAGGCAAGGTATCAAGTTCGTCCTTGTGACGATGGAGCCAAAGGCCCATACCAACAGCAACAACAGAACACATGACAAGAAGGAAAATGGACAACCAGAATGTTTCCCTGTTCATGTAGCCTTCCAATTTGCTTCGCTTTGAAGGGGAAACTGCACTGTTTAGCATTGCTTTTGTTTCCTGCCCAGCATAAACCACCACACCTATTATCCAATCAGTGTTCTTCAGCTGACAACCACGCAAAACAATGTTTGATTGGCTGAGAGGGAATTTATGTCCATTGAACTCCATATTGGCTGTGAACTCATAAATATTCCTATTAGGTTGCTCACATCTGATCAACCCCGATACATTACAACCTTCAAATATTGAAGAAGCTGTTTCCTGCCTAGCATATCTCGTCTTCAGGTTTGATTCACCATCCAAATTCATAGTCTGAATATAGGCAAGTCCGCTAGGGTCACTCGTCCCTAACAAAACCATGTCACAAGGAATTGTCTCATCAGCATGTATCTTGACAACCTCTCCAGCTCTTATCTTTTTCCATTTCTTCCTTTGGAACTCCCCCACCTGGAGAACTAATGCTTCCCTATTGTTTTCATTCCGATCTGACCTATGTCTTCGCCAATCCTCATAACCATCTTTAATTGCCGTGACACAAAGCACAAACAAGAGTGGGAAAAGAGACACAGTTCTCCCAAAGACTGCCAGAGGTGGAAGTTGATTGAGAGCAGCAATTGCCAGGAAATACAAATAGGCCACTCGATGAAACTGAATGAAAAGATTCTTAGGTAAGAAGGTGATGAGCGTATACTTGCTGGTCCGAATCTCATTCCCAGTGAACTCATACTTGTCATTAGTTCTCCTTGGATCATTAATGTAGATCAACCTTGGATTTTCTGAATACGGAAGATTATCATCAAAATCCACACTTTTGTTGCGGATCCTCCGTGATTTGCTCAAATTTTCTTGAGCCTGAGATGAACTCCTGGAAATATCAAAGCTTGTATAAGTGTTATCGTTGTTATGCAGCTCCATGGAACCCCAGGATACCTGATTTCCACTATCCGTGGTGGGGCATTCCAATGAGAACTGCTGACGGGAAAGACAGTCAGCAGAATACAACTATTTTGAAGTAACAAAAGAAGGGGAAAGCGCAAGAGAGGAAAGAGGTCTCAAAGGACAATGTGGTGTAGCCCCACACAGACAGCAGTTTCTTCCAGAACCTCTTCCTGTTGGTCTTCTAAATAAAGAAAATCGATGGCAGCCGAGGCAGCTAAAGGAAGGCAAGCAGCAAGCAGAAGTACCTTGGTGATGCACCACCACAGAGGAAGAATCAGATGAAGGCAGTAAAGTTTGCCCTGAAATCATAAATAATACAATTCTCAAATGACACCATACCCATAGGAGAATGCTATTAGTACTACTAGTATGCGGCAACTACCTCTGTTTTGTTCTTATATTCCCGTCGCCAGCTAAATCAAACAACAAGTAACAGAATTACATCCCAAACCTCCATTTCGTTCGCTTTGCCAACTACAATCTCGTTTCTTCTTCAATTCAGGCATAAAACAGAACGCATCTCAAAAATCCAAGAAAAAATAAAGACAAAGACAAAGAAGGTAACAAGCCCTATGCAAAAATTGTCGATCCAATCCAAGAACAGGAGATTCAAACCATGTCCTACAACCAGAAAAAGGAAAAATTAAATGAAAACAATGACAGATCTCTGCTAAAAACAACTCAACTCAGCTCCACGGACCATCTCTATTCCATATAATGCCAAAACTAGAAACATACACTGACAAAACAAAAATTAAAAAGAAAAAGTAAAAGAAAAACCTGAAAACTCCAAATGATGGCTATGACTATAATAATACTTGTAGCATTTAATTATCAATACAGCCCTAAAAACCCTAGTTCACAATTAAAAAGAAGCAAAGAAAAAAAAAAGAGATTATCGTATCGGGAAAAGCGCTGAGCACGAATCAATGCACTGAAAACGAAATCATAGTGAAATGGCAGATAAAGTAACAGAAAAAAAAAGAAAAAAAAAAAGGAAAAGAGATCTAAAAACCTGAGAGAAGAAGAGATCTCGGATCGAAGGAGAGAAGCAAAGCAGAGCGATGGTGAAAGTTCAGTTTTGTTAGAAAGTGCACGCAATGCGAGGAAATCGGAAAAGAGATTGGATGATGGCTTAGCATCAATCTTGGCTAATTGGTACTTTTAAATTTTATTTATTTATTTTTCTAAATTTTGGGGGGGTAAAATGAATATATGACAGATCAAAAACATGGATCTTGCTTGCTCTGTTTTTCCCCTACTACCAAACAACAATCACTTCCGTATTTCAATTAGCTATTCCATAACACTAACAGATCCCCTTTTTTTTTTTTTTACTTTTTTTTTATGTTTGCCTTTTAATTTATTTATTATAATTTATTTACAAAAATTTAAAAAATTATTTGTTATAAGGTTAAATTCTGTTATTAGTCCCTGTACTTTGTGAAAGTTATGAATTTAGCCTTTGTATTTTAATTTGGTTACTTTTTAGTCCTTATATTTTTTAAACTTTAAAATTTCAGTCATCACCGAACGATAACTATTAAATTCATTAATTATTTGGTTAACCTTTGAATTAGGGATTTAAATCGTTATTACTCTTAAATTGGCTTAATTTCACCTCTTGACCTTAATTTTACCAATTTAGACAAATTAGTTTGATTTATCTCTCGACCTCACCAAACTAACCCGAGGCTATCAATTTGGTGTTTGATAAGATCTCCTTTCAGCCTCACTTACTTAATTTTCCCTTAGGAGCGTCAAATCTTAAGTTTTGAAGTCTATTTGATTTAGTCTAGATTTTTTAATTCAGTCCCTAAACCCAAAAATCAACTACCCAGCATTTACATCAACCAACCACCTATAATTTAGTTACTCGTACTCAGATTTAAACAAAACAAAAAAAGACACAATAATCACACACTATAGGCATAAATTACAGGTACGTCGAGTTGATTTTCAACCACACCGAGTGTGATCAAAGATACATCTTTTGAGAGAGAGTGTCATGTTAAATTGCTTGATTATTTTTTGATATTTTCCCTTGTAATTCCACACTCAACTAATAGGCTTTCTTTGTAAGAGATTCAACCTTTGTATGTGAGGTTTTGGGTGAGTGGTTGTAACAAGTTAAGACAATCTATTGAGGTTGCAATTACTTCTAGGTCTAATGGTGAATTGGGTTTTAGCCAGTAGGTGGTTGGATTGGTTTTAAAATGAAACCAATCGTGATTGATTATAAAATGAAACCAATCACTGAGTGAAGATCCTCGGTAACTTTAGAAGCATTTCATGTTTTGAGTAATTCTTTCATGTATTACAATTTACTTACTATCTTAGAAACCTCTAAAATTACTTAATTTCATAAAAACATTCGGCAATTATTTCATGTATTACGAATTACTTCATTTCTTAAAAACTTTTCATATTTCAAGTAATTCTTTCAAATACTACTAATTATTTAACTTCTTAAAAATCATTCATGTTTTGAGTATTCATTTCACATGTCAAGTAATTCTTTCGTGTTTTACAAAATATTTACAAGTGTATGATTTTTGGCATAATGATAAATTAAATCCTTAACATTTATATCTCGTGTTAATATGACCCTTGTTTTTTTTAATTAAATTTGGCTTTCAACCTTTTGAAAGGAATCGAATTTGACCATCAACCTTTGAAAAAGAATCCAAATGTTGTTTTTTATAATGAAAATATTAACTAAAACATTAATTGTTTAAACATGGTAACCCGCATGATAGTCCATGTATATTTCATGCTTTTTTTTTAAATATGAATTTAATATAATTTTTTTGAAATTTGAATTAATTTTTAAATTTTAAATTATTTATTAATATGACATATAAGACAAATAATGTCATGTCAGTATGAAGTACATGTAACCGTCGTGTGGATTGCCATGCTAAAATTGTTAAAAAATAATGTTTTAGTCAACATTTTCGTTAAAAAGTTATTTGACTATTTTTGAAATATTAATGTTCAAATTTAGTTTTAAAAATAATAATGGCGAGTTGAAAAATTATATAAACATTGAGGGCTAATTGATCATTATGCATTTTTAGAATATAAGGTCATGCATATTATTGAATTTTAAAAATTACAACCACCTTTTATTTTAAAATAATTAGCTTCTAGTGTCACATTTGTTGCATATAATTTTACGTGTTTAATATTTAATTATTTTTAAAATATTGTGTTTTATCTGCAATACTTAATGTAAAATAATATTTATTATTTAAATTATTGAGTATAATTAAAATATATTAACTTATCAATTCAAATATTATAATAAAAATTTCAGATAATACAATTTTTTGGTATATAACCACAAAGGACATCATCCATTTTACGGTTTGAGTCTAGTACCATTCAAACCGAGTGTGATATTCAAGTAAAGTTCTCCCAACAATAATGACTCGAGATTCAAATTTGGTCCAAATAATAACTCAATTATACGTCAAGAAAATTAGCAAATTTTTAAAAATAAAAATAATACAACTTTTGTTTACGTCAAAATTTTTAACTCATAATGATATAATTATAATTATCGTAACTTTTTTTCTTCTATCCAAGTAACAACTTCTAATAAATTATAATCATTTTTAAAAATATAATTATCTAAACTTCTAGTTTGTTTCCATTTTTAAACTAAATATTATAATTATTTTTAAATATAAATTTAGTAGTATTATAACTATGAGTTTAATTTTTTTAAAATTTATGTTTATATATATTTATATATTATAGTATTATAGATAAGAAAAATATAATTAATCTTAATCTATAAAGGAATTCAAATTTTATTTTAAAAGGCATCTGAATTACAAAAATTTATTACATATAAAAATTTGAAAAATGGGATAAATATTTAATATAATACATATTACATTATCGTGTTGTAACGTTTTAGTCACTGAGCCATTAATTGATGTTAACAATGTAATGGGAAGTTGACGTGGCACGTTAAATCACATTTTCATATAAAAATTTTAAGTTAAATTCTACAATTGGTCTCTATATTTTTTCATTTTAAGCAATTTTTTTTTTTTCTTTTATGTTGTTTTAACTTTTTTTTTTTCATTCTCTTTTGCTTCTCCCTTTGTTTTCCTCCCTTCTTCATTTCTTTTAACGTAGTTTTTCTATATTTTCCATTTGTTAAAACTAGCCCACAAGATCGTCTGACTCGGAAAAATTAAATTGTTCAAAAAAGTAAATATAGAGGGACTAACTTTAACAAATGGAAAACATAGAAAAACTATGTTAAAAAAATGGAGAAGGGAGGAAAACAAAGGGAGAAGCAGATGGCAATGAAAAATAAAGGAAAAATGAAATTTAAAAGAATATAAAAGAAAAAATTTAAATTGCTCAAAACGAAAAAATATGGGGATCAATTGTATAAATTAACCTAAAATTTTTGTTCGAAATGATGATTTAACGTGCAACATCAGCTTACGGATTACACTGTTAATGGCTTAGTGACTAAAATGTTACAATGCGATAACATAAGTGAGTAAAACATAACATTTAAAATATAAGTGACTAAAAGGTAACTCGAGATAAACAAAAGTGATTATTTTAAAATTTACCCAAAAATCAAATAAGGATTTTATTATTTCTTCGCTTGTAACTGGGAAATCCCGGTTTCTTGTGCTTAATCTCTTATTCTTTCCTATTTGCAACTATTTAAATTTTAATTTTTAAAGGTTTATTATTATAAATAAAACTACACTCACATGTATAATAAAAGTATAAATATTTGTCACAAATATAAATATATATTTAACTAGCTATGACATAAAATAAAATATGCACAAAAGCACAGTAAATAAGTATCGGATAAAATTCTTGTATAGTATATACATATGTTGAGATTGAAGACTTATATTTTACAATTACTAATGGTGAACCTCAAACATGGGCGTTTAAAAGCTCAAGATCTCTATCTCAACCAACAATGTCGAGGTCTTCAACAAATTATAAAATGATTACTAAATTATTTGAAAGTTTTTTTTTAAGTTATTGAGTCGTTTTGTTTTTTTTTTTTTAAGTTCGGCTAGCGAGATTCAATCAATAATTTGATGATTGTTATATTGGATCAATATCCATCAATGAATAGAAGAATATATCTTAGATTTAAGTCGATCTGATAGTCAATATTAGAGATCGAAGAAGAAAACTACTTGTACTTTGGCTTGCAAAATTGTAACATTTAAAACTATTTCATAAAACTAAACGTAGAAAAGAAGAAGAATAAATGCTTTCAATTGGTGCAGATAGTGCGAACAGAGAAAGCCATGCGACATCGATTTTAATAACTCAATGACTTAAATAAAAATTTTCAAATAACTCAATGACTATTTTGTAAACTTTTAAAATTAAATAACTAAAATGTAAATTTATTAATAATTTAGTAACCTAAAGGTTAAAGGTTTTTTTGTAAAATTTTCCTATGCATAATAAGAGAAAAGGGCAGCAATAAGAAGCCCAAATGAAATAAAGGAAGCAAGCTCAATAATGGACCGTCCATTCCCTAAGATCCAAGGGATATGTTAGTTGCGGTCCATATGCCTTTGATACTTGACCCAATCCGGTTCCAACACTCCTAACCATACTAAAAGCACCTTCTTCTCGGTTTCGGTTTCTCTTCAACGACATCCTTCGCTTTTAAGAAGGTAAAACAACGGCAGGAAATCCCTCCATATCTCTTTTACCTTTTTCATTCACTCTTTAGGTTTAAATTCTGTTCCGGCGAATGGAGAGAGAGCTCATGAAATTGTTTGACGCAGCCAGGAAAGCCGCGGATTTGGCTGCCGCCGCCTCCGATGCCGTTTCCTCCAAGGGTCCCGAAGTTTCTAGATGCGTCGACGCCTTGAACCAGCTCAAGACTTTCCCTGTCACTCACGACATTCTTGTTTCTACTCAGGTTTTTCACTTTCTCCGAAATCAATATATGTTTTACTCTCTCTCTTTTTTTTTTTCCTTTTTAAAATAAAATTCCGATCAATGAATAATTTCCTGTATAGATTTTTACGTTGTTTTAATTTTTGTGACTGTGGATTAGGAGGGAAATCAAATTCTTTCACTAAAAAATTTCGGTATTTCTTTGATTGAGAATTTAACTATATGCATGTATGCATGCATGCATGGATACATGGATGTATGCATGTATGTGCTAGCAGTGCAGTTTACAAACTGTGGAAAGGTGGTTTAATTGTTTTCTTTGTGATCGGTTAAGTATAATCAACTATGTTAGGTGAAAAAATATTAGGGCATGAAATTTGATTTTTTTCAATTTTATAATTTGACATTTTGATTTGATTAAATTTTTGTAAATCCAATATAAAATAAATTGATGCATTCATTTATTCATTTGAACCAAAATCAAAGTTTAAGGTTTAAGGTGTGAAACTGCATAAAATCCAATTTTATGTACTAATTTGCACATTGAATCAAAGTTCATGTACAATTTTGATATTTATCAAAAAAAAAAATAGAGATTGCATGAATTGTTTGATTTTGCGCACACCCAGAAATTCACAATTTGAAGTCTGTTATTGCTGCTTTTTAGAATCTTTGGACAGTTAAAATATAGAAATACTTGAATGTATTATGCTTTTACCATAGTAAGGCTCTCATTTTTTAGTATGATTTTGACTACCGATATAAAGGAATGATAGAAAAGTGGATGAATAGGATGTTAGGACTTAGGAGAACTAGTGTAGGTAGTGTTTTTAAAAAAAATTGCCCTTTTCTTCATGTCTTATCTTATAGTAGGTAAAAATATCATGGAGTCAGATTGCATTTTGCTCTTGGAAAAAAAATGTCTTTATCCTTTTATTAAAAATTCTATCAATCTCTACTATTAACCAAAATGACCAGTTTTTCATTTGATCTAACTACAAAGACTAATTGCAGGGGCCTCCATGATATTTTTACCTTAATAGTATGATTTATAACAACTTCATTTACGATACCCTCTTATTATTTTTTTTACGAAGCTCGTGAGAAAGCTTCGACCTCTCACAAAGCATCCTACGGAGAAGATTCATAGAATGGCTTCGGATTTGCTGGAGTTATGGAGAAAAATTGTTATTGAAGAGCCTTCCAAGAGTGAGAAAAATGGCACTGCTAGTGCTGTCAAGGTTGAGAAAATTCAGAGGTTGAGTGCTCTGAAGGCTGAAAAGATCTCCAGTACGGAAACCATAAAGGTTTTGAAGAGCCTTCCAAGAGTGAGAAAAATGGCACTGCTAGTGCTGTCAAGGTTGAGAAAATTCAGAGGTTGAGTGCTCTGAAGGCTGAAAAGATCTCCAGTACGGAAACCATAAAGGTTAAGGAAGCGCCTAACGGTGGTTCAACGAAGCACGTCAAAGTTGAGAAAAAGGAAGCGGATGGAAATACAGCAATGGCTGAGAAGATAAATCGCGGAGAGACTGGTAAGATTAAGAAGATTTATATCGACGGGAAAACAAAGGCGAAGAGTGCTCCAAAGTTGATTACATTGGTCAAATTTAATGATCCTTTGCGTGATAAATTTCGGAAGATCCTAGTGGAGGCCTTGTCTAAAGTTCCCAGTGAGACTGATGAAGACATGTTGGATCAAGTTCCCAGTGGAATCTGTGATGTTCAGGAAGATGGGTAAATCAAATGGCACCAGCAAGATTAAATATAGATCGATAATGTTCAACATGAAGGATCCGAAAAATCCAGACTTCAGGAGGAAAGTTCTTGTAGGAGAAGTGAATCCGGAAAGGCTTATCACTATGACCCCAGAAGAAATGGCCAGCGAGCAAAGGCAACGCGAGGATAAAGAAATAAAAGAAAAAGCTCTATCTCGCGATCCATTTAAGTGCGGTCGTTGTGGTAAACGGGACACCAGTTACTATCAAATGCAGACTAGGAGTGCAGATGAACCTAGGACAACATACGTAACGTGTGTAAACTGCAACAATCAATGGGAATTCTGTGAGAGGAATCCGGATTATCCGTCATTGAAGATGTAGGGTTGATAATCTTGATAAGTTTAAAATAATCTTTCATTCATATATATTTTTCTACTACAGGGATTAAGCGATAACTAGGTATTGAGCTTGGAATGCAACCAGAGAGGCTCACGTTGGCTATATTTCATATATCGTGCCAGTCTCTGGCTATAAAAGGCTTTTCATGTGAAGTGCTTAATGGTTGTCTTTTTTCGCCATAGCAGCTCGGGATTTATTCATTTGCAAAGGGTAGGGTAGGGTAGTTGTAGAATTAGGCTTCTTAGTTTACCAACAACAATGCAAGCCATGTTTTATAATTTTTCTAGTACTGTTATTTTTGTATCATTTTCGTACTCCCTTTCCCGTTTACAATTTTTTTATGCAACTTTCATGAATATTTATATGATTTAATGCTGTATATAACCTTGGTACATGCATATCAAAAAAGAAGAAAAAAGATGTTTAAGAGTAAATTACATTTAAGTTCATTAAATTACTTAACATTTTGGTCATTCAATTTTAAAAAGTCATAAAATGATCATTAAATTATTTGAAAGTTTTATTTAAGTTATTTAACTTTTAATTTTTTCTAAATTTAGCTAGCAAGTTATTGATAAGTAGAATAACATATTTTAATAGTATCGAAGATAAAAAAGTTTGTTCGAGTTTTAATTTGTAAATTCGCGATATTTAAAGTTGTTTCATGAAAAAATAAATAATAAAAGAGAAAAGGAGGAGAATTATTATATAATAATAATTTTAATAGTTTAATGAATTAAATAAAATTTTGGTAAATTTATTAATAATTTAATAATTTGTAATGTATGTTCAAAGACCGAGGAAGAAACATTTAAAAAGAACAAAGATTTTGGGTATAATTTACCACTTTCCAACAAGATGAGTTACAACTATAATGAGATATTATACTATAATGTTTGCTTTTAAAATGACAAAAAGATAAGGAAAAGAGAAGATAAAAAGGAAAAAAAAGCCTTAATCATTATTCTTTAAAATCTTTGAGAAGAATTGGATGGGGTTGAAGCCTGCAGTGGGTTTTCATCTCTGGATTCATACCCTTTTAATTCCTGAAGAAAATTTGAATATAAGTAGAAAATGAGATAATTTTTTCCAAAGAAACCTGTGAAATGTTGTTTCCAGTATTATGGTAAAAGTGCTATGCGCGTATTAAAAGTTAGATTACAATTAATTTTTTTTATTTAAAATAATTAATAAGTTAATTCATGTCATTATATCAAAGAGCAAACTGATTCTTTTTGTTATTATTAAAAATTGACGTGACTGATAAAATAATCAAACAGTTACACGTATCGCATGTAATTTGTCGGGATCAATTTTTAATAATAAAAATACAAATTTTTTATCAAAAGAATTTTTTGCTCCTTGATATACTACATGGGACTAATTTATATATTTCTTAAATAGAATGAACAAAATGCGACTCCGTGATACCCGATATTGTCTCACTCTGCCAAGAGCCCAAATGATTTCTTTGGCAGCTAAGGTGCTCTACTTCTGTGAATCCGCCATCATCACCTTTTTCAGACATTCAAGCTCTCGGCAGAGTATACAAAACGCTAAACAAATGACAATTTACAGATTTTTTAAAGAAGCGAATTTTTTTTAAATAAATATATAGGAGGATTGCATTTTCAGTCATAAAAACACTCACCAGCGAATGCACCTCATTCATGTTCCAACCACTTCGTTGTTTTTCCCTCAGTGATTTTAATGGAGATATCCTCTGATTCAAAAACCATCATAAATGTCAAACAAATGAATTTGAATCATTAAATTTGTTTAAAAAAAAAACATGAATTGATTAATTAATTACCATGGAATAAGATTTGAGCTCCTTCAATCTGAAGAGCCTATCAACTTGAATTTCGAGGTGTCTTTGAATCTGACCTCGCTCTTCGATCTCTTTCATTTGCAAAAGAAGCAATGCTTCCCTCTCTTTCAACATCTTCTCCGTCTTCTCTTTATCCAATCTCAAACGCTCCGTCTTCATCCTTACGGCGTTGAGCTCCTCAGCCAACGACGAATTCAAATCTAACGCCGTCGTCTCCATTTTCTCGGCGGCGGTGGCCGTAACCGGATGTTGATGGTTCAGTAGGTTCCGTTCGTCGGAATGGAGAATCCGGTACTGTTGCTTGGGATTCGAAACAAGCACAGAGTCAGTGGCAGTAACAGTAACAGTGGCAGTGTTATTGTTATTCAATGGATGGAGAGGCATGCGTTGGCTGAAACGTAAATGAGCCGTCGCCATTGCTAGAAATATGAGATTTTGATTTGACAATAGAATGGTCCAAACGAGAGGAAGATAAGAAAAGGAGAGGAGAGAGACATGCGCTGTTTGAATTTGAATAAAAAATAGGCTTTCAAACTATTTATTTTTCATTTACTTAAAATGTTTTTAGTTTTTTTATTATTATTTAAAAGTGATATATATTAACTATCAGTGTAGGGTAAAATGAGACAAAATTTATTAAGAGAAGACTAGACTCGTTTGGAGAGGAGCTTGTGAAGTGTTGCCTATAAAATGTTGACGAACTCTTTCACTAAGGTTAGTTCTTCATTGCTTTTCAAAAATATTTCTGGCTTTAAAAGTATTTTTGGAATAAAAGCTGTTCAGAACAAATTATTTTTGGCTGAAATTTTTAGCTTTTCAGAAGTGCTTTTCAAAAGCACTTCTAAAAAAAAGAAGCTAAAATTTTTAGCTTTTCCTCTCCGAAAAGTATTTTTAGTGATTAATTACTTTTTCACCCTTCCAATAATATAGTACTTTCCGTTTTTTTTCTTGATACTTAATTACAAATATATTAAAATTATTAATTAAAAATAAAAAATATTTTTAAAAATACTAATTACAAATATTTAATAGTTATATTTAAATATTTAAAATATAGTTTATATATTCTAATTAAATTTTATAAATAATTAATATTTATTGCTTAAAATATTTAAAATTTATATTTTATATATTAAAATATTAACAAGAAGTTATAATAAATTTTTATATTCTTACTAAAATATAATAATATTAACTAATTTAAATATTATTTAAATGTATATTTGTTACTTGATAATAACATGTCACATTTTATTTCTCAAAAGCACTTTTTGACAGCAATGCTAAAAACTCAAATTTTAAACTAAACTTTTTAAAAGCACTTTTCCACAGCACTTCTCAAAAGCACTTTTCAAAAGCAATGAAGAACTGGCCCTAAGTGTCTGTAATCAATTTTATCTTTAAATTTGATCTTTCAACTTCGTTCAGAACCCTGAGAGATTCACGATTCGGTAGCACCTTCAACCACCAAAAAAAGGCATTTTTTCCTCAATGAATCCCTTAGACTCTCTACGAAGTTAAAAGAGATAAAATTGAACATGAATACTTGAGAACCAATATTAGTCTCACTGAGTGATCCATACAATAGCAGAGCTACTAAGAGATCTATGGGCCATGGACTTTTAAAATGATAGAATTTTAATTTAAGTTTTTAAAATTTGTAAAATTTTAAATTAATAATGATAAAATTATACTTTTACCTTAAAAATAATAAAATTTGATTTAAACTTTTAAAATTATAAAGATATAAACTATTGAAATAATACAATTATATTTTTACGACAGTAAAATATACAATTTAATTTTAAACCTCAAAAATTTTTTTAACTCCGTCACCATATCCATAGATTCCAATATAGATGGACACTAAACAAAATTAATAATTTAAATATCATATTTAACACCTAAATGAGAAAAGGGTTAATTTAATATTTAAATCAAAAAATTAATTGTAGGGTATTTGAATAATATGACAATATTTAAATAAAATATGATGAAAAAAACATAGGATTCGAAACGTAGGTTATTAAAATTGATGGTGTGTCAGTGAGGGGTAGGTGGAGGGGAATAAATGGAGTGTGGAGTTGGTGAGATTCAGAATTACAAAATTTAATTAAATGCATTCAATTGGATACGATAAGACAAATAAGACATGATTGGTTCAACGTTTCACTATTTTATCTGCTAATTAATCATTTATTTAAGCTTCATTAAAAGTTAATAAGATTAAAAGACTGTTGATTACGAGTTTTATTCAAAATATATTTTGTCTGCAAACTGCAAAGGGAATGAAATGAGCTATTGATTACATGCAACGCCCGTCACAAAAAAAGTTTGATATCTATTGAGGATGGTTTCATGTTCCACTATAAAATTATTAGTAAATTTTATATTTAAATTATTTAATTTAAAATTTTAAAATATTATTAAAATATTTGATAATTTTTATTTAAATTATTAAAATTACGCAAATAAAAAAAGAAGAAAGTTCATTGAACAAGGCATAGTGTACGCCTCGATTTTGTAAAATTTCAGAAGTGGGGCACGAATGGCCGTACAAGGGGATGATTTTGCTAAATAAATAACCATAAGATCCTTAGGATCAAGTAATATTTTTATTCAATATTAAAATATCAAATAAGAATTTTAATCATTATTTTTTCGGTAAAAAAGAAAATAAGTCAAACTTAAATAAACGAATATTTTCTTCTAACAAAATCTTAACCTTAGATGACAAATTTCCAAAGACCACTAATCAATTGATATCATCACTATTTGTCTTGGCTAGACAATTTGCCATTTTGTTATTAGTTCTTCGGATGTTCTTAAATTCTACTAACAGTGATTAACAATGTTATTGAAATTCAGATTTCAAGAGTTTTGTGTATTAGTAGTAATAGAATGATTAGAAGTAAATAATACAAATCTATTCTAATTTAACTTCACTAAGAAATTAGTTTTTCTTATTGATGATCTTCTTATAGTGATTACAATTGATACACATCTATCTATGGAAGAAAGCATGGATACCTTAACAAATTCAAAAATAATCTATTGGAAGTTCCCAATCATCATCTGCTTCCCTTGACTTCGAACGTGGTTTACGGCCACGGGAACGTCGCCTACTTCTCCGACCATCACGAAATCCCTCCGACCCTTCATCACCACCATATTCTATGTGTTCTTCTAAGGACACTTCCAAACTTTGGGCATCCCAAAAACCCTGGCATAAGCGAGTCACAGACTTAACTCATGGCAAAATTACTGGTAAAAGTACCATAGAGACTCCCATACTAAGAGTTGAATTGCATTTTACCCTCTCTACTAAAAAATGAACAAATTCGTCTATGTAAGATAAAGAGTAAATTGATCATTCAATAATTTTTTATTTTCTATTTCTACTTTTAAAAATTGGTATGACTGATAGAATCACTGACATACAAGGACCAATTTTAATAATAGAAATAAATAAAATTTTATTAAAAGAAAAATTTTCTCTTTGATCTAATGTACATAGATTACTTTGCCCTTTTTCTTTTTGTAGAGAGAGTAAAATATAAACTAACTCTTGATACATGGCCTCTATGGTACTTGAACCCTAAGTTATTTACATTATAAATAAGGAATAATATTCAGTACATTGCTTGTGAAATAAGAAAAATACACTGTTAGTGTATCAAATGCTAACCCTATAAATAAAATGAAACATATTATAAGCAAAAAAAATTCCAATTCTAAAACATATATCAACTTCTCTAAATATATGAGAAAAGTCATTAGACAAATTAGGGTGTTAAACCAAGTTTTGGTTATGGATGCATATAATCACAAACATACAAGATGTTGGGTAAAAGTATAATGCAGGTTCCAGTATTAAGAGTCAGATTGCATTTTACCTCCTTTACTAAAAAAATAGATAAACTAGTCCCTGTAAATTAAATTAAAGAGTAAATCAATTAAAGAGTAAAAATAGAATAACCAGACAATTATACGTGATATGTCACGTGTATCTCATGCCGACGTATATGGACCAATTTTTAACAATAAGAATAGATGTAATTTTTAACAAAAGGACCAGTTTGTTCTTTGATCTAATGTACAGAGACTAATTTGCCCATATTTTTAGTAGAAGGGGCAAAATGCAATCTGACTCATAATATAAGGGCCTCTATGATACTTTAACCCAAGATGTTGATATGCTACTATATACATATGCCTCAATACATCGTTCTAATAGTAGAAAATTGTATGCTTATCAAACAGGCTCCGGAAAGTTGCTTGTTTGCCACAATATGAGCTAAGCTTTATTCTAAGTGCATGTTCATGGGAATTTTGTTGCAGAAAGGTGGGATTTGCTGAGTTGAACTCGCCCCAAAAAAGGAAATAGAACATTCAGTGACAAGTAAGATACCTTTGTCAACCTCTGTAAGCGTGAGGCTGCAGCTTCGTGAACGACTACTCTGTCAGCTATAACTTCAAGCACATCCTCGACAAGCAAAGCATAAGTGCTCACCTGGAATTATAATCCGGTTATGTCGGTAAAAACTAACTGATAATCTGCAATCTTCTATGACTCGGTATCACCTATATGAAAAGAAAAAAAGACTACCAAACTTGATGGAATGATGGATATCCCAAAAGAATCGAGCTCAAGAGATTCAACAGCCCCTGAATTAATGTTGAAAGTATAGCCCCGAACCTATAATTATATGAGATATATGATAAGATATATATATATATATAATGAAATAGGCAGAGAGTTTCTAGCATATAAAGCATGTATTTACCTTCCCGATGTTTCGATATCTTGGTGTTACAACTCGGTATCCTACCTAAAAAAAATTGTAAATTAAACTCGAGAAATATAAAGTCTAGAGAGATAAAATCATGATACTGTTCAACAGTTGATGGTTGCAGTCTAAATGAACTGTGCTCTAAATTACAATTCAAGTGAACAACTAATAGTTGCAAGGTGAAACAATACAACTCCACTTCAAATGAACAACTAATAATCATCTCTGCATCATACGTAAACTAGAATTTCATAGTATCGAACACATTGAATAAAATTTGCATAAGAAAAATCAACTAATAGTTGCAAGTGGAAACTGTACAACTCCATTTCAAATGGCTAATACCAGCATGAGAATTTCATAGGATCAAACAGGGTAAAAAGTACCATGGAGATCATTGTACTAGGAGTCAGATTACATTTTACCCCATTTACTTAAAAATTTAGCAAATTAGTTCCTGTATATTAGGTTAAAGAGTAAACTGGACCTTTCTATTACAATTTTCATCCATTTCTACTATTAAAAACTGACGTGGCTGACAAAATAATCAAACAGTTACACGTGGCATGCCAAGTGTATCTCATTCTCACATACAAATACCAGTTTTTAACAGTAAAAATGGATGAAAACTTTAACAGGAGGACTAGTTTGCTCTTCGATCTAATGTACATAGACTAATATACTCATTTTTTGAGTAGAGGGGACAAAATGCAATCCAACTCCTAGTATAGGACATCTATGGTACTTTTACCAATCAAACACATGGAAGAAAATTTGCATAAGAAAAATCAGCAAGTTATAGATGAAAAAAATGACGGGATTTACACCCAAACAATAGAAGCAAGTACCGAAACCTACCAGAGTCTCGAGTCTAACCATCTTAAAGTCATTATCCATCACTCTCTCATCTTCAACAAGGACAACATCACCAACCTTCGAAAGCAAAAACGAAAATTACAAGCAAGGAAGGTAATTGGTAATAGTGGATGAAACCAGCATAATCCTTGAACAATAGATACATACTCTATTATGTTAAAAAGTAAACTTTATTAGCAGTAGTAAAATAAAAATGCAAATGCAAATGCAAAAAATGTTATTAATCCATTACCTTGTTGATGTCTTGTAGAAGAATCCTTTCTGATTGCCCAGCAAGCAAGCTTGGCCTTACCTCCATAGCCAACACTAACCACTGAAAAAAATGAAAGAATACAAATATGTATTAAACAACTTGCCTAAATAACCTATGTTTTGTTTTAGTTGTAAACTTTGCTACATACCTTCTTTTACTCTAAAGTTGCTAAAATCAATAAGCAAAGAGTAAAAAAAAGAAGAAGCACAATCATATTTGTTTAAAACTAAACAAATGGCTAAAATGAGAAACATGTTGTAACATAAAGTTTCCATCATAGAAACAAAATAGACCATTTTGGTATTCAAAAGTTAAGATTTTATTAAAGGTTAAAATACTAAGGAGGCCTCTGCACTAAGTGTTAGATTGCATTTTGACCCTCTATTCAAAAAATAGGCAAATTAGTCACTGAACATTACATCAAAGATATGCTACTTTTACCCCTAAGAAAACATTTTGCATTCATGGATATCCAAAATTTCAAATTCAGCTGCAAATTGGGAATAAAACAATAACATGTTTAGCCTTGAATAAGGATCATCATCATAATAATAATAGTATGAAGAGGAAAGTACTGACTGCAGTAGTATCCACCCATAATTGAGACACAAAGCCTAAGGTTTGAGCAGATTGGATGCTTATCACTTGCTTGGCCACCATATTTGATCTCTTCATCAGTTGCTTCCTGCTAACCAATTTATCCCCATTCTTGTTGCCCTTCTTCCCCTTCAACTCCTTGTCACTAATTTTCTCCAAGGTAGCATCGGTACGACGTCGTTTGAGCTCCAATTCATCATCGTCAAACTCCAACTGCCCATATCCATCTCCCTCTACGCTTGAACTTGAAGATGGGGTAGCTCTCATACAGCATCCAAGGAACTGTAATCGGCCATTATTGGTGATAATTGGGAAATGGGTATCTGAAACTTGTGGATTTTTGAGCAATGGATTTCTAATTTTGACAATGGAGGAGGGAAAGGGGATCAAAGGGACGCAATTGCACATGCTAATAATACTTCTTCAAGTTCGAAGGCTCAAGCTTTATCTTCCCATGCTGTATCGATGTTCACTTTTTCTTTTTTTGATGTTAAATTACATAATTCGAGGTTCTTAATTTAATCATCTAATTATGAAAAAATGGTAAAAAAAAATTTCAGTCCTTATCATTTTCGAAATTTAGCAAATTAATCCCTCAACCTGACAATTTTGGAAGTGAGCAATTGTAAATAATTTTATTGGTATAATAATAAGTTTAACCCTTTATATTTACATATTTTATTAATTTAGTCTAGATTCTAAAAATTTAACAAATTTAACCTCAGTATTTACATATTTATAAATTTATTTAATCATGACCAAATTGATAGAACTTGTAAATTATGAGAGTTAAATTTATATAAAATTGAAAAAAATATTAACTTTGTGATTAATTATCATTAATTGCTCACTTTTGAAATTGTTAAATATTAAACCGCTTTTTTTTTAAAGAAAGATTAATATGCTCAATATCGAAATTGAGAGAGATGGGGAGAGATTTTTTATCAAAAAATTGGTCATTACTCTACAAAAGTTATAGATTTAGCTATTTTACTTTTATTCCACCAGATTTAGTCCTCATGCTTTTTAAATTGGTCATTTTAGTCTCTATAATTTTTAAATTTTAAATTTTATCCTAACTCGAACTATAGTAGTTAAATTCAATTACTAGTCATGTATTATATGTATAGTTATAAATTTAGTCTATTTTCTCCAATACAGAAATTAAAACCACAATTTTCATAAAGTACGAAGACTAATAGTAGAATTCAACCTTTTTAAAAAAAAAAGCCAATTAGCAAGTTACAAGCAATGATTTGACAATTGGTATTGATAATTAATGTCGATAAAATTGTTTAGATTTTAATTTGTAAATTCATAATATTTAAATTTGTTTCTTGGAAAAAATAAATGATAAAAGAGTAAATAATAAAACTTTCAATTAATGCAGCTGGTGTAAAAAGAAAATAAGGTAAAACAGTGATTTTAACAAATTAATAATTTAAATGAAAATTCTTAAATAATTTAATTAGTCATATTTTATAATATTTTAAAATTAAATAAACAAAACATAAATTTAGAGTTAGATAAAGACGCCATGCTTGTCATTTTCTACCAGGAAGGCATTGGTGCGGTGGCTTTAGAAAGTTATCACCTTTGATATCCACATATATTAAATCCTTCCTAAACCGATAAAAATATGGAATACTCGTGGAAAAAGACCAGCCTTTGGCCCTTTTGCTGACGCTTTATTTTTCGAAAAAACAGAACATAAAGTTACAACCTTTCTGGAAAAACCATGGCTTCCTTGCTCTGTCCAACTTCAGCAACTGTTCAGCAAAATCATAGGGTTCTTTGTTTTTCTCCTCTTAAATCTCTCTCTCAAGTTAATCATTTGTCTTTAACAAAGCGTCACAAAAATACCACAGAAAGGTGCAATGCATTTGATTTATTGCAACAGTCTTTATCTCAATTCCCTGTTGTTAAATCCGAGTTTGAATCGGTTACTGGGGAATTAAACGAAGTGCAGAAATGGGGTTTCATTGTTTTTGCAGGGCTTACATGGATTTATTTGACTGCAAGGCCTGGTGTTCTTGTAGGTGCCATTGATGCTTACTTACTAGCTCCTTTGCAATTAGGATTGGATAGCTTGATTGGTAGGAGGAGTTTGAAAAGGAGTGATTTTTTGGTTGGGGATAAGCTAGGAGAAGGGTCTTTTGGTATTGTTTATTCTGGTGTTATTATTCCTAAGAATGCTTCACTTGAAGATAGGTTACCGAAGAGAGGCAAAGCAAAAAAAGCACTGGTTGATGATGACAGATTTAAAGAAAAGGTTATTCTTAAAAAGGTAATTTAGTTTGTTTGATCATATTTGTCCTCTTCATATACATTGGAATATATGTGTATACAATTGTTGGAGGGGAGTGACTCTCTTACGGCTATGTTTTCGAAGTGTTGTCAGTTGAATAATTGATCAATCTTTAAATGGTAAATGTATTATGCTTGAGATGTCTATACTGTATTTTCGATTTTAATTTAGAAGATGCTAAAAGAATTCATGTCACTGCCAAGGAAATGTTTAGCATTTTACTTTGGTGGGGAGAACACTCAAATTTCGTGAACCTTGATCTTTCTTTGAAGTTGGATGACGGTTAGAACTGAGTATAGACACTTCAACTCTACTGTTTGAGATTCTGATTGACTGTTCGGTGAATAACATTTCGATGATTTCTTCCGAAGAGAGTTTATCCCCTCAACAATAATATATATCTCTATATATATAACTTTGACGCTTTTTGTTCTAAAATGGTATATAATTGAAAATTGTTTTGTTGGGAACCTGCAGGTTAAAGTTGGTGTCCAAGGGGCTGAAGAATGTGGAGACTATGAGGAATGGTTTAATTACAGGCTTTCAAGAGCAGCTCCTGAGACATGTGCTGAGTTCTTAGGAAGTTTTGTTGCTGATCAAACAAATTCACAATTTGTGAAGGGTGGGAAGTGGCTTGTTTGGAAATTTGAGGTATTATTATAGCCGTATTCAACTTCCTTAGATTACATGATACTCGGGATGGTTTTAATAAACATGGAGGATATATGCAATGCGGGTAAAAGTATCAGTCCTTGTGTTAGGAGTCAAATTGCATTTTACTTTTTTTATTTAAAAAATGAGCAAATTAGTCCCTATACATTAGATCAAAGAGTAAATTAATCATTTCTGTTAAAAATTTCATCTATTTTTACTGTTAAAAATTAGCAGGGCAATGGACAAAATTTTTAATAGAAGGATCAGTTTGCTATTTGATCTATGTACAAGGACAAAATTCAATCTAACTCCTAGTATAAGGGTGTTCATAGTACTTTTACCATACAATGTGCAGTTAAGTTTTGTGGCCTATATATGATGGATCTTACTGGTTAATTCATTGTCTGCAACTGTGTCTTTATGCAAATGCATGCAGATTATTGAACAATTATCAGTTCATGTAAGGACTCTTCTTCTTGGTTTAGCACTAATTTGTAGACGTGTTTATGTGATAGGGCGATCGTACGCTTGCCGATTACATGAAAGATCGTAGCTTCCCTTTAAACATAGAGTCTGTAATGTTCGGACGTGTACTACAAGGAGTCGAATCCGTTAAACGGAACGCATTAATCATCAAGCAAATATTACGCCAGATTATTACTTCGCTTAAGAAAATCCATGACACGGGTATTGTTCATCGTGATGTAAAACCGGCCAACATAGTGGTGACAAAACGTGGACAGATTAAACTCATAGATTTCGGTGCAGCAACTGACCTTCGCATTGGTAAAAACTATGTACCAAACCGTGGACTGCTTGATCCCGATTATTGTCCCCCGGAACTATATGTCCTACCGGAAGAAACACCGAGTCCTCCTCCCGAGCCAATTGCTGCTCTTCTTTCCCCAATTTTGTGGCAGGTACGAGCACCTTCCTTGGTTAATGCTTCCATGAGCTGCATATATTTGTAATGTGTTTCACAGTGGTAAATGGTAACCATTGTTGCAGCTCAACAGTCCGGATCTATTCGATATGTATTCGGCCGGCATTGTACTACTACAAATGGCAATACCTTCACTAAGATCACCAGCATATTTAAAGAACTTCAATTCAGAAATAAAAGCAGTTCAATATGATTTGAACAAATGGAGGGAGAGAACACGGTTAAGGCCGGATTTTACGATTTTGGATCTGGAGTCTGGTAGAGGATGGGATTTAGCAACAAAACTGATATCAGAAAGAGGTTCCCTTAGAAGGGGTCGTTTATCTGCTGCTGCTGCTTTAAGGCATCCTTACTTTTTGTTGGGTGGTGACCAGGCAGCTGCTGTTCTTTCGAAATTCGGGTTTTGAGTGAGTAAAAATCTTTGCCCCCGTCTATATGATCTTTGCTGCTAGCCTTCAACTTCTCCCTGCAGCTGTTTACAGTTAAATTGTTGATATAATTTTTAATAGCTGATTCAATATTACAATTCATGCATTTCAATCCTACAAGCTGATTAATTGACAAACCATATGCTTGTTTTGAGCTTCATTTATGGCTTGTTCTAAATACCATCATACACAGAGCAATGAAAATGGGGGATAACTACCGCTAAAACTGCTTCTAAAACCTCCAATCCCATATTCAATGTCGTATATGTTAAAAGCAGGTATTGTATCCACGTGAACCACAGATGCTAATCCATCCAAACAAATGCTTATAGTTATAAATTATTAGTAAATTTATGTTTTAGTCACTTAATTTTAAGAAGTTACAAAATGATCATTAAACTATTTAAAAATTTTTATTTAAGTCATTGAGTTGTTAATATTTTTTTTTATTTAAAAAGGTTTGTTTAGCAAGCTTTTTGCAACGATCTGATGATGATGATGATGATCGGTATAGTGGATTATTACTTATCGATAAATCGAAAAACATACTATAGGTCAGTTGATCTAAAGAAAAAAGTTATTTGGACTTTAATCGTAGATTTGTAATATTCAAAGCTATTTCACGAAAAAATTTTGAATTCTAGAAAATAAGGGGAATGAAAACTTTCGATTGGTGCAGACATTGAGAACAAAGAAAGTCATACAATAGCTATTTTAATAGTTAAATGACTTAAATGAAAACTTTTAAATAGTTTAATAATCATTTTGTAACTATTTAAAGTCTTACTAATAGCTTAGTAACAATAGGTGTAATTTACCTTTTATAAAGCAACAAATATTATTTTAATTATTTTTATATTTATATATAAAATTTTAAAAATACGATATTATTTAAATTCAAAACATTAAAATTACCTCTTTTAACTAAAAATTATATTTAATTTTATATCATTTTTATAATAATAAAATAAATATATAAATTTTGGCATTTGAAGTTCACTTCAAAGTTTAATTTGGTATTTAATTTTTTATCTAATTAAGTACTTGAACTTAATTTTAAGTTTCAATTTAGTTCCTAAAATTTATTTTGGTTCAATTAGGTATCTAAATTTGGTTTTTGACATTTTAGTCTAAATTAGTACTTAATTATTTACATTAATTAGCCAAATTTAGACCCAAAAAAAATATTGAATACCAAATGGAAGCTTGAAGTGAAGTTGGGGTATCAAAATATATATTTATGCTAAAAATTAATATATCCTAATTGTCCTAATTATTGAGTTTTGAGTGGGGACATGACCGTGTCAGACTCTGACATGTGTGCAAGAATAATAAGATCCGGAACCCTAATTCACAATTCCTCTTTCTCTGTCTCTGAGTTTTGAATCTAGGGATTTGCGGGTGGAGAAGACTAGAGCTCATCTCTCTGCTTCAAAGTTTGTTCCTTTATTCCTTTCAAACCCTTTCCTTTTTTTAACTTGATTTCATTTTCTCAGATTTGTTCTTTTTTTTTTTTCTCTCTCTCCAGGCTCCTGTCCGGGTAGAATTCTCTTCTTCCTTTGTGTTCTTTGTTGTTCAATCGCCATGGCTTCAAAGCGGATTTTGAAGGAACTCAAGGATTTGCAGAAAGATCCACCCACTTCTTGTAGTGCTGGTAACGTTTCATTTTATCTCTATCTCATCCTCTGAAATTTCATTGTTTTTCAATTGCGTGCTTAATTTAGCATATGAATATAATCGATTTAATTCCAAGTTCCAAACTTGATTTGCTTTTAGAACTCTCTCTTTATATAAATACTAGCTTGCCTTTATTTTTTTTTGCTGAAAGTGAAAACCTGTAACCATGAAAAAAGTTTCAAGTCCCTTCCTTTAAAACCTTGACTTTCATGTGGATTTGATTTGCAAGCTTTTAGGTTCTTATTTATTATTGGTAAAAGTACTGGTGGCTCTGTCCTAAGAGTTTGATTGCATTTTGTCCCATATTTACTCCAAAAATGATAAATTAGTTCCTATAAGTTTGAAAATTTTCATTCATTTCTACTGTTAAAAATTACTCCTTGTATATCAACATAAGATGCACGTGACACGCATGTATCAATGTTTGCTTATTTTGATAGCCATGTCAGTTTTTAACGATACAAATGGATGCAGATTTTAACAAAAAAGATCAATTTGCTCTTTGATCTAATATATAGGGACTAATTTGTTCATTTTTTAGCAGAGGGAGCAAAATGCAATCTGAATTTTAATACAGGAGCCTCCATGGTACTTATCCCTATTATTAATAATGAATAAAAAGCTTTTGTTGACTTGTTGGGTATAGTTAAGTGGTATTTAAGCACTCACCCACTTGGGGTGGTTGTGGATTATATGATTCATTGCCATTTCTTATTATTATGATTATCAATGAATGTTACCTTTTGGATGCTTGCATTGTCTATAATAGGTCCAGTAGCTGAAGACATGTTTCATTGGCAAGCAACAATCATGGGACCCTCAGATAGCCCTTATGCTGGAGGTGTGTTTTTAGTTACTATCCATTTCCCTCCAGACTATCCTTTCAAGCCTCCTAAGGTAATATATTTCACCTGCAATGTTTTAATCCATGTGTGAAAGCATTGTTCGAGTGATGCATACTCTTTTCACGGATTTAGGTTGCGTTTAGGACCAAGGTCTTCCATCCCAACATCAACAGCAATGGAAGCATTTGTCTTGATATCCTCAAAGAACAATGGAGCCCTGCACTAACCATTTCCAAGGTTTGTCTTTACTCTTGCTAATATGATGGTAAATATAGTACAATATATGTCCGGAATCTCTATTTTGGCTGGCTATGGCATGCATTTCTTTCATACATGACTCGAAAATGAGTGTCAATTGGTTATTGGTTAGACTTATGCATGTACAAAATTTAAGTAATCCCTATGGTTACTTCCCGAGTTCAATTTATGTTTATGTATATCAATGATGATTGATATCAGAACATTAAGATGGGAATATGCACCAGCATAAGCCACATTCGATGATGAACCACTATGTTATTATTACAAACCCTTCCATGCATTGACTTATGCTGCGGCTTATTGGGATCTTTAAGTAATTCTATTCAAAATCAATAGAGCTTGTCTGAAAATAGGCAAACAATATGGAAAAACTAACACAAGTGCAAAACCAGGTTCTGCTCTCAATCTGCTCGTTGCTGACCGATCCAAACCCTGATGACCCTCTTGTTCCGGAGATTGCTCACATGTATAAGACCGATCGGGCCAAGTATGAAGCCACTGCTCGTAGCTGGACCCAGAAGTATGCCATGGGATGACAGTGGTTGGTGTGTAATACCTATCAGCTTTCTTATGTGTTTTGGGGAAGGAAGGGGGTGTTTTTTCTTAAAGTAACTTGCCATTGTGCTTTGGATAAGGGAAAGATATGGAACATTCTTTTTATTTATTTCGCGCTTTATAACTTGTGTGAAACCCTTGTTTCGTTCAATGTCAAAGTCGCTGTGAAACCCTTTGTTTCGTTCAATGTAACAAAAAAGCCTTTAGTTCTACACTGCATAACTTAATGCTTGGTATTGACCTTTGTGGAAGGTAAGTTGGGGTTCTTTTTATAAGAAATGTGCCTTTGATGCCATTTCATGAAAGCTATATGAAAATGGACGACTATATGCTGTGCAGTACAGGCTCTTTGGTTTTGATGCTGAAAGCTTTGCTTTATGGACATCTCCCTTTACTATTACTATTATTATGGCTATGGCGAATGACAATTGGGGATAGAACCCCTCACCTCATGCCTCATGGTTGGCACAAAACCATTATTCCAACAATTATCAAAAACTATTATAGACAACTAGAATAATTATTTGATACACTTGTCACCGTTTTATTATAGAGTAATTATTTGATGCATAATTTGATGTGTTTTTAGATTTCACAAACACGATTAAAAATGTGACAAGTTTTCTGTTTATTTATGTGTAATATAATTCTTGAAGAAGTATTAAATTGATACTAAAATTGAGAAGTTATACATGATTTATAAATCATGAAAGATAAAATTCTGTGTTTACCTTTTTAAGTTATAAATATATGGATATTTTATTTGTTGAGTTTTGACTTTTAAGCTATAACTAACTTATGGAACTTATTATTTTGATGTTAATAAAACCTTACTGCTAAAGCTGGTAGTATCCCCCAATCCCACATTCAATCTAGTGATGATAACAATGTTGTGCAAGTTGAAAAAGCAAGTATTGTATAGTAAAATTATCATACATTTTATACAAGGAGCGATATTTCATTTTGTTTTTTTTATTTAAAAAATAGATAAATTAATTATTATATGTTAAATCAAATAACAAGACGGTTAAAATTTGATATAGTTGACAAATAACTAAATAATGGCACATGCATATGTGCCTCATCCTGACATACAAGAACTAATTTTAAAAACTGGGAGTTAGAAGATAGTGTCTTGTAAAACAAGAGATAGGTACTGACATGTCACATACATGTGCCTTATGTTGACATACAAAGATAACCTCAATGTTGAAACAGAAGAGCATACTGCATAGCCATGATCGACAACAAACCCGTTCCCCTTTGTCTCCACCATTGGCATATATATGCTACTACTTGAACTTGAACGTAAGAAAAGTGCGATAAAAAGTAATATATGATCCTGGCCATACTGAAAATTATGACAAAACCATTTTCAAATATATGGTTACGTCATTTGCCATAGCCATAATTAAAAAAAAAAAAAGAAAAGAAAATGAGAGAGAGAGAGATGTCCATAAAGCAAAGTTTTTATGATCAAAACCAAAGAGCCCGTACAGCACTGCATATTGTCCATTTCCATATAGCATTCATGAAATCGCAACAAAGCCATAAAGAACCCCAACTCACCTTGCACAAAGTTCAATACCCAGTATTAAGTTGAGCAGTATAGAACCAAAGACCTTTTTGTTACATTGAACGAAACAAAGGGTTTCACTGCAACTTCGAGAACGAAACAAGGGTTTCACACAAGTTATAAAGCGCGGAATAAATAAAAAGAATGTCCATATTTTCCCATATCCAAAGCACAATGACAAATTCCTTTTAAGAAAAAACACCCCCTCCCTTCCCCAAAAGAAAACATAAAATGGTTCGACACAGTTGACAACATAAGAAAGCCGATACGTATTACACACCACCAACTGTCATCCCATCGCATACTTCTGGGTCCAGCTACGAGCAGTGGCTTCATACTTGGCCCGATCGGTCTTATACATGTGAGCAATCTCCGGAACAAGAGGGTCATCAGGGTTTGGATCGGTCAGCAGTGAGCAGATTGAGAGCAGAACCTGGTTTGCACTTGTGTTAGTTTTTCCATATTGTTTGCCTATTTTCAGACAAGCTCTATTGATTTTGAATAGAATTACTTAAAGATCCCAATAAGCCGCAGCATAAGTCAATGCATGGAAGGGTTTGCATTTATAACATAGTGGTTCATCATCGAATGTGGTTCACGTTGGTGCATATTCCCATCTTAAATGTTCTGATATCAATCATCATTGATATACATAAACATAAATTGAACTCGGGAAGTAACCATAGTGATTACTTAAATTTTGTAAATGCATAAGTCTAACCTATAACCAATAGACACTCATTTTCGAGTCATGTATGAAAGAAATGCATGCCATAGCCAACCAAAATAGAGATTCTGGACATATATTGTACTATAATTACCATCATATTAGCAAGAGTAAAGACAAACCTTGGAAATGGTTAGTGCAGGGCTCCATTGTTCTTTGAGGATATCAAGACAAATGCTTCCATTGCTGTTGATGTTGGGATGGAAGACCTTGGTCCTAAATGCAACCTAAATCCGTGAAAAGAGTATGCATCACTCAAACAAACCTTTCACACAGGGATTAAAACATTGCAGGTGAAATATATTACCTTAGGAGGCTTGAAAGGATAATCTGGAGGGAAATGGATAGTAACTAAAAACACACCTCCAGCATAAGGGCTATCTGAGGGTCCCATGATTGTTGCTTGCCAATGAAACATGTCTTCAGCTACTGGACCTGTTATAGACAATGCAAGCATCCAAAAGGTAACATTCATTGATAATCATAATAATAAGAAATGGCAATGAATCATATAATCCATAACCACCCCAAGTGGATGAGTGCTTAGATACCACTTAACTATACCCAACAAGTCAACAAAAGCTTTTTATTCATTATTAATAATAGGTATAAGTACCATGGCAAATTAATTTTTTTGTTAAAATTTTTATCCAATTGCATGGTAAACTGAGGTGGCTGACAGAATAGCCAAACAGTGACACATGCTGTGTTAGACTAATTTTTAACAATAGAAATGAATGAAAATTTCTAAAATTTACCTTGGACAAAATGCAATCAACTCTTAGTGGAGAGCCACCATGGTATTTTTACCAATAATAAATAAGAACCTAAAAGCTTGCAAATCACATCCACATGAAAGTCAAGGTTCTAAAGGAAGGGACTTGAAACTTTGTTCATGGTAAAAGGCTTTCACTTTCAGCAAAAAACCCCGAGTGGATAAAGGCAAGCTAGTGTATGCAAAAAAAAAAAAAATATATATATATATATAGTTCTAAAAGCAAATCAAGTTTGGAACTTGGAATTAAATCGATAATATTCATAAGCTAAATTAAGCACGCAATTTGAAAAACAATGAAATTTCAGAGGATAGGATAGAGACATAATGAAACGTTACCAGCACTGCAAGAAGTGGGTGGATCTTTCTGCAAATCCTTGAGTTCTTTCAAAATCCGCTTTGAAGCCATGGCGATTGAACAGGAAAGAACACAACGCAAGGGAAGAAGAGAATTCTACCTGGACAGGAGCCTAAAGAGAGAGAAAGAAAAACTAATCTGAGAAAATGAAATCAAGTTAAAAAAAAAAAGGAAAGGGTTTTGAAAGAAATGAAGGAACAAACTTTGAAGCAGAGAGATGGGCTCTCGTCTTCTCCACCCGCAAATCCCTAGATTTTGGCACTTGAAGCTTCAAACTCAGAGAAAATGAAAGAGAAATTGTGAATTAGGGTTTCCAGATCTTATTATTCTTGCACACATGTCAGAACCTGACACGGTCCTGTCCCCACTCAAAACTCAATAATTAGGACAATCAGGATATATTATTTTATTATTTTTTATTGGATTTTACCATTATTATACAAAAAACTCTGTACTTAATCTGATAATTTCAGAATTAGGATTCACTTTATAGATAAGCATCAACTCAATTAAACTTCTAAATCATAGTATAGTTTGTTAGGTCTAATTAATAGATAGGTAAAATTCAAATATATATTCTATAATTATAATTACAAATAATATACGGTCAAATAATTATTAAAATTATTTATTTTAATTTCAAAATCGAGTTAAAAATATTACAATTTTATTTTATTTTAGAATAAAATTTGTAGAGTTTTAAATTCTATAAGCTTAATTATCGTGAACTCCAACATTTATTTATAAATAATTTCCCAAAAATATTAGATTAGTGATTAGTACATATTTAAACAAGACACCTTTTATATAGGAAATTTACCATTAAACTCACTAGCAAAAATGATTAAGCTTATAAATATATGGATATTTTATTTATTAGTTTCTAAGCTATAGATAACTTATGGGACTTATTAGCGAAGAAAACTTGGCTTTTATTAGTTCTCTTGAAATTATAAAATTTAGGGGCAGAGTAGTTGGGAGTTGGGATATTTAGAGATTCGGGATGGTGTGAGAAAGAATCTAATCCTTGCCTCTACTGTAAGTTGTGTTGCCGCAATGATGTCCAGCTCTGCACTCAGCTCTGTCCTTCTTCCACAACCACAACATGGGCTTGTTGGGGCCAGTATCAACATCCGCAGTCGTCATAGGCCTTGTGGTCCTCAATCAAGTCCTTGGCAATTTAGAGTGCAAGGTTTCAATTCCGCTAAAAATATAATATTTATTTTATCTAGCTGTTAAAAATTTCATCATCTATTTTATTACTGTGACATGTCGCGTGTACTTTATTCTCGAGTATAATAATTAATTTTTAACAATAAAAATAAATAAAATTTTTAATAAAAACATCAATTTATTCTTTAATCTACGTGCAGAGACTAATTTACTTATTCTTTTAATAGAAGAAGCAAAATTTAATCTGACTTTTAGTATAAATACCTCCAGATTAAATTCTTGAGAAGTCAGCAAATAATTATAACAAATCACAATATTATAAACATTAAAATAGATGGCAACCAAGGACAAAAAAGAATGTTATAATAGGCCAAAAGGTTCGGGCAGAGGCTCAAATCCATCAGAGATGGATACTAAATCGGATTTATCATCAATACTATGCAACCAGTTGGTATTCTTCAAGTCTTCTTTTAGCAATATAACATCATACCGGGAACTCTCGTAGATGTCCACCTCACTTAATTTGGCATAATATCTTCCATCATGGAAATCACTTCCACACTCTGCAGCTCTGCTAATACTATTTCCGTTCTCGGGCAAGTCTCTGTTTTTCAACCTACCAGGGCTTCCGTTGCTATTATCAGAGTCTGAAGCACTTAAGGAACGAAGAGATTGGGTCTTAGGAGTGGCAGATCGAATGCTCTGAGGAAACAGAGTCGTGCTTGAAAGGGACCGAATGTTTGTTGTGCCATTTATTATGTCCTGCATTGGAGATTATATATGGTGTTAAGATTATCCTGCATCATAAGTACATCAATAACACTTGTTTTTTATTAACCTAACATGATTCAGTCTCTCACTAGCGCAGAAGCATCTATTGGAAAAATCACAACCAATTCCAAGTGTTAAAACATGCCATTGCAACTCAATGCTCTTATTTAGAAATCCAAGTTAAAACTTGAGACACTGACGATTTCTGCTAAAACCTCTGGATCATGGTAATGTTATCCATGGCAATAATAGACTATAAAAATATTTGAGCTCGTACTGGGGTAAACCAACATCTATTATCTACTTGAATGATGCTATTCCTACCCCTTAGCTGCAGTTGAATTGCTTAGCATATGATTAAGAAAAGATTTTGAAACACAACAAATGGCTAGCATTTGCAGTAAGCAGATCTTAACGAGGAGTTAACATTTTCATTCAATAAAAAGCAGAGGGTAGCCATACCATTTGCCTAATAGCTGAATCCAGTGATTTTTTTGAGATGGTCCTCCCAAATCCCGGGCTATCTGCAGTGGTTGTTGAAGACTTTAAATGTCTCCGCATAGTTGAGTCAGAGACAGGTGCGTTCTTTAGTGACTCGTGTATGTCAGATGGATGCCCATTGGAATGAACACGAGTCCTTCCATGGGGTTCTGCGAGTCTTCCCCTTGTGACAACTGGTGATGAATGTCTTCTTGGCGTATTTACAGAGCTAGTAGTGTCTTGGTTTGCCTTCATGGTGACAGAACTGACAGGCCTAGACCTTCCAGCAGAGACTGGCCTATCAGGCAAGGTTGTTCTAAGGTTTGCTGGTGTGTCAACAGGAAAGTCAGGGGGCATGACAGGTTGTTGTGAGGACCGGACTCGTGGACCTGGGGAGCTTGGTCGGGATGCTGGACCTGCACTGTAGCCATTTGAAACAGTGCGCCCAGTAGAAGGTGAAGCACCAGCTTCAGAAGATAGCATTGGATTCCGACGTGTGGGAGTTGACGGGCGAGAATTTGAGCGAACAGCTGTTGAGTTCAAGTTTGCATGGATTTGTGGCCTAGAAGTTGGAGTTGATGGCCTTGAACTTTGAGAGGGCCGACTCTTGTCAATATAAGATCCATTTGGAGATGAACGGATTTTTGCAGGGGTTGAGGGCAGTGATGTTGAGCGGGGAGATGGGGCGGAAGGTCTTGCTGTAGATGGCGAGCGAGTAATAGGAGAGGATGGTCTGGTATTAGATGATCGAGTAATGGGAGAGGATGGTCTTGTATAAGATGACACAGAAGCTGAGCTTGTATTGAGAATTGAAGTTCCCCTATTTGAGGAATAGTTACTGTATGAAGAAATAGAAGACCGAGTTACTGAACTGCTTCTAGCAGGTCTTACAGAATGATTGTTCTCAGGTTGTGAAACTGAAAGCTGAAACAGAGAGATAAGAGATGAATCAGTCATTGAAAATAACACATGACTGCGGCATTGGCCAATCCTAAGGCTACCCAATAGGAATCAAATGCCAACCAAAAGAGAGAGCAACCGCATAAAATATTTATCCCTAAATAATTTGGCAAAACTTGAAGTAACATAAAAGTTAGAGAAAACAAGTTCAAATTTAAGAAGTAAATGCATACCCTTGAAGCCTTTGTGGTTGAAACTGATCTAACTTTGGAATTGCTTCTTGGAGCTACTGACACTGTTGCAGACTGAGACTCAGATCCCTCAGATGAAGGGAAAAAAGGAGTTCCAGGAGGAGTCAGAAGCCTAACAATAAAAGCAGTTATTACAAACCAGAAAGACAAGCATTTCCAAACACCGATTACAAATCCAAATTCTCAATTGAGTGACGCATCACCTAAATGTGTTCAAATGGTTCTTTGACCACAAAAGCAACTAAACTTTACATATTAAAACTTAGGGCCTAAATATTCGACCTTGAGTAAGTCAAGATTGGATGTATAACAATATTATCATACGATTAAGCTTCAGACCAACCAAAGACAACTTGATATTTGTAAAAATGGTGACAGGCGGAAAGTCAAATGGAGGTAGTTCATTTAGATGTTAGTATTCTGCATTCCATTCATCGCAGAGCAACCTCAAAGTGATATTGGTGCCTAGTACTATGTTGCATAGAGCTTTATAGATTGTGACTGTTCAATTCCTTAAAAAGGAAATGCATTTAGCTTTCACCTTTTTCTTTCAAAATCATTCTTTGGGAAATGTGTTACCTAGATGGGAGAATCTACATTCTGACTTTTCTAAGATAAGAGCTAAGAGATTCCGCAACCAAACAGATCCAAAGAGAATATGATGCAATTGATTAGCTTAAATTTTGGAAATGAAAGAGTAATGGTGGCAATGATTTACCAGTCGTAGTCATGCTTTCCTCCATCTGTAGACGAAAGTAGATCATCAAGCCCACCGTTCACTTTTGCTGATCCAAGTGATAGTCTTCCCAATTTTACTGAAATTTCAAAAATCAAAATCACCAAAATCCAAACATCAAACTTAATTCAACACTTGGAAAACTACAACGTCCACTGCAATTTGCAAACAGAATTGAAATTTTTGGTTACCGTACGGTTATAGCCGACAAACTAATCTAATAATAATAGTAAGGAAGTAAACGGAAAGGTTGGCGAGCAAAGAAGTTAAAAATTGTTAATACCATCAGAGAATTCATCGGAGGAAGCGACGGAGAAGCTACGACGGTTTTTTGAGAAGAGATCTAGATTATCATCGGAACCCTTATGGAATGGTAATCCACCGTTCAAACTTTGACGACGACGGTGATGATGATGTGCCGAAATGTTATTCCTGGCGGTACCGAACAGAGATTGAGATGAATCCCTCAGATTCCTATTCATCATCTTGGTTAATGATTTGGCTGTACCAGTCCTAGTGAGTTACTGCTCCAAAGGCCATTACTGATTTTAAGATTTAAAAAAAGAAATGATACTGACTTCTTTGTAAAGAGAAGAGGAGAGATCAACCGCCAAACAGCCAATGCAAAAGCAAAAGACGGTTAGTCCCAAGTCCAAACCCGTCGGTCACTATATCTCTTTGGTTTTTTTTGTTTTTTGTTTTTTGTTTTTTTCTTTTTAAAAAAAATCTAATCAACTAATAAACTTAAGACAAACTCATCAAATGTCGGTTCAAGGGCAAATTATAATTTTAATCATTTAAATTATGAGGTTTTAGACTTTAGGTACTTAACGTTAAAAAATTACTAAATGCTCATCTCCCATTAATGATGTAACATCTATTTGATTAGACACGTTTGCTTCATCTCTAGAATTTTAGTTTTAGGTTAAATTGTTAGCTAGTCCTTGTACTTTTTCCACTTAATTTTTTTCCTTTTTTATTTACAAAACATGATGTTCAAATGAGGCAAATAAAATAAAATTCCAATACCCATATATATCAACCATAAGTGGAAACGATAAGCCAAAGAAAATCCCTTAATCTTCGCAATGATTTTATGCCTTGTATTAGAAAGCTAATATTGAAACTAATGACGGAAAATATTACTAGAAAAATCCCTAAAATATTACAGCAAAGGTGAAAAACCATATATGTTGGATTCCATTCATTACCGATGAAGCATTATTTTCAATTAATTGAAAATTATAGGGACTAATTCTAGAATTTGACATAAAATTAAAATCTTATAAGTGAAGTTAATGTCATATTGTGGTTACACGGCAGCTAACATCTCAAGAATTATAAAGTGTTTGAGACATAATGGATATACCCTTCCTTAACCCATAAATAACAATATAATGTATTTTAACTTACTTGAACTCGCATCTTCTTG
Organism: Gossypium arboreum; assembly: GCF_025698485.1. Lineage (NCBI taxonomy): Eukaryota > Viridiplantae > Streptophyta > Magnoliopsida > Malvales > Malvaceae > Gossypium > Gossypium arboreum. Next base: position 139,063,683 of record NC_069072.1, read on the forward strand.
TATTGATAATAATATTTATATTAGTCGAGTTAAAGACTCAATCAACTAATAATTCTTTTAAAAATTTAGTATTAAAACATAGTTTAAATCATTGAAGTTGAATCAATTTGTAACGGATTTATTATTATAAATTTAATTTACATAAAAAATAATGCAATAATAAAAATTAGATTTATATTTGATATATTAAGAGTATATTTCTATAATGTGTTTAGATTCATTAACTAATTGTGGTTGATAATACAATTACTAGTAAAAATAATAAAAATAAACATCATATGTAAATTTATCTAATTATATTTGTGCATATCTATTGAGTTATTCATTGCAATATTTAACATATACTCTTATCATCAACAGTCCTTAATCGAGTTCATGATCATCTGAATTTAAATTTGCATAATTAAGATTATCAATATCTCTTTCTCAAAAAAAAATATAAATATCCCTTTTTTCATATACTCTTCAAAGTAAAGATCATCTCATTTTCACACATGACTTTAGTTCTGAAACATGCAACATATTATAGTAAGATCCAACTTTTTTTTTTTTTTGCAAGACTAAAGTGATGTTGCCAATATGGGAAATATTTTTTCACAATAACAAATGTTTTCTCAACCACATTCTGAAGCTTTGAATATCTCAAATTAAAGAGTTTGCGAGCTATCTATGGTACCATTCTCTTATATGGTATCATACCCCATAATATGATGCAAGAAAATCTTTTATATTTGCATAATTAGCATCGACCTCGTAATATTTGGGTTCACAATCCAACTTAATAGTTTACAACTTTAATTATAAAAACTTATATAAACTTAATTCGAGAAATATGTATTCTAAGTTTATAATATGTAAATTAAGTAAAAATAATATAAAACTTATAATATATAACCTTTATAAATAAAGTTCTATAAATTTTTTAGTAACTTTCATACCATATATTATAAATAATATAATTGTTTGCCTATAAATTTAGAAGGTTATTTTTTATAAATAAGCTATGGTAAAAAATTATAATTTTTTATAATTAAATATATTATTTTATAATATATAACATGAAAATATAAATAAGTTATGTCCATACTTCTCGATCATAAATTTTTATAAATAAATATATTATAACATTTTTATAACTCAGTAAATTTTTTTATGATAAAATAATTTATCATAACTTTAGAAATATTTTATGATTTAAATAATATAATTTTTGTTATAACTTTATAAAATACATAAATAATTTTTATAATTTTAGGATTTATAATATAAGGATTTTTTGCCGTAACAATCCCAAAACTTATACATGTTGATTCTTATAATATAATTTTTATAAATTGTATACAAATAATTTTAAAATTAGATTCGGTATAATTACGTACCTAAATTCTCATTCTACCCCTAAGAATGAAAGAATATAATTGGAGTGCTCCAATTACACTCAAATCAATGAGACCCACCAATAACAATAATTATCCAAATATGTCATCATTATATAATTACAAATAATTATACTAAAATTCAATTAGTAATAATTTTTCAAACATTACCTAAATAATAATTCGGATGGACATTGAAATTATAAAATTCTCGTTGAATATATGATCTTTTGTTCAACTTTTACTATACTCATTAATGATCAAATTACTTTATTTATACTAAAATTTTTATTATTCAGTATAAATGTATATTATTTATCATATAATGTCTGCTTTAATAGGAGGATAAACCGTTTTAACACACACGAACCCACATCTTCCTATATTTATAATAATACCGATATCAATTAAATTAAGATTCGATTAGTTATATGATAACTGGATTTATAATAATTATTCAAATAATTAAATTTAAATTTCTACCTTTAAGAACTTGATAGATTTGTAGTTAAATTTATATTAATGCCACGCAACCATATCAATGGCATAAAATGATGCGATATAATAAGATCAAAATCATATTTATAAAATGGTAAAATTAGTATGGAAATCCTTTTATTAAAATTCAGATTGTATTATGTTTTGTCTATTAAAAAGTTTTTATGTAAGTGACGTGAAATTAAATGATGAATAAAAAAAGTTTTATAAAGACCTCTGTACTAGAAATCAGATTACATTTTATTCTGTAATTAAAAAATAGAAGAATTAGTTCGTATATGATAGGATTTTGCATATTAGTAGTTTGGCTTTCTTGTCGAAATAAGTAAATAAAAATGGTTTCCTTTTATCAACCAAGGAAGTAACGAAGAAAAGAGACGAGACAGGCAGGTCCAGTGGAGCTGCTAATGCTAATAGAAATAGCAAGGGTGAGATCTGGGTCTGCATCTGCATGTGCCATCAATTATTGGTCACAAAATTTGGATCTACAAACCAACTTAATACATCCTGGACCTGCAATATAATATATTTTCCCTATTTATGTATTTCCCATTATTATATTCCCATAATTCTACTATTATTTAACACAAGGATCTTGCTATTTATACGTGCATGTCAGTCCAGCTAATTTTGGGTACAAAAGGATACATTTTAAATTTATATATGATAATTTGATATATGAAATTTTGATTTTAATTAATAATATATAAATATATATATATATTTTATATTAAATTAATATAATTATTTATGTGTATAATATATCAATGTAAAACGGTATTAATACGTAAACTAAATAAGACTATCCCAGCCATATAGAATAGAAGCAAATTAAGGCATGTACAATTGGTGGCAAATTATAAGATTGTTGGATTCATTGCATTTGCATACTCCATATATGGTAAATTTGTATTTTGGTCCTTCAAAAATGATAAAAAAATAATTTAATCCTACAAAAACAATAAAGATATAAACTATTAAATGAAGAAATTGCATTTTAACTCTTATAAAATTATACAACTTAAATTTGATTCCACTAGAGAAATTTTCTAACTTCACCTTTGATTAAAGACGAATTTTTATTTATTAGAAAGACATATTGAATTGTTAACTTTCAAGAAAGGATCAAAATTTGAACTAAAATTGTCATTCTTTAACTGCAATTTCATCATATGATTTAAGGGAGTCCAAAATCCCCACCTACTCATTGGATTTGTCCCTTGAGAGTGTGGATGAGCAATACATAGTTACTCAAACTTGCATAAGTTCATGACTTACAACTTACAAGCCACACAACCTCACTCGATTTCTCATTTCACTATACAACGTTTTTCACAACGTTCCACTTACATAATTCATTATAGTATCTATATTCAAATTCATATAAACTTCTAGATAAAGTATCTTAAAAAAGTTCTCTTGAGAGATGATTATCATTAAGTGGGTGGTATTGGTTTTAAATTTTGCATGTTGAACAACATTTAGTGAAGAATATATTGGTAGAGATTAGGTGGTAATGCTTAATTTTGGGTAAGGAAATACATATTGTTCATTTTTTCAACTATAACATGGATTCTAGGGTACTATATCTCATATATATATATATATATATATATAATATGTATAAACCAGAAACAACTCACCATTCTCCAATATCCAATTGGGATAAAAAGTGCAAGTTTCAAATGAGGAGGTGGGTTTGGTAGTTGATAATGGGACATTCACAAACCACCCCATTAAATCATTTCTTTATCTCAAAAGTTGAATATACTGTATTTGATATATATATATATTTGTAATTGAATCATTTTGAATAAAAGTAAGTGGATTTATTTTTAAAAAATTTAAATGATATGAATTGATGTACAAAAGACTACGTGTCAAGTAGTATGGATGCAAATGTTAGCACATTTTGTTCCATATCTTTAAGATAGACTATGTTATGTTATGTTTTAAAATTTTCCTTATTTCACTAGGTTAAATGTCTATTCAGTGGTGAGGGAAGGGAATGACTATACAGCCTTTTCTTAAAATAGAGCCTTATTCAACACATGTTGTAATAGGTCATTACAACAAACCAAATATTAGTTTGGTGGTGAGCCTACTGAATTGGACTATAATCTATTTCTACTCCCCCCAATTAAATATGGTGTAATAATTTTGTAATAAAATGTTATTTGAACTGGCTTTAACAATAAAATTACATTGACTTATTCAAGGAAATTTCAACATAGCAAAGTTCTAGTTGAATTTCCTCTAATAGATTATCATAAACATCCCAGAAATTATCATGGTGGATAAGAATGAGCATTTTGACTTTATTAATAATTGAAGATCACTTTGTTAAAAATTCAAATGGTGAAAATCAACAAGTGAATATGATAATTATCCCATTTATCTCTTGCTTATTGCTGAACCTATGTAGCCTATAAATGTGAGATTTGGGATAGGAAGAAGAGAGTGTAATATTCAATTGGTATTAAAGGTAACTTTTCGAGTCGGGTTGAAATATGAGTTCATTGAGTGATAGGATAAGTTTGAAATAAATAGGTTGTGCGTGAATCATTTATGGTATTTGAATATTAGGACAAAGCCCGACAAACATAAATTAAATTTGCATTGCCATAACAAATTTTTATTCTTTTTGTGTCTATCCATTAGTGTCCCAATAAATCTACTCATATCACTTACTACACATCTCTATTAATTGTGAATTTTCAATATATCATCATTTACTTTAGACACAAAACTATACCTTATTAATATATCAAATATTATTAATTTCTTATATTATCCCATTTTAGATTTGTGATCAGAATTATCCAATCCAATAAGGTTGACTTTAATCCCTCCTCACCATAATTTGCAATTGCCTTGCTTTATTACTACTACTTACTTTTTTTTTTTTTAATATATTACTACTTATAATAAGTGTTTTCCATACAATAATTATTTTATCTAATAGTCCACCAATAATCCAATCAAATCCACTCACCTCTCCATTTCCCATTTTATTGGTGAATTTATATTGTGACCCAACAAGTCAAGATTTCTACTCCACTACCTACTTAATCCACAATGTTTTAATGTAGAAAAAGTCTATATAGCACTACTTTAGTGCTCAACATATTAATTCAACATGCATGTATTTTTCAGGGTGACTAATAAATTCTTTTTTTTAAACAATAAATAAAAATTGGTCAAAGGACCTAAAACTTTAACAATATTTGTTTTTGGTTAATGGTCTCCTATTTATCCATATGTTAGGTATTAGATTACCATATGTGATTTAACTTGGAGGGACATAAATTAAATTAATCAATTCATGTTCTTATTGATTCTAAGGATTCTGTTAAAGTTTGTGTGACTTAAATCCGGCTACTTATTGTAAAATAAGGGGATCTGTGGGGGCGAGAGGTCGAGGGTTGTACGGAACTTTTTGCACAAGTTGAGTTCGTATAGAACTATACTTCTACTATTTGATTTTGATTAGAATATGGTTATTCAACTTTTAAATAGATGAAGTCGAAACTCCTTTTATATCATTCGTTTTTCAACATTAATGAATTTCTTCTCCTCTACCCGTAGTTTTTTCTCAAAAGGGTTTTCACGTAAAATCTGAGTGTTCTTTTTTCTTCTTCTTATTTTATGATCATTCTATTGTCATTATCGACATTTATTATAACAGATTTGCTATAGATTGATTCAATCTTTTTGTTCAAATTGATACATTGATTGTTTTTAAATCAAATTAATCTTATTTCAACAACATTTCCCTAAAAAGTTAAATTGAATTATTGATTTTTGGAGTGATAAAAATATAATTATTTCATTTAATTAAGAGAACCAAAACCCTTACTTGTCCAAACTTCACTCCTACATGAGGAGGATATTATGTGCTTTAGTTTGCTTGGCTTGCAAGCTAAAAAATATTGGTGTAAATTAAACTAATACTCAAATTGCATTACACATTATCTTGTCAAATATATTATTACAATTCTAATTACAATTATTATAAATCCATTGTAGACGTAAATTACATTTGTGGGTAAAGATAGGGTAATAAGTTGTTTTAGCCCTCAAATGCCTAAAACTACTTATAACTCCTTTGCAGTTCATAAATAGGAGGATAATGTGCTTCAACGCACTCAAACCCACATTATCCTGCAGTAATAACTATACAGATTCTAATTAAGCTAATACTCAATCAACTTAAACTCAATTTTAAAAACCTTCGAATGAAAATTAAGTATAAGATAAACTTGATAAACAAAATAAAATATATATGATTAGAATAAGAAATCAAATATTTGAAACATTGAGAGAAATTAAATAAATATTTTGGAATTGCCGACCTCACTGTTATTGTAATTAAGTGTGTGTTGTGAATGATTGTTAAAACGGATACATTGAACATGGAATGGTCGGCGGCACATTGTTGAGATGGAATTTAATGAAGGATATTTACAGATATGCACTCAATGAAAAATGGAAACACTAGCAGTGGCTAACACATGCTTACACAAACGTGTGTTTTTTGGGTTAAAATTATATTAATAAGTAATTGTTAATTATACGCGTTCTTTTTGATACGATATTTAAAACTATTCAAAGTTACTTTTCAATTCATAAATAAGAGTAGAATACGCTTTAACGCACTTGAATTTATATTCTTCCATATTGAAAATAATACTTATATTAATCAAGTTAAAACTCAATCTATTTAAGCTCGTGATTTATAATTTAAAACGAATGGTTATGCATAATTAATTAAAGACACTAGTAGTAGTAAAAAAATAAGGCATGGCTGACGCAGGTCCTCCAGAGAGGGGAGTCCACTCAGTGAAAGTGGATGGGCTCTGACTCCAACCCCACTTTTAATCTTAATTATCTTAGACGGCCCGCAATGCACACCCTGGCGCTGCCGCTGGACCTTCATTCTGTCCATCATCAAATTTCACCCTTTTATGCTCTCTGACGGCATCCCCACCCACATTTTTTTGCTACCTTTTTTTCTATTATTATATAACACCTGTTTTTGACCTTTCTTCATCCTACCTCCAATATATAAACATACCCTCCTAACCTTGTTTTTTCTCATTTTTTTCCCTTCTTTGGTTTTACTTTATAATTTGTTAGGTAATATTCCAAAACCCCTTTGTTCGAATGCCAAGGATCACCTCTCCCTTTTTATATACACACATGTTCTAGTTGTATTCAGTCCTCCTATTTGTCAAAAAAAAAAAAAAAACCTATGTTTGTGATTCATTTTCGTTTTCATCCACTGATTCCGTGTTTTTATAACTTTTTTTTGTACAAGCATGATATTGAGGCTGCCATCGGGTAAAAGTATCATGAAAGTTTTTGTATTAGAAGTTAAATTGTATTTTATTTTTACTATTAAAAATAGAAAAATTAATCCCTATACATTATACATTAAATCAAAAGAGTAAATTAATTATTCTGTTAAAATTTTTATATATTTCTACTATTAAAAACTAGTCCCTACTTTTTAATATGATTTACACATGTTACGTCATGTGTAACTATCTTATTATTTTGTTAGTCATGCTAGTTTTTAAGAATCGAAATTGATAAAGTTTTTAAAAGAAAAGGTAGACTTGCTATTTGATCCAATGTACATGGACTAATTTATCCTTTTTTTTAAATAAAAAAGACAAAATATAATATGATTTCTTTTACAGGGAACTCCATAATACTTTTACCGTTGGCATTGTTGTTTATGAATGAGTTTTTGCTGTATTATTACCCTATAATGATCGTTAATCTCAAAGTTATTAGCTAGCTATATTCAATATTATTCATAGGCTGTCTTGTATGTAATGCAAAAGCTAAGACCAAGTCTTTATTAAAGAAATGAATTATTGCCAATGAGGTTCTGTATAGTAAAAGAAGACTGGTCTTTAAATTATATATATTATGTCCTTTTAAGCTTTTACTTCCATGGCAGGCCAGCCACTTAATAAAGTTTGCTTCCTGGCCTTTGCTTTTCAAAACTAGCCAAAAACTCAAGAACAGGAGTCAACCAAAAATACTTTTCAAATTAATTAGGTGCATATAATTCCAATAACTCACATGGCTGAATAGGTAGATATGAATATATATTTTAGATTCAAAGTATTATGTCCATTTTAGGGTTTAGAGAATTCAGAGTTTTTTAGGGACAGGAATAGTTAAAATATAATTTTATCATGTTAATATTTTATATCTTTTTAATTTTTAAAGGATTAAATAAAAAATTTCATTTTTCGAGATCAAAATACAATTTTATTATATATTAATTTAAAATTTTAAAGGGTTAAAAAATGAGATTTCCTATTTTAAGGAGAATCGAGATTCCTGCAAGCTTATTTAGTGCCATCCCTGATTACATGTTTCAATAATATTATTTTTAAAATTCAAATAAATATTTTCTTTTGTCAATAGATAAGGTGAGTTACTATTGCATTCAAGTATTTTTCCTATTAAGCTACCGTATCTCTATACATAAATTTTCCACAAGGAAATGATATTTCCATGGCATATGTGGGTATAGAATTCCAGCCCAAAACGTACGTTAATAACATTTCCCATCGTCTACTATGTTTGCCAACTGTTCTCATCTTGCCATTTTTTTAAACTATATAAACAAATCAACCCCAGCCAATCCAAATCCCTCATCATCTCCATCTTGAGTGTTGTTCACGTGCTTACATTTACAGTACTTTCATAATGGTCATTGTTACCCTTTTTTTTGGTCTTCTTTTCCTCCATTTGTTTCAATTAGCAACTAAATATCATGAGGTTTTCTTGGTATTTGTTTATTGTAGGAACTGCGTACGATTTCAGCAATGGCAAAGCGAGTGAATGAGATTATCATATTTGTGTTCGTAGCGTTATTCTCAAAAGCAATTGGGGCGAAACCATACTGGAGAACGAGATGGCCAATTGATAGGGTGTCCAATGAGTGCTTGACTTGGCAACTAGCTGTGGAGGCTAACAATGTCCGTGGATGGCGCATCGTCCCGGCTCATTGCCTCAGCCACATTGAAGCCTACATGACCGGCGGCCAATATGAGCAGGATGTTAACTATATTGTGGAACAAATAGAGAGTTACGTTAGTGAACTTGTTGTAGGTGAAGATGGCATGGATGCTTGGGTCCTTGATATTGACGACACTTGCCTCTCAAATGTCATTTATTACAAGAAAAAGAAATACGGGTATTCATTCTAAGTTATTTTGTTAGGTAGATCAAATTTTAACTGTAGAAATGAATAAATTTTTAATAGAAAAGATCGATTAGTTCTTCGATGTAACTTACAAGGACTAATTTGTTCATTTTTTAAATAAAGAGAGTAAAATGCAATCTAACTTATAGTACAGAGGCCTCCATGATATTTTTATCTATTTTAGAGCTATTTATATATGTGTATATGTATATATAGGTGTGAGCCTTATGATCCAATGGCATTCAAGGCATGGGCAATGAAGGGAGAGTGTCCAGCAATACCAGGTGTACTTGGATTGTTTTCGAAGCTGGTTGACAATGGATTCAAGGTGTTCTTAATCACTGGAAGAGACGAAGAGACCTTAGCACCATCAACCATTGCTAATTTGCATGATCAAGGTTTCATTGGCTATGAAAGGTTGTTTTTCAGGTAAGATTTCAATTGCATGATCTAATTATTGTTTTATTCCCTCTATTATGCTCAAATTTAAATTTTAATCCTTTATTTTAATCTTATTAACATCTTCAAATTGAAAATATCATTAGTTTCTGTAATTAAAATGATGATGTGAATTTTTTTTATTATTGAATACTTAAAGTTGATTAAGAAAAAGCACATCATCACTTTATAAGGGCAGCAAGTAATTAGTGTTATCAATTTGACACATATATACATGTGGGTATTAATTAAACACTTGAGAAGACTCAGACTAGATATGGAGAAATTTCCAGGAAGGTTAGATGAAACATAACATATTTGGAGATTAGTGAATGGACTATATTAGATTTACTTTAAAAAAGTAATACTAGACAATTTAGGTGAGAATAATTATATTATAAATTTTATATAAAAATAAAATAAAATTTTATTTTAAATTCCATTTTAAATATATATTTTAGATTTTATATAAAAAGATAAAATGTCCTTAAAATTAAAATTTATTGTTTTGTTAAGATAAAATGTCCCAACTCATAGCTTACGTAGTTCACAACCTAATTTGCATATGAGATGTTCGTGTCCTTTTATAAGCTTGTACAATATGGATTCGTACTATCATGTAAGTGAATCTACACATAGAAAATACGTATTAATCCTAGAGTAGGATATATATTGACATGCATGGGACATAATTACGACGTCACTCTACTCCATAAATAATAATTATATTATATAAACAAAAAATTTAACCCTTTTGAATGACACATAAATACAGATATATGTATGTAGAATATATGAATAACTATAATGGGATTTAATTTGATGTTTGTAAATGAAAAACAGGAGTCCAGCATACAAAGGGAAAAGTGCAGTGGTGTACAAGTCAGAAATTCGGAAGCAAATAATGGAAGAAGGGTATAGGATATGGGGAAATGTAGGGGACCAATGGACTGATTTGCAAGGGGATTGTTTGGGCAATCGAACTTTCAAACTCCCTAATCCTATGTATTGTGTCCCTTAAATCAAACTCCTATGTCTACATTTGGTACCATTAATAATAATGCACATGAAAAAGCAAATGTGAATAAAAAAACACTCCAATTATATTAAATAATGAGTTTTTTAATATTTAATTAGTATAATAATAAATTTTATCCTTAATATTTATATATATTTAATTTAATTTAATTTTTATTATTTTTGAGCTAAATTTGGTTCTCAGTATTTTAAAAATAGTTGAATTGTTTTCTTTAAATAGATTAAAACATTAATTTTTAATGATGTTAGTATCACAACCCGTTTTGTAGTATACGCGTACTTTATGCTAGCATGAAACTACTTATTTTATATGCCACATCAATAAAAAATCAAAATTATTAAATATTAAATTTTTTAAACAACATGAATAATACGTGGATTGTCATGAATATTATCATGTTTAAAAATTTAACGTTTAAGTTGGGATTTCATTAAAAATAATAATTCGATTATTTTTGAAATATTGATAGTCAAAATTAATATTTTTAAAAAGATTGAGTGATAAATTTAAATAAAAAAATAAAGATAAAGATAAAGATAAAAATAAAAAAATATAAATGTAATCTATTTAATTTTTTATTTTTATTTTTGCACCATAAGTCTAGCAATAATGGGTTCCTTTGATTGTTGATCGGTTTGACAGAAAATCATAATCCTTGGCCACCATTAATGGAACTTTCATTAAAACCAAACTAAATTATCCACATAGAATCCATACATTATTTTGAAAAAACACTCATAAAGTTATCCAAAGCAAAATGGGAACTTTTTGATTTGGTCAACTTAAGGGATTAACATTGAAGAAAATTTGACAACACCTTTAATGGCATTACCAACAACAAAAGAAAATGCGTACTAAATTGATTGTGAAAAGAAAATATGGTTTAATTTGAGGACAAATATTAAAATTTTACATTAATTTTGATTTAATGTATAATGTCGTATTTAAATTTTGATATGTGTGATTTTATATATGGAATTTCTAATCCAACTAAGTTATGTTACATATGTCTTCGATATATTGAAGTATTTATCGATCGTCATCTCCAAATCTGATCCGTCCATCATTACTCAATCGATGATCACTCAATGAAAGCAAAAGCTAAACTCGTAATTGATTCTAAAAATTTTAGCATCTAGATGATTGTATTTCGACATGAATTTTTCAACCTAAACAAGTAGAAATTAACCAAAAATAATTATGGAATTAACTTTAAATTAATCATCAAATTAAATTCAATAAAAAATATTTATATATCAATAATCTCATTATAGAATCTGATCATATTTACTTTTTTTTTTACACAATGACTAAAATTATTCATAGTCCCTATTACCGCATAAATACGAGGAAAATGTATTTGCAATTATTGATTCGTCGGAGGTTCATGGGAATAATATTAGGTTTCCCATTTTGTTACACTCGACTCTTGATCCTTTTTAATAGTAAAAGACTAATTTGATAATATCTCATACAATAGAGCCATCTCTTAGCAATATTCACTATCATTCAAAATTTGGAACGATTCAAGGCAGGAAATTTCGGCTGAGGGAGGGGGGAAAGAAGCAGTTTTGTTAATTTCCCAAAGTGCAAATTTTACAAAAACAATTACATATGTATATATAGAAGATGAACACTATATTTGAAATTTGATTAATTTGTTGATAAAATAAAAATCCTTGGCAATTTAATCAATTTGTTCGTTTGCTAAGAAAAGAGAGCAAAAATGAACGACGGGGATGTATCGAAGCAAATCCAGCAAATGGTGAGATTCATCCGCCAAGAAGCTGAGGAGAAAGCCAATGAGATTTCAGTATCTGCTGAAGAAGAATTCAACATTGAAAAGCTGCAAATCGTAGAAGCTGAAAGGAGAAAGATTAAACAAGAGTACGAGCGCAAGGCAAAGCAGGTGGAAATACGCAAGAAAATGTGAGTGAATGAGTGTACTTAATTAAAGTTTTTGTGCACATGAGATGAATGATGAAACGTGGAAATGAATTGATACGTGCAGTGAGTACTCTATGCAGTTGAATGCGTCGAGGATAAAAGTGCTGCAAGGGCAGGAAGAGTTGGTGAACTCCATAAAAGAAAGCGCGAGGAAAGAGCTGCAGCGTTTGGGCACTGACAAAAGGGGATATAAAAACCTGGTGAAGGCATTGGTGGTGCAGAGTCTGGTTCGGCTGAGGGAACCGTCGGTGTTGTTGAGGTGCCGAGAGGTGGATCGTAAGCTGGTGGAAACTATTATCGATGAAGCTAAACGAGAGTACGCAGAGAAATTCAATGTACCTCCACCTAAGATTGTTATCGACAGTGTTTATCTCCCACCACCACCGCCCGCTAACGGAGATGAGTTTGCCCATCAACCTTACTGGTATCTGCTAAATCATATGGTGATTGAAGTATGTATATATATAATTTGCATTGCCTTGGCTTATCTTTATGCTACGTGTTGTGTTGAACAATGATAGCTCGGGCGGAGTTGTGTTGGCTTCGGAAGACGGGAAGATTGTTTTGGAGAATACTTTAGATGCACGCCTAGAAGTTGCTTTCAAGCAGAAATTACCTGAGGTATATATATATAATTACTCCTACCCCATCAGTAAAATTGATTCTTTTAAACGAGAGATATATTTACATGTATATTAATTAGAATTTTTTTTTCTTTTATGTATCCTTGCAGATCCGAAGGCGATTGGTAGGAGAATCGGGTGCATGACCAATTTTCCATACTTTATATATAATAAAAAATAAATTATATGGAAAGAAATGTTTGCCTGGTCAAGTCACCTTTTAATTTCTGCCTTTATGGCTTTGAAAATATAAATTATTAATATATGATGTTTAATTTTATAAATCAATCCTATTAAAAATAAATAAATTTGAAATATGTTGGTTCTTAGTAAACTTTAGCTGCTTCTATAATAATAATAATAATAATAATAATAATAATAATAATAATATCCTCATTTTATCCTAAAGCGTAATACCGGCCAATAAAAACATGATACGTACACATTTTTATTGAATGTCGTATATTTTTTGGATAAAACGAAGGTACCTAAATAATATATATAATTTGAGGTCAATGTTGTAGTTAAATCTAAATAAATAGGTAAATACATACAGTCAGAAATGAGAAGCTTCTTCACGTCCTACTACTTTCCTACTATTAAATACAAGCAAAGCAAATGTTTTAAGACACAGAATACCTTCGACTCCTTCCGCTTTTCCCTTCTGATCCACGTGGCTTGCGACGTTTTCCTCCGCCGGGACCGCTAAATATCCCGATCCTCCCGATCCCTTTCGATAAAGAAGTGAAGAAAGTCTTCCCATTCCCCGATTTCTCCATCATCCCACGTTTCATCACCACTTGCTCTTTCTCCAACTCACTCAACCTTACTCTCATTCTCGATATCTCGAGCTTCAGTTCTCGGTTTTCTCTTCTTAACGACGCGTAGTTATCTCGAGGCGACATAGCGGCACTCGGGACACCGCTGCTTATTTTCTGGGACAAGAATCCATCGCCACTGCTCCCGCACAAGGCATTCTTTAACCGTAGCTGCTCGAAATATAGTACCTTAATTGCCATTTGTACTGGGAGTCGCTCGTTTTGTGCTGCATGGTTGGTAGCTTCTTGAGATAGTTTTTGACAGTCTATGAATTTGCATAGCTTTTTGCATTCATGATCACTTAGCATTGGATGTGCCTGTAAGTACGTTATTTGATTATAGTGTATAGTGCATTCATATTTTGATGTATTTATGAACTGAAACTTAGTAACTTACCTTTAAGTATATATCAATTGCTCTGTAAAGACCATCATCGATAACCCGAGCGTAATCTGGTAATGTTTCGATCATAGCAATGAATTTCTGCAAACTTAGATAAGGATCAGGTGCAATTTCAGCTAAATACGAATCGATAAGCCGTCCTACTTTCAATAAAGAACCATGGCCTAGAGAAGCAAGGCCATCCGACTCGTATCCGCCGCTGTCTTCATTTTCTTCATCTTCGATTTGCTGTAAGAAATTTACGACTATCCGGTGGACAGTATCAATGTCGAAAAGAGAATCTCTGGCTCGGAGAGATGGTATAAGCAAATCATCAAGTGAAACCATTTCTAATCTAAAAGCTATTCTCCTCTCAAGTTCAAGCCTACAAGCAACTGTTGCTTCTACCATGATTGCCATCCTAAGCATCCCAAATAGGAAACTCAATGGAACATTAGAGCTTTTCAATGTTGGTAAAAGATTTACAAGGGCTTCCACTATTGTCTTTTGCTCACTTTCTGTTGTACCGGAGTTCGAGTTCGGTCTTGCGGGGTTCCAAATTTGACATTTTCCGATACTTTTCAATGATATTTGAGCATAATGCATCAATGATTCCACTATACTGTCTGGTCTAACACCTATTCTTGCCATGGAAGTTATAACCTTGTGATAATAATCAATTCTAAGGACTGATAGATCCTCAATCCACCATTCCATACACCCGGTTTTAAGTTCCGTTGATTCGCCGTTGCAATCTAAAGCGGATAAACCGGACACTAATTGCTCTTTACATGCATTCATAGCAATAGCTTCCACACATGTATTTATAATTCCCAATTCCTCAACGATTGGAGGGAGATTCTCGCAAGTACAGAGTACTTCAACACATTTCTCAAGACTTTGAACTACAACATCATTCAAGTAAACTTCGGTTCGGGCAATAAGGTTTTCTTCACGGTAATCTTCGCTCATTTCCAAATATTCGGCCGCACAACGTAAGGGGGCGGCGTTTGCGGCAGTGATCTCGAAGTTCATGCCGTAACAAAACTTCATGGCCAGCTCGAATGTGTGTTGTCCACCCGGAAAATTAACCAGTTCTAGTTTTGAAACATTGTAATCTTTTCCATCAGCAACCATTTTTCGAATCTTTCCACTTCGAGATACCAATGGAAACTTAAGAATACAAACAAGAAATTAAAAAAATTTCAATTCAATTGCTAATTTGATGTAAAGAAAAAAAAAAGGGTTACCTTATGAAGTAGAAAGGATTCTCCATCAACAGTAATGGTGATGTCCCCTGCAACATCTGAAAAGATTCTGAAACAACAAATTCAAGTCAGTAACATGACATAGTAGGTTGTACTAAGCTACCCTTGTTTCAACTTTCACCAACAGCTTTCATTAAAAACCTATGGAGAAGACAAGAGATCTGTGTCTTAAACATAATAATTAACAAAAGCAAATGTAGTAATGATTTAGAGTGAAGAAGTAACATGATCATGTGAAGGTGTTAAGAAGACTTTGAGAGGAAGTAGAGATTTACCTAGTGGTGAAGGTGTTGGCAAACTTGGGAGCTTGGGAAGGATTGTTAGGACAAGACAGAGAGGTGTTGTCTGAGAATGACACCATTGTTTTTTGGCTTTAAATTGCTTGGCTTTCAGGTATTCGCAGGGTGGTATGGAGGGGAAAAGGAAACCAATCAATTACCTATTCCATACTCTACTCCTTGTATGTATGTATGTATTCTTCTACATGATAGATAATACATAATGATAATAATGGAGATGGAGGGTGGATTTGCAAAATCCAAGCTTTTTCTTTTAGAAGCTGTGAGAATGAGCCTGACAAAAACACAGGCTGTTCACTTTTCTCACCTTTTCGCAACAATACAAAACAAACAAATGTTCTCAGACTGAGTGCAACAACCATGGCAACAGTAATTGTATTGTTTTGTGTGGTAATAGAAAAGGGAGGAAAAGTGGCCATTTCTTAAAAGTCGCAACAAATTATAAGTTTCCATGTTTATACTGCTTACGTTATCCCCTTTATGAGCCCCATCACTAACACGCTCCCCCTCCATACATTACTTTCCTTTTCCTTCCGTTTTCCCTTTTTTTAAAGCAACTATTATTCACTTAATTTTGATAAGTTTATTTTGTGTGATTCAATGAAAAATTAAAATAGTTATTCAGATATTTTATTTTGCCTTTTGTAGTCCCAAAGAAATGAGGTGTCAACTTTTATATTTGGCATAATAATAATTTTAACTCTCAATATTTATACATTATGTTAATTTAGTCTTGAATCTAAAAATTTAACCATCAACATTTATGTAGTGTAATTTAATCTTTTTGTAGTTTTATTTTTCTTCGTAACATTTTTATCTAAAAACTACAAAACAAATTTATCAACTAAATTTAATAAAATAGACCAAATTACATAATGTGTAAATATTAAAGGTTAATTTTTTAAAATCAAGACTAAATTGACATAATGTATAAATGTTGACAGTTAAAATTGATATTATACCAATTTTAAAATTGTCAAGTTATCTTCCAGTTAGCAATTTAAGTGCATGAATTGATCATTCCTATTAAAAAATTCATAAATTTATATTGTTAAAAGCTAACATATAACTGGAAGAATAGTCAGATAATTACCCGTGGTGTGCCACATGTAACTCATGCTAAAGTATAGGGACCAACTTTTAACAGTATAAATGGATAAAATTTATAACAGAATCAGTTTGTCCTTTAATCTAATATACAAAGATTAATTTATCTATTTTTTAAAATAAAAGAGACAAAATATAATCGAACTACTAATGTAATGACCTTTATGGTATTTTTACCTTATTCCATAATATAAATTAAGATTAAATGTTTTCCTATTAGTCAAAGAAATTGAAAAAAGAGTGAATGTGGAGTGGACCACCTTGGAATTTGGAAGGAATTTCAAAGGTAATTTGATAAATAAAAGGAAATCCATGAATCTAAAGCTGAAAAGAAAAAGGTAATGGGCACGGAACTCAATAAGCACCCAATTATTAACTTCACTATCATATACTTTGCGATTATTTTTATTTTTAGGTTAAAATATGCTATTAGTCTCTTTACTTTTACAAAATTTGAGATTTAGTCCCTATATTTAAAAAATTAGAAATTAAGTCTTCCAATTGGTTGGACTTAAAAATTTCAGTCCAATCATTAAAATAATAAGTATTTTTTATTAAAATTATCAATTTAGCATGTTGATTAAGTTGTCCTCATGTTAAATTGAAATTTTAATAGGAATTACTAACGACGATAATGATTGGACTAAGATTTTAAATTGAAAAAGTAAGATGACTGAATTTTTAATTTTTATAGTATAAGGATTAAATTTCAAATTCTATAAAGTACATGGACTAATACTATATTTTAACCTATTTTTATTTTTATTCCTCCTCACCCTTCAATTATTATTACTTGTTTGTTTCTTAGCCATGTTTATAATATTTTTCTTTGAACAATTTCGTTATAGATTCTGATAATATTTCTTATTTTTGACTCAATATTTAGAACTAACCAAGACAGGGTTGAAGCCAGGGGGGCTGGCATAGGCCCCGGCCCCCAATATAAATTTGCTCTTTTGCCCCTTAAATTTTTTTAAAAATTTTAAATTGGTAAATGTAAAATTATACTTTAGCCCCCCTAAAATTATAAAAATTCGATTTAATCCTTACAAATTAAAAAGATATGAACTATAAAAAATTAAAATTTTATCCGGCCCCCCTAAATATTTATTCTGGCTTCGCCCCTGACCCAAAGCATCTCTCTAACCCATAAATAGGAAAATAATACGCTTCAGCGCATTCAAACCTACATCTTCCTGCATTGAGAACAATACTCATGTCAATCGAGCTAAAATTCAATCGGTAATGTTTATAATAATTTGTGATAAAAGTTTATGTTAATATCTAAAGTTATAGGAGCATTTTTATTTAAGCAAGGAGTAATTTACATTAATGATTCATAAAATAGTACACAATTTGATTAATTAATGCTTTACGGAAAGTCAGGTACCCCATTTCCAATTTTAGCTAAAGTACTGTCTGCTGCATTTCCTTTCCTATTTTCGTGCTTCGTGTTGTGTAAAATCATAATAATAATAATAATAATAATAATCAAATACAATATAATTACTTTTATTTAGAGGACCTGAGTTGAAATTTTAAAATTTTGAAAGGGTGGAAGTTAAAAATTTTACTCTAAAAGAACTTATATAATATAATTAATTTTTAAGAGGAGCTAAAATTACAAATTTCCCATTTATTTAAACGATCGAAAGGTTTAAAATGAATTGTCAGTACTTAGCAAAGATTACTAGTAATATTTTCTCGTTTGACCAAAGGAGGCCAAGGCTTGGGTTGCCCCCTTAGCTTCATCTCTACACACAACCTAATCACTAGATACATCAATTTCGTCATTGCCTAGGTAAAAAACTATCATGTCCCTCTTAGGGCGAAGTCAAAAATTTTTTAGGGGTTGGGTAAAATTTTAATTTTTTATAATTTATATTTTTATAATTTGTAAAAGATTAAATTAAATTTTTATAATTTTAAGGGGAATTAAAGTGTAATTTTATTTTTACTAATTTAAAATTTTTAAAAAATTTCAAAAACTTGAAATGAAATTTTCCATTTTAGGGGGCTGGGGCCCATGCCAGCCCCCTGGCTACGCCTCTGGTCCCCCTAATGGAATTAACCATGACAAAACCCATACAAATACTAGGCCTACATGTTAAGGTGGTGAATTAAGACATAGTGATAATTTGAGTGTTTTATTAGCTTATTTTTCTTGGGAGTTTTTATGTGATGTTTTTGTAAGTAAATGAATTTTTAGGAAGTGATTTAAAGAAGTAAGATCGATTTAACTTTGTGGATAAGGTTTATGTTTATATTTTGTATTTATTTTGGCAGATTTATGGGCTAAGTTTATGAAGATTAATTCTATTTTATTTTGGATAATTATTAAAGATAATTCAAAAAATATATTTATATTAAAATTGAGAGTTTTACTTTATCAATACGGCAAGAATATATATTTATATTAAAAACATAGTTGGGCTATTATTAATGTAGTTTATCTAAAAATAAACTAAGTTCGTCTCAACTTTTTGCACCCAATTGAGCTCTTGAATTTATAAAATTGGCTAAATCAACCCTTAAATTGATGTTAATCTTTAATCTAATCAGTAGCAATCTCTGACATGACATTGCCACATCAACAAAATAAAATCTTCAAAAAAATCAAGAAAATAAAATATTTTAAAAATTGAAATTTGGAATGAACATGGACACTTGTTTATCTAGATTCATTTGAATCTAGGCAAACATTTGTCCAGATTAATTCTAAAACTATAAAAATAAAAAAAATAAAAAATTATAAAAATTATTAAAAATTTATAAATTTATAAAAATCATAAAATTTTAATGAAATAAATCTCAAGCTAACTAATCTATTATGAGGCCAAAAAAAGCCTTTCTAAAGGCCTGACCCGTTTTCTAAACGGGCATGTTTTTACTAAGCCCATGTTTAGGCCTATATTTTTATCCAAATCCTCTAACTTTTCGGGCCGGGCCATCCGCCAGCTCTAACTCAAATTTACCATATATAGTTACAATATTTGCCTTGTTTGTGAAAGCTTGCTTATTATTGTTGTCGTCAATGATTTTAAAGAACTGTTCGATAAATTAGTATATATATTAGATTAAAGAGTAAAATGATCATTTTATTAAAAATTCTTCAATTTCTAGTGTTAAAAATTGGTCACTATACCTCAGTATGAGGTATACGTGGCATGTCATGTGTCACTATCTAATTATTCTATCAATCTGCTAGTTTTTAACAATATAAATGGATAAAATTTTCAATGAAAAAATAAATTTATTTTTCAATCTAATGTATAATAGTTAAATTTTTTAAATATTAATAATACTTTTATCAAAATAAATGATATGATGTAAACTCTAAGGAGACATGGAGATGAATTTGTGATAAGGGGCATGCAAATTTGGTTGTGGTTTCCATCATTATGTGTCGTGTTTTTCTTTCATGATATGATCTAAATTGTTTGTCGTAAGGCATGCATTAGACTTTTCTTTGGGTTTCCAAGAGGATTGGGACATGGAGATGAATTTGTGATAAGGGGCATACAAATTTGGCTGTGGTTTCCATTATTATGTGTAGTGTTTTTCTTTCACGATATGATCTAAATTGTTTGTCATAAGGCATGCATTAGACTTTTCCTTGGGTTTCCAAGAGGATTGGGACATTAGGAAATTAATGAATGTGCATGCAAGTCAACAAAAATTTTAATTCAATTAAATATAATGATTTATTTGATACTCTAATTTTATAAAAAAATTATTTTAGTCTTTTATTTTATTTTTCGTTTTCTTTAGCTTTTAAACTTGTATTATTTATCAAACCATCCCAAAATAGATGGGCAAATTAACGTCTATTAACTTTCTTGACATAGTAGTCCACTTGCATGACATGTTAGAAAGTAATTAATTTTTAAAAAATAAAAATATTTAAATAAATATTTTTTAAATATTTTTGTATAAATTTTATACCTTTTAAATAATTTTTAAATTTTAAAAAATAATTAATTATCGATATAGCATTTATGTGCCAATCTACGTGTATGCCATGTAAGCACAAGTTAACAAATGTTAATTTTTTTCATTTATTTTGGTATGATTTGACAAACAATACAATTTCGAGTCAAAAGAAATTAAATAAAAGACTAAAATGATTTTTATTATAAAATTGGAGGACCAAATATATCATTATGCCATTAGTGTGAATGTTTCCTTTATGTTTTTACTTATTAAATGATCCCATTTGCCATCTCCCAACGCATAACTGCTGAGGGTGGTTCAACAGCTCACATGTCATGGACTTTCACCTTAAATTTTATTATTTTGAAGGAGATAAATTAGATTTAAAGAGCAAATTTTGAGGGGGATGGCTCCCCACAGCCGCCCCCTTCTCCTATATCTCAGGCATGAGGTGATCCCATATGTAATGATGATGTTGAATCTGCATTAATTTCAACAACAAAATGCTTTGTTTCTATCCTCTCATTACTTGGATCATACGTTGCTCTGTTTGTTTTTACATGACAGAGAAGATGATATTAAAAGCGGATATATTAGTAGTTTTATATATTAAGTAAAAGAATAAATTAATTTTAAAAAATTATTTATATTTATCAATAAAAATTTATCTTTTTATACATTAGCGTGTCACTATTTAATTATTCTGCTAATCATACTTATTTTAATGTAATAATAATAGAAATAATATGTATTAATATCAGTAAGATTAAACTAATTGAGATGATTTACCATTTTCAAATTGAATAATAATAATAATAAAAGCTTGAAACTTTTCCATCACGTAACCTAACCCTGATATTGTTTTTATAAATTGACTATTATAAGGTGTTGAATTGCTTGAAAAAAATCAAAATCTCAATAAATGATTAATAAAAAAGTTATTCAAACTTTTAATTAATATAAATTTTAAGTTCAACCTTGAACAGTAATACTCTCTTATTTATCGACTCATTGGTTTGTATTTCTTTTTCAAGCAGGGTTTAAATTTAATTCATCACCTTATCATAAAAAATAAAAATAAATACTATCCAATCACGGTAATGGTACGGCCGTATATCCTTAAACCTTAACCTTCAAGTCAATTCAATGCTTTTGACTTGACCTTAGTTTTTAAATTTTACAATTAAGTCCATTTTGGTATATGAAATTAGTAAGTAAATTCGTTTTGATTCCAGGACTTGAAAAGTACAAAAGTTTGATAAGGTGACTTCTGAAATTGTGTTAGAACATTACTTTAAAATTAAAAGATATATAAATTTTTAGCTGATGAAGTGTTACAATTTTAGAGTGTCATATATAGTGTTTTAATAATTAAATTTGTAGTTAAACCAGTCAAACCATTAATTCTGGATTTAATCGGTTTAATTGGTTCAACTTATTCAACTAGTGACTTTGTTCTAGTTTATAATATTTATTGGTTTTGAGCAGCTTTCAATTCTTTTACCTGTTGACAGAAAAAGTATAGTATCAAAGTGAATCCAATTACGAAGTTTAAGGGCAAAAAATTAAATAATCATTTTTTTTATGTTATGTTTTTTTGAATGGTTTGTAGGGAGCTGTAAGAGGAAGGCAATGTCGACCATATATTTATAATATTAATGTGAAACAAGGAAATATCTGCAAAAGATAATGTCTAAACTAAAAAATGTGTCTTGATGATTTTATGAATATTGCTTAAATGAGGATGAGCAAACTATGACAACAATGGGGTTTAGGAAAAAGTCAACACCCATCTCCATCATCATTCATTATTTCATTTGGTGTTTTATACAGCTGCTGTTCGTCGACCTAAAACGACTTCCCTTTGCTTCCTTTTCTTCCCTCCTAGCTACTACTAAATATAAACGAGTAAGAGGTTAGTCAAGTTTTATCATTTTTATTTTCTGGGTATTGTTGATTTTTGTGTTTCTGTAAACATATAACTTTTGAGTGTTTGATGATAGTTGAAGTTGAAAGGTTACGAAGAAGATGATGATGAGAGTAAAGGAATGCTTATTGGCCTTGTGGCTATGGTGTGGTTGTCTCCTTCTTCTTGCTTCTGACTCTCCTGTTACCGATCCTTCTGAAGGTCTGAGTTATTATTCGTTTTCATCTCCTAATTTTCCATCTTTTAAGATTCCTAGTTGTTCACACCATGAATTATGTGTATTTGTATATGTCTATCACAACACTTTTTCATGCTAGCTCATCTTGATTGAATGTTATATTACACCCCAAATTGACCTAAAGCTACATCTTTAACATTCTTAGTTGTTCAAACCATGAATTATATGTTTATGTATGTGTGTCTATATCTACACTTTTTCATGCTAGCTCATCTTGATTGAATGTTATATTACACCCCAAATAGATCTAAAGCTCCATCTTTAAGGTTCCTATTGTTCACACCATGAATTATATGTATAAATGTTTATATCAACACTTTTTCATGCTAGCTCATCTTGATTGAATGTTATATTACACCCCAAATTGATCTAAAGCTCCATCTTTAAGGTTCCTATTGTTCACACCATGAATTATATGTATATATGTTTATATCAACACTTTTTCATGCTAGCTCATCTTGATTGAGTATGATATTACATATATAAATCAAGATACTGGTATTGTGTCATCCTTGTTACTGTTTGGGATCGAGTTTATTTCTGTTCTATGACTCAGCATATACATGTTCAATTTCCGAACTGCAGTTAGTGCGTTGCTTGCGGTGAAGAAGCAGTTGGTTGATCCCTTGAACCGTCTCAGAAAATGGAACAAAGGGGACCCTTGTACATCCAGCTGGACTGGAGTTGAATGTTCTGATCATCAAGGCAATGATGGATACTTACATGTTAAGGAACTGTGTGTTTTCTCTTTCCCACATTTACTTTTCTCTTCATTTCAACATTATCCATTTTATTGATTATATATATATATAAAAGTTGTAGACAAAGTTATGTTTAAGTTTGTTCTGTAAATTGATGCAGTCAGCTGCAAAATATGAATCTCTCTGGAACTTTAGCACCTGAACTTGGCCAACTTTATCATCTCGAAATACTGTGAGTTGTGAAATAAAGTGCATGTTATGTTGTTAACCATTCCGGATAAATTCCAGTTGTACTAACACCTTTTCTTTGAATTTCTTGAAGAGATTTCATGTGGAATGATTTGACGGGTAGTATACCCAAGGAGATAGGACATCTCTCTACCTTAAGACTCCTGTAAGTTGATTTTCTTATGCCTTCTTCTTCTCTTAAATATAGGGATTAGAGTCAGCAAAGAATATATGTATATTTAGTTTTAACTTTCTGGGTGGCATTATGTTTGCAGACTCTTGAATGGGAACAACCTATCAGGTTCTTTGCCAGATGAACTTGGCTACCTCCAAGAACTGGACAGATTTCAAATAGACCAGAACAACCTATCTGGTCAAATACCAAAATCATTTGCTAACTTGAGCAGTGTGAAACATATGTAATTGAATCTACAAGCTAAATTCTATTTCAACTTAATAAGGAGGTTAACACTTCTGTGGATATTTATCTGCTCGTTTGTAATGTGCAGCCACTTCAACAACAACTCACTTAGTGGTCAAATTCCCCTTGAGCTGTCTCTATTATCCACTTTGCTTCATGTGTAAGATCATATAAAACATGCTCATGTCTATATTTATCTATTTATGTTTGTGGTGAGTGATTAAAATTAAGAATTCCAATTCTCTGCAGGCTTTTGGATACTAATAACTTATCTGGATATCTTCCATCAGAGTTTTCGAACTTACCAAATTTGCGCATACTGTATGTGTCTTTTCTTTAATAATCTTTCTCGTTATGTGATTACTTGTGGATTCCTTATCTTCCAGGTTTAACTTACTACTTATTGTGTTCTTCATCTCTGCAGTCAACTTGATAACAACAACTTCAGTGGATATGATATTCCAGCTTCTTATGGGAACTTTTCCAAATTAACAAAATTGTGAGTGTTAGTAAACCATTTACTTAGCCTTGCAGTTTATTTAGTGAAACAATTTCAGTGTCTATGCTTACAAAGGTAACTATTCATTGTGCCACTCAAGATTTTAAGAAAATCATAGGGACCAGGCAATAGAGTACTGGTTCTGTATACCTTCTTTGACTGTCTTTTGTATTTAATGCACTAGAAAAGATCGTACAAGCAATATGTTGCATGATCTGTTTATTAGTACTGATTCTATATGATTTCTTGTGGTGGTTTTCAGAAGTCTTAGAAATTGCAGCTTGCAGGGAGCAGTTCCTGATCTTAGCAGGATATCGAACCTTAGCTATCTGTATGTCAGGATTACTGTTCAAATTATTGTGTGATCTACATTAATATCGTTTTTTCAATGCGGAAATTTCCGTCGTGTTGCAGCTAACAAACTTGACTTCTATTGTTGATGCTGTATTCATGTGGCAGGGATCTCAGCTGGAATCATCTTACTGGACCTATACCATCAAATGAGCTTTCTCATAATATGACAACCATGTAATTGAATTGCTAATTTGAGCTTAACAATTGTTTTGTTTCAACTGCTCCAATCTGGATTTCCCATTTCATCACTGGATGATAGATTTAATCTTGTGAAATTACCTTCTGTTGCAAGGAAGACAAATTCCTGATAATAAATTATTTCTTGTTAATTGCAGTGATCTTTCATATAACCAACTAAACGGATCTATTCCTGGAAGTTTCTCGGACCTTCCTTTACTTCAGACCCTGTGAGATTCTATATGCATGCTAAAATACTTCTATGTATATTTGCAAAGTCTAGAATCTAAATGCTGGTTTATTGCAGATCACTACAGAATAATTTCCTGACAGGTCCTGTACCTACCAACATATGGCAGAACATGTCCTTCGATGCTAGTGCTAAGCTTAATATGTAAGATCTCAAACCATTATACTTCATTGACAAACTATGTATTCATGCTTATTGCAAACATATCGTGGTTACTAAAATAGAATTCATCGGTAATAGCTTTCCTTTACTTGCACATTCAAAATGCAGTGATCTTAGAAACAATTCATTCTCAAGGATTGAAGGAAATCTTAATCCTCCAGTGAATGTTACCCTCAGGTAAACTTCTTATTTCACTGGTATCATGCTATAACTAGGTCAGCTAATGGTTTGATAATTCAATTTGATCATTATCAGATCTTGAAATACTACAATAGCAGCCCCACAAAATTCTTCAAGATTTGACAGTTGACTAACCACACTTACTGCTAATGCAATGTTAAATTCATCATAAGCTAGAAATGGCTCATAATTTTAAAGACATGCCCTGTTGTTTCTTTTGTATTTTTCAATGCATCCTCATTGGTTAACTGGATTTCATCTTAGTCTTGTAGCATATTTTCTGTTTTCCCACTTATATGCCTAAATGATTTCCATTCTTTTACTACCGTTTGTAGTAAGGAAGTATTGACAGATTACCAGAAAGAGTACCATCCCTTTTTATGAATTTGTCTTTAATTTATTCTGTCAAATCCTTATAATCTTAGCAGTTTTTATTTAGGCTTGGAGGCAATCCTGTCTGCCGAAATGCGAACTCATTGAATATAAGCCTGTTCTGTGGATCTGAACCCGGAGAGGATGACATGCTAAACTTAAATAGGTCCAAAATGGAATGCCGAAGTCAATCATGCCCCATGGGCTACGAATATGTCCCAGCATCTCCCGTTCCATGTTTCTGTGCCGCTCCTCTTAGAATCGGATATCGTCTAAAGAGCCCCAGTTTTTCTTATTTTCCTCCATATATCCGACCTTTTGAGGTGTACTTGACTAGTTCTTTGAACTTCAGCCTATATCAACTGTATATTGATACATACGTTTGGGACAAAGGACCACGTCTAAGGATGTATTTGAAGCTTTTTCCTAGTGTCAATAGTACCCCCTCTAATACTTTTAATGAAAGCGAAGTTCGGAGAATCAGGGACATATATGCATCATGGTCTTTTAGTGGTAGCGACTTCTTTGGACCATATGAGTTGCTCAACTTCACTCTACTAGGACCTTATGCAAATAGTACGTACATCATTTCACATTTCTCGATACTTGATGGAAGATATGCTTTACAACAGTCTCATATTGTATATTATTATTATTATTTTATTATTATTATTAAAGATGCATTGTTTGATCTGTTATTGCTGTAGTTGACTTTGGGAGTGAAAATAAGGGTATCAGTACGGGCATTGTGGTAGCGGTTGTAGTCGGGGGTGTTGCCTGTGCAGTTGCAACGTCTGTTATCATAACAATTCTAATGAAAAGAAGATATGCTAGACACCACCGTGCAGTGTCAAGAAAACGCTTATGTAAGCTTCTTACTAGTTAAGATTTTTTTTTCCCATCAATGATACAGCCTCCAATTATCACTAGAAAAGGAGTCCCTAAATTTATTGTTACACTATGCAGCTACGAAAGCTTCTATGAAAATTGAAGGAGTGAGAGACTTTACATTTAAAGAAGCGGCACTTGCTACTGACAATTTCAATAGCTCAACTCAAGTTGGACAAGGAGGATATGGAAAAGTGTATAAAGGCACTTTATCTGACAAAACAGTTGTTGCCATAAAACGTGCAGAAGAAGGATCATTGCAAGGACAAAAAGAATTTTTGACAGAGATAAAGCTTTTGTCAAGGCTGCATCACCGAAACCTGGTTTCACTCGTTGGATACTGTGATGAAGAAGGGGAACAGGTATATTCTTCTAGTCCTAACCCCTAAATACCTGTATTATGTCGATTATGCGTGTGAGTCTGCATGTGCATTTTGTTGGTGTCCTAAGGAGGGCCTTGATCAACTTTTAGGTACATAACGTATACTTAATCAAAGATATAATTCATATGCTTGGGTTATTGGTGCATTTGCAGATGTTGGTGTACGAGTTCATGCCCAATGGCACCTTGAGGGACTGGCTTTCTGGTATGAATTTTCCAGGATTCATTGCTGTACAAGTTTTATATCAGGCTCTTACTTGCATCTTTCACATTGAGCTGCCCAAATGCTATTGATGAAAGTTCTTTTAGCTCATGAGTATGTTGATGCAGATAATGTTTTCCTATCATAAAACTGATTTAAACCATGATATATGCAGCTAAAGCTAAAAACACCCTGAATTTTGGAATGAGATTACGTATTGCACTGGGTTCAGCGAGAGGAATTCTTTATCTCCATACTGAAGCAAATCCTCCAGTATTCCACCGAGATATCAAAGCCACCAACATTCTTCTGGACTCCAACCTTAATGCAAAAGTTTCTGATTTTGGTCTCTCACGGTTAGCTCCAGTCCTGGAAGAAGAAGGGACTGTGCCGGATCATGTTTCCACGGTTGTGAAGGGAACACCGGTAAGTTACCTCTGTTTAGCATGTAAGACTCCTTGAAGATATTGCAGGAAAGGTTGCCTTACACTTAAAGTGGGAATAGACAGTGAAATATATAGCTAAGAGTCATCTCCCTCACATTATACTTCCACCATTTCGGTTGTACTGTTGGTTAAGGATAAAGTTCAGATTGTATTGAAGCACTTGTATTAGGAGTTAAATTGCATTTTGCCCCCTCTACTCAGAGAATAGGCAAATTAGCCCCTATATATTAGATCAAAGAGCAAACTGGTCCTATTAAAAATTTCATCTACTGTTACAAATTGGTCCCTGTAGGTCAAAATGAGTCACACGTGTAACTATTTGATTATTCTATCAGTCTTGGCAGTCTTTAACGATAAAAATGAATGACATTTTTAATAGAAATTATCAGTTTGCTATTTGATCTAACGTACAAGGACTAATTTACACATTTTTTGGGCAAAAGGGTTAAGATGCAATCTAACTCCTAGTACAAGGAGTTCCATGATACTTTTCTGATTGTATCCCTTGTTTTAGAAGTGAACTTAACACATATTAGTGGCAATTAATACTGCATTACTGAGTTTTTACTTGAGTGCTTTTTTGTTGCATGCAGGGTTACCTTGATCCAGAATACTTTTTGACACATAAGTTGACTGATAAAAGTGATGTTTATAGCCTTGGAGTTGTTTTCTTGGAACTGTTGACGGGTATGCATCCAATATGGCATGGCAAAAACATTGTCCGAGAGGTACTTTCATAGCTGCAACAGTATTTGTGATGCATGTTTTACAATTGATAAAAGTATTATGGAATACCTATATTAGAAGTCAGATTACATTTTGTTCCTCAGTTCAAAAATAACAAATTAATCCATGTTTGTTAGATCAAAGAGCAAACTGTTCCTTTTATTAAAATTTTCATCAATTTCTACTGTTAAAAATTGGTCCCAATTTATCAACGTGGAAGTACACGTGGCACTGTCTTTATCTGGTTGTTTCGTTAGCCATGCTAATTTTTAATAGCACAAATGGATGAAATTTTTGACAAAAAAAGCCAATTCATATAGGAATTAATTTACCTATTTTTTGTAAAGGAGGCAAAATGCAATCTGAATCCTAGTATAGGGGCCTCCATGGTACTTTTACCTTTACAATTTTCATTGATGTTGTGGATGCTAAAGCTAGTATAATACAAAACTCAGGTGAAAACAGCACATGAATCGGGCATGGTATTGTCTTTAATAGACAGTAGAATGGGTTGGTATCCAGCTGAATGTATGGAGAGAATGGTAAGTTTAGCCCTGAGTTGCTGCAATGACGAGCCAGAGAAGCGACCGTCTATGTTGGATGTGGTGAGACAACTAGAATACGTACTCAAAATGATGCCGGAAACTGATTCGGTTTCTTCATCAACCGAGTTGGTTCAATTATATTCAGGCAAGTCATTGACATCGTCCTCGTCGTACGGTGGCACTAGCAGGGAGGTATATGCTTCGTCATTGAATGTGACAGGGAGTGATCTTGTTAGTGGTGTAATTCCTTCCATTGCACCCCGTTGACAGTGATAGGCAACAAGTGAACTTATTGGTATTATTATCATTGTTAATAATATGTAAATATATACAACCAGTTTCAATTTTTCTTCATAATATACTAGAGGACTGTAATGTGATAATCTAGGAATGGTTGGCATTTCAGAATTGTACAACAAATAATAGCCATTTTCCTTGGATGCATCAATTACATAATTTCTTATACAATATGACTCATATGGCATGTAAGTAAGGAATACATGTTAAATCTCATTATCGACAAGCAGAGGTGAAGCTTTTTTTTTCCTTTTTTGGGTTGAGAGCTAAAATGCAATTTGAATTTTATATCGGTTTATATTTTTATGATTTTCAAAAAATTAAATTAAAATTATAACATTTATGAGAGGATTAAACTATAATTTTATTATACATTAATTTAAGATTTTATAAACTTAAACTTATTTTCTGTTTTAGGGGGAAGGCCCTTGCCCACGCCCTACCCCCTCCCTTGTCTGCAACTGCATTTCCAACTCTTAATTTCTACAACAAATGAATTTCCATTAGATAACACCTCATATGTTGGAATATATTTATCAATTTAATAAATTCTGGATATGAGTTGAATAGTTTGAGGAGTGTCCGATAATGTTTTTAAAAGATATTTTGTTGTATAGTATATCTCCTAATATTCAACAAGCTCTTCTGTTAGTACATCCCTAAAATTAAGTAACTAAAAAATATTCAATAGACTCAAATGGAGGGGAGGGGGAGTGAGACGAGAATGATAGATTTCTTTGCGGTGTAGAGAGTGAAAATGAACCATGATATAAATAAGAGTTTTATTGACTTATAATAGTAAAGATAAGTGGATTGAATTAGTTAAAAATAATTTGTGTTCAATTTGGGTTGTCTTATATTTTTATTGGTAAAACTGTCATGGACGCTTCTTTTGTTAAAAAATTCATCCAAAGTTAGTTTTGGTACATCAATACAATGTGTATGTAAATGTTAAGTGTCATTATTTAGTTGTTTTGTCTATCATATCAGTTTTTAACAGAAAATGGGGAAGAAGAGAGAAAAGAGGAAGAAATATTTTATTTTATATTTTAATAACTTAATTTTAAAAAGTTACAAAATATTTATTAAATTATTTGAAAGTTTTTATTCAAGTCAGTAAACCATTTGAAAGATTTTATTTAAGTCATTGGACTAGTAAGCTTTATGCATTGATTTGGCGATTAGCATTGTAGATCGATACCTATCAACAAGTAGAAGAACATACCATAGGTCTAAATCGATTTGATAGTGTCAAGATCGAAGAAAAGGATTGTTTGTATTTTAGTTCGTAGAATCGTAACATTCAAAGTTGTCTCATGAAAAAAATTAAATCCTAAAAAAGAAACGGAATGAAAACTTTCGCTTGATGCACTCAATGCAAAAAAAGAAAACTATACAATAGCTATTTTAAAAATCTAGTAACATAAATATAGTGACCATTTTATAAATTTTTGAAGTTAAGTACTAATAGTTGAATTTCAAAGTTAATTAGGTACCTAAATGGAAATAGTTAATTTCGAAGTTGAGTTTTCTTTAAGTGAAAAAAATATTCCCTAATATATGATATGGTAGTGAAATGATAGTAGGTTAAATTTACTGAAAAAGCAGTGAAATTTCAAATCCAAAAGTGATCCCTCACCTCAGCATCACCGATTCAAGGAGCGATCGGTAAGGCTGGCTGGGGGTTTCAGCAGCTGGAAATTGGAAAACAACGTGCTCACAATTATTATTAAATCCTTTTCTTTTATTTTATGTTATAGTTAGTGTCTATTCCTCTGGAACCCAATTGTCTCTTCTTCGCATTATCAACAGAAAAATTAAATAAATAAAGAAATCGTTGAAGATCGTTCCTTTTTTTTGTTTGTTTGGAAGCGCTTTTGCATTTGGTCCGTAAGTTTCCTTTACGCTTTTTTTTTTTATATCTTTATTATTAATTAGTCCTTCTCTGAAACTTTGGTTTTTGCCCCTTGATTGCAAAATTCAGGCCTTTGCTTTCCCACCATTAAATTTGCTTCACTCATTTTGTGTTTTACATCACTATAGGATACCAAAAAGGGTTGTCTTTGGCTTTGGGAATTGGGGAATCTTAAGGATCTTGCTTCATGTTAGTGTCTTTGATTGTTCATCTTATCAATTAGCTTGGGTTTCTTTCTTGGGGGGGGGGATTTCTGTGGCAGGTAGCCTCTGCTGGATTGAAATAATTTTCAGATAACTATGTACGATTACTTTATGATAATATTTCATTTTAGCCTTGGATTACTTGTGAAGGATTTTTGTTTCAGATACATGAAAATTTTGCATTTTAATGTTGCGCAGGTGCGTTTCCAAACTTACTGCAGGATTGGCTTCACCAGGGGGGATTCTATTTGACTAATAACATTCATTATTGTTGATAGATTTCTGGAAAAAAAATTAGAGCAATGCTGTTTAGAGTCAAGCATCTGTTTCTCTCTTTGTTCTTCATCTTTGTGTTACTTGAATGCGCTACAGCAGATGGTCAAAGCGAAATTTCGAAAGGGATAAGATCTCCCCCCAATAATGTAGGCAACAATGTTATAGATGGCACTGGTATGGAGAAAGTCATAAGTTTTAAGGATGACAACAACTTAATGAGTAACTGGAAGGGCAGTTACAGCAGAGTGTCTCTGTCCACAGTTGCCCTTTTGACATTAGCAATGGCTGCAGCAACTGGTTTAGGTGCAGTTCCATTTTTCTTTGTGGAACTCGATCCTCAGTGGGCTGGGATATGCAATGGAATGGCTGCTGGTGTCATGTTGGCTGCAAGTTTTGATCTCATACAGGAAGGGCAAGAACATGGTGCTGGAAGTTGGGTTGTTATTGGGATTTTGGCGGGTGGTGTTTTTATTCTGCTTTGTAAGAAGGTGATCACAATATCTCTTTATCAGTTTTTCGGTTTGTAGAATTATTTTAGGATCCTTGTTACTTCTCAGTGAGTTTAGACTGCTGATATTGCATGCCATACACAATGCTGTCTTTTTAACTTGTAATTTGTCTTATATTTCTCCTAACATTTTTGGGTTTCAGTTTCTTGAACAATATGGGGAAGTAAGTATGCTGGATATAAAAGGAGCAGATGCAACTAAAGTCGTTCTTGTTATTGGAATCATGACACTGCATTCATTTGGAGAGGGCTCTGGTGTTGGAGTTTCCTTTGCCGGCTCTAAAGGTTTTACTCAAGGCCTTTTGGTAACTTTGGCCATAGCTGTACATAACATACCGGAGGGATTGGCTGTGAGCACAGTTCTTGCATCAAGGGGTGTTTCTCCACAGAATGCAATGCTATGGAGCATTATTACATCCTTGCCGCAGGTACCTAATCATGTTAATTCTGTTGTCGGGAGCATATCTGTCTGTATCAAATGAAATTGAAACTTCCAAGATCAGGTTGAAAAAGAAACGTAGAAGAAGATATTGTGAAGTAGAAAAGTCGGTTAAAATTAAAGACGAGGTAAATAACTTCAATGGAGAATAATTGTGAGCAGAAAATTAGTAAAATACCCACTTGTAAACTTTCAAATGCATGCTTGATTTATATTGCAATAATGAAGGACTACTTGGTTTTATCTGTTCAATGGGCAAAAGGAATGACAGAAATAAAATATTAAGGTTGTTTGTGTACACCGATTGAACTTTTGTTCTTATTTGAGTATTATTTCTATGTAAAGTTAGTTTCCTCAATTTGTTGTTTATTCCCTTTAATTTTTTTCTTCAAAACATTTTTGCCAGCCAATTGTTGCAGTTCCTTCTTTTATGTGCGCCGATGCATTTAATAAATTCCTGCCCTTTTGTACTGGTTTTGCTGCTGGATGTATGATCTGGATGGTTGTTGCTGAGGTTCTCCCTGATGCATTTAAGGTAATTGTGATTCTTGCTCTTAAAAAATATATGTTTGAATCTTCAATCTACAATAATTTTTCTAGACCTTTTGTTCTATTTTGATTTGTATCCTATGAAGAACACTTCATTGGTTAGTTCACAGTATACTATTATAATGAACTTACCTAGCTATGGTAATGCATAACTACTACTGCCATCCTCTTCACTGTCTCTCTTCTGCAAAGCCTAAAAAGCTATATAAAACAACTTTATTTGAACAGCAATTTGTAAATTGGAAAGATTAATCTTGTTCGACCATGTTTAAATTTTTTTTTTTATGCTTTCTTCTTTGTTCTAGAGAAATGATGTCTTCCCTTCTCCATCATTTTTTTAATAGGAAGCTTCGCCAACTCCAGTGGCATCAGCTGCTACGCTTTCAGTAGCATTTATGGAAGCTCTAAGCACTCTGTTCCAGAACTTTACTCATGACTACAAGTGAGTTAACTGAACTATTGTTTGTCGAGAAGAATGCATGACCGGATATAACATCATTGCATGAGTAAATACGTCTTCTTTGGGTTTCTTTTTGCTTGATATATGGGTGTGTTCCCCTTGATACAATCTGGCCATCTGCTTTTGTTCTTAAATGCTGCCGTAGTCTTAGCTGCTATATTGTGATTTCATTTTAACTTGTCTCATTGACTAAATTCTACTGTTTTAAATTTCCAGTTCTGAGGATGCTTCTGGCTTCTTTGTTTCATTGCTTTTTGGCCTTGGACCTTTACTGGGTGGCCTTGTGCTTGTTGCATTTGCTCTTGCTTTCCATCTTCAGCATGCCCTTCTCATGGGTACTGCATCTGGCATTGCCTTCATCCTTGGTGCCTGGCGACCACTGCAACTACTATTGTCTTCCAAAATGGGATTCTTACCACTTATGTTGCTACTAACTGTAGGAGCTGCATTTGTCCATGTTTCAAGCTCTTCTATTTTGTTGCTTGTTTGTAACAAAAGAAGTTCTTCCAATGACCTTCCAACAGTGACAAGATTTCCGGTGAGTGTTCTCACTCTCCAGTCATTTTTAGCGTGTGGAGCTGTGGCTTTTCATGCTCTGGCTGAAGGGCTTGCACTAGGAGTGGCTGCACCAAAAGCTTATGGACTTGGCCGGCACATGGTCCTTCCTGTATCCCTTCACGGGCTTCCACGTGGTGCAGCAGTGGCCAGCTGCATCTTTGGAGCTACTGGCAGTTGGTATGGCTCTCTTGCAGCAGCTGCTCTAATTGGCTTCATAGGCCCGATATCTGCAATTGGAGCAATATTGGCAGGAATTGACTACAGTGGTCTTGACCATGTGATGGTTTTGGCCTGTGGAGGATTGATCCCATGCTTTGTTAGAATAGTTCAAAGAGCAGTAAGGTTAGATATCCGAAAAAGCAGCTGCGGTCTTGCTGTTGGAGTCGGTTTTGCTACTCTTTGTTTAGCATGCACCAAGTTGGTTTGCTTGCATACACCTTATTGCAATTCTGCTCCGGAGGCTGTCAGATAAGATCATGGTGCTTTGAGTATGGCCTTTGCATTAGTTTTTACGGGTCGGTTTAGCTCCACAGTCATGAAGGGAAGGACTCAATAGGATTTATAGTTCAGCATGAGAGGATGGGGGGTTTCATTCTATTGTATGCTTTAGTTTTAATCATTCTAACAGACAAGGGGATCCCAAGGCATTGCTCGTTTGGATTTTCATTTGAGAGCCCTTGGCTCTAAGATTTTAAGAATGTTTATATTGATTGACAGACAGACAGAGAAAGTGTTCATAGATTCTCCCACTGGTGAATACAAAAAAGTTCCCCTTTCTTTTTGTTCTTTCTTAAGGATATAGTAATATGTATATATATGTATCTATATATTATTCTCAAATAGGGTAAAAGAAGAATTGAAAGATCCAAAACAAAACCTGCTTTTCATTTCCAAGGCTACTATTTGCTGCTAAGCATCACTGTCCAAATGAGTTCAATTCAAGGAAGACACTTTCTACAAAAATCACCAAGAAAATGCAACAGAAAACATCTCATCCACCCTCATGAATTATGACATTAAATCCGGAGACAAACTTGGATCTTATTCCAAACATTATGATCACATGCTACATCCTAGTTACAGAGATAGGCAGAGAAAAAGCTACGACAAAAAAGTAAACAAAAGGGGGTAAAAATCACTTAAAAGTCGACTGATTGTTGTCCAAACTGTCACCGTCCACCAACTTCTTCTCCTTGTTTATGTTTGGTGGCTTCTGTTCAACACTCTGAGACCCAGTAAATTTTGCTAGTATTACAAATGTCATTCCTCCAAGTACATTATTTAAGCATCTCAGAACCACCACTGATGACTTAAATGCCAGGGGAGGAAGTCCCTTAGCCAACAAAAACTCGACCCCATTCAAGGTTTGGTACCTCAAATTGCTGCTAACCCCCATGTGAGTAGCCCAAGTGAAGGCATTCAACAAGGTAGGAGGTGGCTTGTTAGGTGTTTCAAAGCTGGGATCCATTTTCTTCCTCATCATGATCAACCCATTTGAGATTGCAGTTCCAACAAGGCCTGCAGCAAATCCAACAGCAGCAAACACAGCTCCTTTATAGACAAAAGTCCCAAAACGGTTCATTAAGGTATAAGCACCTGGTTCAAACATATGACTTTGTGGACAATTTGCAAAGATGGAAGGGAGACTTGAAGATGATGCAGAAGCCGTTGGTGCTAAAAGATACATAAGAAGGAAATTCAAAATTGAACCCACAACAAGAGTTGAGAAAACAAAGTCGAGCTCATTAAGACCAAAATTAGGACGTGAAGCCATGTCTCCAACAACACAAGCACTAACACCCACCAATTCTTCCATTAAAACCTTGAATGGGAACTGAGGATCTGCTGCAACCCTGTCTCTCCATCCACTTAGAAGAAGACCCAAAATGCCAAAGCGCTGCCATGGATCATCGTTAGAGTTGGAACCGCCATCGCCTTTACCACCACCTCCGTTACCACCAACCCCATGGTTTCCGTCGTCGCCTCCGCCGCATGAAAACTGAAGTTTGGGAATGGAAATCTGAGAAGGCTGAAACCGGAACGGTTGGTTTCGAGGGAAGGAAACAACATAGGGTGGTTGTGACTTGAGAGGGCGAGCACCGCTCGTGTTAGGGAATTGTCTCGTCAGGTCCGAGAAACGATACCGAGCGATGGCAGCCATCTGAACAATCGAAAATCAACTCTGCAAAAGAGTTAAACTAAACCCGCACGGATTGATTCTTTTTAGGAAATTTGATTATCGTAAAAAGAGCAGAAGAGAACAAGGTTTGATGATGCAAGAAAAAACCAAAGAAAGTAAAGACAGAGATGGAGAATGCGAGAAATGTAGTTGAAATTTGAACAGGGAATGCCCAGTGTCTGAGATGGTATATGTAGACACGGGAGTGGTTGGTGAAGACTGAAGAGCGAGAAATAGGGTTGTATTGGATTTTACTTCGAATAAATTAATTTCTTTTATCACATTAATGTTATCCGACCTTAGCTCAGTTGGTAGAGCGGAGGACTGTAGTAGGAACGCTTCCTGTCTGAAATCCTTAGGTCACTGGTTCGAATCCGGTAGGTCGGATTAAGCTTTTGCATTTTTATTCTAATTTTTTGCATTCTTACTTCTAATTCTTTCCTTTGACAATAATAATAAATAAATAACAATTTATTGCCTTCACTATTTATGTATATTTAAGTCTAGTTGAATTTAAAATATGATGTTAAAATTTTATTTAAGTCTTTTATATTTGTAAATGATTAACCTAAACTCATTTTAAACTTACTCATATTATTTTTAAATTTTTAACAAACCTTTATATTATTTTTAATTTAATATTTAATAAATTTATATGTTTATTCTTTTATTAAAATTTTATATATTGTC
Source organism: Gossypium arboreum (assembly GCF_025698485.1). NCBI lineage: Eukaryota > Viridiplantae > Streptophyta > Magnoliopsida > Malvales > Malvaceae > Gossypium > Gossypium arboreum. The sequence goes on from NC_069072.1 coordinate 139,101,414, forward strand.
AACTTAACATTTATAATATATATAAAAGGTTAAATTATGCTATTTAGTCCCTACATTTTATGAAAGTTGTGAATTTAATCTACTTAATTTGGTCATTTTAGTTGCTATACTTTTCAAATTTTAGAATTCCAACCCTCATCAAACAATAATTGTTAAATTCATTAATTTCTTTAATTTTCAAAATCTAATGGGAAAAACTTATTGTCATGTTAGCTCGTTATTTTCACGTTTTACTTACTAAAAATCCAATTAATGGGTTAATGATGGCATTTGCATCAATATTGAAATTTCAACTTTTGAAAAAAAGGGCTTAAAATGATCCAATTGTAGAATATATACTAAATTTACAACTATACACAGTACAACACTAGTAATTGAATTTAACTACTATAGTTTGGGTCAAGACTAAAATTTTAAAATTCAAAAAATATAAGGTCTAAAATTGATTAAATTAAAGTATAGGGGCTAAATACACAACTTACATAAATAACATAATATAATATATTATAAACCTTAAAAATGGGCGGAGCCAAATTTGCATCTGGAATGCTTGAGCTCAAACCCAACTTATATTTTAAACAAGCCATTTTTTGAATCTAATATTTTTATTCAAACCCTACAAAATTTGAGATAAATCATTTAGCTTGGGCAGCTAGCCCGGCTCTTGAACCTACTTGTTTCCCGCAATTGAATTCCAGTTTTGTGGGTGATTGTGGCATGCAATGGCATCCAGGTCAGTACAGAATCCAAAATCCTGTCCTGAAGATATGAGATGGGAGGCAGTGCATCATAGTAACATATATTATTTATCATATGCTTCTACATACACTGCTTTCTGCAGAGGCTCCGACTTCAGAAGAAGAAGATCCATCTCCACAAAACAATAATATAATAAACACAAATTACATTTCCATGCTTCATTGATATAAATTTAGATTAAAATGGAATAACGTTAACAAACATGATCTTCTTGCACCACCCCTAATGCTTTGCTTGCAACACAAACAGAATGAATCCAATGGACTTACCTGACCAAACCTAAAATGGAATGTCCATTACAAAGCTCCCTAGCAATCACTTTTAGCCTAATCATTTCAAGTTGTCCTAAACTGATATGCTGGCTCTTGATAAAATCTTGTAACTCATCATTCTATATATGAGAATATCAAGTTCAGTAAAAAAAAGGAAAACAGTTCTGCGGCATAATAGTAAAGATGCCAAAGCTTCCAACAGATGAAGCCGCTTGCACAAGAACAGCCGATAATTTTATGACATAATGGAGCTTCAAGATGGAAGCATATATGAGAGCAACCTACAGCTATGGCTATGGCTAACAAACTTAGAAATATAATATTACAATACATACCCCAGGTTCCAGAATTCTTCTATGATTTCCTGAGCCTGTCTAAGCCTTATATGACAAAATTAGCAGAAGGGCTCAATCCACATAAGCGCAAGTAAGCACATGAAGTGATAACAAGTTTTAGCTAGAAATAATCCTCATGCACATAACTCACCTGACTTTCCAAGATAACATTTTCTCAGTGCTTCATTAAGGATCAGGTACTAAAATGTGATAAAATAGATTTAGAATGTTAGTTCTTAACCAATTGAAATACATAATCATAAATGAAGGTAAAAGTTAAATACATCTTAGCAACTAGCAATGAATTGACAGATAGCCATTATATTGAGCTATTTGGCAACCATCGGATTTCAGACAGGAAATAACATGGTCTCCATCTGTGTTACTTATGATGACCCATCGTCAAGTACAGTATTGGAGACTAAATAAAAAATCTGTGGTTAGTGTTATCAACCAGAAGCCGAGAGAATTAAACTCATGTATTCACCATTTGACAATTAGGGTTTCATTTATTGATACTTAGCAACTAGAACCAAAAGCCATAGATTCGGAGAAGGAAAATATTATTCGAACTAACATATATGACTATGCATACACCATAACATATTGAAATGGGTCACCTGTAAAGGAACGGTGCATATAATGTGTGCTCTCGCAATTTGATATGGTCTGCAATTTGAAGCAGAAAATAATTAGTGTAAGAACTGTCTTTGAAGCTCATTTGTCATACTAAAAAAGCAAAAAGAAACTACTTCAAACTTTATTGTTTGTTTGTGATCTTTACGATGTCAGAAAACAGAGACTTCAGCATGTTATGATTCTCCTTTCCAACTTTTAGACACTCCAACTTTAATGGTGTTTTCAAAGAATTAAAAGCATAAAATAATCGCTTATTACACAAATTAACCAAACAAGAAATAAAACAATACCTCTTTAGTTTAGGAAGATTATCCCAGCTGCATAATCCAGTTCCAGAAACATTTGACACAATGTTTGAAGAAGCCATGGGAGTGGGCTTCTATGCCTCATCCTGTCGAAGTCACCAAATTCTTGGACATCATTCCAGAGACCAGAAATATTTCTACGTATGAAGACTATTATTTATGTATGTATATATAAAACAGATGAAGCTATATAAACATATCAATGCATGGAAGCAGTATAGCATCCACAATCAAATTAATCAAAGGACCACAATGGATATTAAGGTTGTGAAGCATGGATACTAAGCACAAGTAAAATAAAACAGATCCTCTATTTATAAAGCTACTCCTTTTCTAGGCTAGCTTTCATATTGTCAAACTTTCTTCTCAAGACTTCACTAAAACTTGGAATGCAATAAGCTTTCGAAAAGCATAACTTAATAATCTCTTTGAAATTGAAATGCATCTGTGACAGATATATATAGCACTTGAAGTAAAAGGGAAAAGAAAAGCACACCATAACCCAAAATATTATGATCACATGAACTATAACTTCAAACTGAGACATCTTGGATCTTATTACAAACATTGTGATCACATGCTACGTCCAAGTTACAGAGTCAGGCAAAGAAAATGCCAAAAAACAGCCAAGGACGAGAAAAAAACAAAAAAAAGGGTAAAAATCACTTAAAAGTCGACTGATTGTTCTCCATATTGACACCACCATCCATCAACATCTCCTTCTCCTTGTCTATGTTTGCTGGCTTCTGTTCAACACTCTGAGACCCAGTCATCCTTGCTAGTATTACAAATGACATTCCTCCAATTACGTTATTTAAGCATCTCAGGACCACCACTGATGACTTAAATGCAAGGGGGGGAAGTCCCTTTTCCAACACAAACTCGATCCCATTCAAGGTTTGATACCTAAAATTGCTGCTAACACCCATGTGAATGGCCCAGGTGATGGCATTCAACAAGGTAGGAGGAGGCTTGTTGGGTGTTTCAAAGGTGGGATCCATTTTTTTCCTCATCGTGATCAACCCGTTTGAGATTGCAGTCCCGACAAGTCCAGCAGCCAGTCCAACAGCAGCAAACACAGCTCCTTTATAGACAAAAGTCCCGAAACGGTTGATTAAGGTAAAAGCACCCGGTTCAAACATATGACTTTGAGGACAGTTTGCAAAGATAGAAGGGAGACTTGAAGCAGCTGCGGAAGCTGTTGGTGCTAAAAGATACATAAGAGTGAAATTCATAATGGAACCGACAACGAGAGTTGAGAAAACGAAGTCGAGCTCGTTAAGACCAAAATTAGGACGTGAAGCCATGTCTCCAAGAACACAAGCAGTGACTCCCACCAACTCTTCCATTAAAACTTTGAATGGAAACTGCGGATCTGCTGCAACCCTGTCTCTCCATCCACTTAGGAAAAGACCCAGAATGCCAAAACGCTTCCATGGATCATCGCTGGAATTGGACCCGCCACCTCCTCCTCTGCCACCACCTCCGCTACCACCAACTCCATGGTTTCCACCGTCTCCTCCGCCGCATGAAATACGTAGCTTGGGAATGGACATCTGAGAACACTGAAAACGGAACGGTTGGTTTCTTGGGAAGGAAACAACATGACGTGGTTGTGATCTGAGACGGCAGGTATCAGTCATGTTAGGTGATTGTCTCGGCAGGTCCGAGAAAAGATACCGAGCCATAGCAGCCATTTGATGGATCGCTTCAGTGATTTGGTCGAACTTGTTTCCTCAAAACTCAACTCTGCAAAGTGTTAAATCTAAACCTGCACAGAATCTTTCATTTTAGATAAAAATTATTATATATGATTAAAAGAGATGTTGAGAGAAAAATGTGACTAAGGTAAGATGATGATGAAAAGGAGGAGCAAAGATATACAAAGAGAAAGCGAGAAATGTAGTTGAAAAGGGAATACCAGAATGTTAGATCGTATATGCAGAGATGGAAAAAGATGGTTGTTGAGCCTCGGGCGAAGAGTGAAAAATAGGGTTGTGTGGGAATTTGCTTTTAAATTCTACTAATAAATAAAAATTCAATCTCTTACCGCAAACTTGCAACCCGACCTTAGCTCAGTTGGTAGAGCGGAGGACTGTAGTGGGATGCCTTCCTGACTGATATCCTTAGGTCGCTGGTTCGAATCCGGCAGGTCGGAAATTTTTCCATTGAAACATTATTTTGTATTTGGTGAAAATACCTCTCCAGTCCTAAGCAATTTCGATACAGATCACGTTGGTCTTTTCCAAAATGTTAAACATCAAGGCTAATTATATAGGTTGGATTTTTTTCCTTCTAAAACATGATTTTGTATTCGGTAAAAACACCTATTCAGTCCCTCTCAATTTCAATATTGATCAAATTGGTCTTTTTCAAAACTTTAAACATTGAAATTAAATTTGTATTTATAGCAATCAAAATTTTGTATTTGATAGAAATACCTCTCCAATCCTTTTATTTTTATATTGATCAAATAGGTCAAAATTTTAAACATTGAGGCTCTAAATTTGTAATTATAACAATCAAAATTTTATATAACTGATGAAAAACATTAACATTATGGTTAATTGATAGGGATTAATTTATTTTATTTATTTATGTGAGGGACTAATTACTTAATATTGAAATAAAGAGTTTATTACTTCCAATTCTTTCCTTGAAGACTTATAACAGCTGCAAGATATGGAATACGATGGTTTGTAGAATTGGATGATTGTAACATGCCATGGCTTCCGTAGTCATCTTAACTTGAATGCTTGCTTGCGTTCTGGAGATGCTTTATGCACAACCTCAATAAGACCTAATCAAATTAGTCCCTCTATTTTTGAATGAATCACTCTAAAAGATTCAAATAAACTGATTAAAAAATATAATTTACTGTTTAACAAAGTTCATAAACTTGTATGATTTTGTTTGAAATTAAACTACTATTGAAAAAAAAAATTATAAAGAAAATTGATCCATTTACAAATAGAGAAATTAAAATTAAATTGATCTAGTCCCTGGGACCTACCAAGTACTTTAAGCCAAATCAAATGGTCCCAATATTTTGGAATACTGCTGCTACATTCATTTGTGAAGACAAATATTCAAATTCCAGGCTCTATCGAGCCATTAAGAGATGGGTTGAAGTGCTCTGCTAAATCCATTTGCTTCTCTAGCTCCCCACAAACCCAAGAGTATAATAGGCCCAACTCATAGATGTCTTACCACCCCTGATGATTTGCTTGCAACACAAGAAGTACATGTTATATTATTATTGCACACACCTTATAGCTACTAACACAAGAATGAATCCAATGGATGTATCGAGTTTTTCACCAAAACTGACCTCACCAAATCTAAAATGCAAGAACCAACTTTCTATCTCTCTCTTCTGTTCAAAACACAAAAACAATGAAAGGATCATTACAAAGCTCCCCAGAGATATACTGGTTAGCCCAAATCATTTCAACTTGTGCTGGACTGATATATTGCATCAGATGAGAGGGTATATTTGGTTTTGAATCCTGGGGGCAGGCAGTGTAGAAACAACTCAGATGATTTTATTGTTTAAACCCTCACCGTCCTGTTTTGGGACGTTTCATTCCACTGCAATTAAAAGGAGAAACACTACCAGTTGGACCCGGACTTTCCTCTCGGAAATTCGAGTTCAGCATCGTCAGCTCACGCAACTGCTGCCTCTTGATAAAATCTTGTGACTCATCCTACATGTATGAATATCGAGTTTAGCAAAAGGAAATTAAGGAAAAATAATTCTACAGCAAGTAAAAGTACCATGAAGGCCCCTGTAGTATAAGTTGAATTTTATTTTGTTCTCTTTACTCAAAAAAAGAGCAAGTCCCTATACGTTAGATCAAATAGCAAACTTGTCCTTCTGTTAAAAATTTATCCCTATATGTCAACATGATGTACACGTATCGCTATCTAGTTACTCTATTAGCCATACTAATTTTTAATAGTACAAGTGATGAATTTTTTAAAAGAAAAGACTAAAATGCTCTTTGAACTAATGTACAAGGACTAATTTATCTATTTTCTTGAGTAGAGGAGGTAAAATGCAATTTTTCTCCTAGTACAGAAGCCTTTTGACAGAGGAAACAGCTAATACAAGAAAGGCCAATAATGGAGTTTCAAGATGGAAGCATATATGAGAGTGACCTATGGGCTATGGCTGTGGATATGGCTAACAAATTTAGAAGATCGAAGATTGCAATACATACCACAGGTTTCAGTAATTCTTCTACAATTTCCTGAGCTTGTCTGAGCCTTATATCAACAAAATTAGCAGGTAAATCAGCTTCAATTAATATGTGGAGTGGATCATTGAGGTGCTCATAGCCAGATCTACCTCTGAGCTGCTCTTCCTTTAGATGGAAAAAGATGGTAAATTATTATCCAAACTATTTGATTTTTATGTCAAAACAAGACTACTTTTCCGGCTTTACCTTGTCTGGATCCTTTATTGATCCTTTGCCTCTGATGTATACACGGCAACCAGTAGTAGCTTCTACCCGCTTCAAAGAATTGCCTCTAGGGCCTAGGAGTCGTCCAACAAAATTGAACTAGCAAGTAAAATTATAAAGAAAGCAGAGTTTAAACATCAAATACTCATAAAAACATATGTTTCATTCGATTGAATATGAAAGTACAGATAACAAACAAATTTTAATCTAATGTACTAGCAGTTTTCATATGAAGCTTACATTTGGATATGTATCGACAGGAATTTCAAGACGCAAAATTCTCTTCACATTGTATGAACTAGGGCTTGCCGGTGCACCTTGCCAGTCCATTGTCATCCCAGGAGGTCCACTTAGTCTCTGTCAAAATACAAAAGATCAGAAGGCTCAATCCACATAACTGTAAGTGGCACATGAATTGATAACAAGTTTTAGCTTGAAATAACCACACTAACTCAACTTTCCAAGATAATATTTTCCCAATGCTTCATTAAAGATCAGGTACTAAAATGTGATAAAATAGTAAAAAGTTGAATACATCTTAGCAACTAGAAAGGATCTGATCAATAGCCATTATATTGAGCAAAGACTTCTGCACTTAAAGCATGTTATAGAATACCATTTGGACCCCATCTATGTTAAGATGGTTCATTGTCAAGTAAACTATTGGAGACTAAATAAATAATCTTTTTGTTTAGAGTCATCAACCAGATACCAAGAGGGTTAAAAAGAAACCCAGATATTCACCATTTGAGAAAAAAGGCTTCCATTTAGTGATAATTTGGCCTTTTTCCTTATTTGTTGAATTGAACTTTGCAACCAGAACCAAAGGCCATAGATTTGAAGTAAAAAAAAATTACTTGCACTAACATATATGCCAATGGTAAAAGTACCATGGAAGCCCTTGTTTACGAGTCAGATTGCATTTTGCCTCCTCTATTAAAAAAATAGGCAAATCAGTCCCTATATGTTAGATCAAAGAGCAAAGTAACCCTTTCTATTAAAAATTTCATCTTCATCCATTTGTACCGTTACAAAAGCATGGTTAACAGAATAACCAAACAGTGACACATGGCATATCACATGTACCTCATGCTGAGGTATAAGGACCATTTTTCAACAGTAGAAATGGATTAAATTTTTAATAGAAGGATCAAATTGCTCTTTGATATAATGTACATGGACTAATTTGCTCATTTTTTGAGCAGAGGGAACAAAATGCAATAGTGCAGGGGCCTCCATGATACTTTTACCTATGACAATGCATACAGCAAAACATATTCAAATGGATCACTTGTAGAGGAACAGTACATATAGTGTCTGTTCTGGCAATTTGAATGCTATAGTATGCAATGAAGTATAAAAGGAAGTAGCAGGAAACTAACTTCATAATCTCTTTGATAAGGCCTGTGATTTGAAGCAGAAAATAATTAGTGTAAGAAGTGACTTTAAAGCTCATTTGTCATAGAAAGAGAAATTACTTCAAACTTTATTGTTTGTTTGAGATCTTTATGATGTACATATAAAAGAAAACATTCAATTAACCAAACAAGAATAAAAACAATACCTCCTGAGGAAGACTATTCCAGTTGCTTAATCCAGTTCCAGAAACATTTGACATAATGTTTGAAGAAGCCATGGGACTGGGGCTTCTATGCCTCATCCTGTCAAAGTCACCAAATCCTTGGTTGGACATCATTCCAGAGACCCTTAATATCTCTGCATATGAACACCATAAAATGAAGCTACATAAACATATCAAGGCGTGAAGGCAGTATAGCAATCACAATCAAATTAGAGAGACATAAAAGGATCACAATGGATAATGAAGGTTGTAAAGTATGGAGATCAAGCACAAGTAAAATAAAACAGATCCTTATTAATTGAACATTTCAAGGAAAGCCTTACAAAAGCAAAAACTTTGCTAACGTCAGTTGTAGTGGGGCAAACTAGCAGGTAAAGTATATAAACTTCTGTTTCGCATTAGAACACTTAGCCAGCTAACAAACATTGCTTTAAGTACATGATCAAGCCAAGACCATCAGAAACGAGGAGAATATAGGTAATAGAAAGGGCCATCTCATTACTACACTCAATCAGAATGATCTAACTACAAGAAGAAGAAAAAAAACCAGATCCGGGCGTGAGAGAGTAAAAATTTAACCTTGATTTAACAGTCGGCTACATGTGGGAAGGATTTGCATGAAAGGACCAAGCTTTTGATGCTCTGCCAACAGCTCTGATAAGAGTTGATTACTGAAGACAGGAAAAATAAGGCAAAATCCGATTAAAAATAAAGAAAACATTTGATATTGTTAATATTGAAATGGTTGAGGAGAAAGTGGTAATGAGAGTAGGGAGTACCTATCAATGTCGGGGGTGTTTCTAATATGTGGAGAAGCAGTTCGGACAGGGGAGAAGCGGTGATTATACAGACCTGACATAGCTGAGGTTTGAGTTTGGGAGAAACAACAACCTAAAACAAAAAGGCGTATGTAAAGGAGCAAGGTAGGAAAAAGGACACGTATTTACTGCTATGCTGACTGCTGAGTGGTGGTGAGAGGTGAAAGAAAAGGATTGGTGAGAGGTGAAAGAAAAGGAAGGGTGGGCTGGCTGCGTTGGAGAGAAATTAGGGTGTGTGGATGAGTGCAGTGAGCTCTGTAGCATCAAAAGACACGTGTCGTCTAATAAGGAAATCAGAGTGAGAAGAGAAAGCAATGGCTAATGAATGAATGATAAAATGACAATGATGTTGCCTGCCAAAGCAGTCTTAGCTGGAAATGTGTCATTGAAACTGCCCAACAACGCTCCACTTTAAAGTTTAAACCAAATTTCCTTTTTTACGTGCCTGTTACCATTTTAGTTTCTTCATTCCATCTAATTACACGGTCATTTTCTCCGTTTTACTTTATCAAGCTATTTACATTCGTTTCATGTAATTTTACCTTGATTATATTTTATTTTAAACATAAATTAATTATTTTTAATAAATTAATCTTTATATATTATACTAAAGAATAAGTTCATTCTTTTTATTAAAATTTGATGCATTTCTATTATTAAAAGTTGACATTTTTGAAAAATAATTAAACAATTATATATAATGTATCACATATTCCTCATTCTAACATTCTAACGTAAATAAATCAATTTTTAACAGTAAAAATAAATATTTTTTTATTATAAAACATCAATTTACTTATCTATAGAAATATCAAACAAAACCAACAATATTTGAAATGTTTAATGTGTGCACAGTGTACTCCACATGCCTGATTACGTTTTACTTGAAAAAAATCAAAACATCCATACAACCTTCAAAACTTGAAGGATTCCTAAGCTTTGAACATAAAAATCAGAGCATAGAGATTCCAAACGATCAAGAAATCATGAATAATCTGGTAGATAAAGAATTTCCAAATACCAAAAGGAGCAAATAGAAAACAGATGCTCTAGATTATTAAAAAAAATGCTACATAATTCTCAAACAAGACAGATGTTGGAGCAAATGCATATTTCATGCTCACAGTTCCGTACTATCTTTCTCCTTTTCTCCTTAAAATTGAATTGCTTAAAGTTTGAACCACAAGACGCAAAGATTCTATGTGACCCTGAAAAATCCAGGGTAGTGAAAGTATCGAACTGCAAATCAGGCTATGAGCTTTCTGCAAATGAAACTCAAGATCGTCGTATTCCCACAATAGAATTATCTAAAGCTTTTTTTTTTTTCCCTAATCAAAAGGTAATTTAGCTAGCAACAGTTGTTTGTTTCTTCCCTTTCTTGTTTCCACTAGCTGCTGCCCCTCCTTTAATCATTCTAGAGAGTATATCGGCTTGCTTTGTGTTCCCTTCCTGGTTAAGGCTCTTGATTAAATCCTCAAGGCTACTCCAGTTAGTGATCCCTCCTTTCTCCATTATTTTACACAATATTGAATACGCATTGAGAGTTTTTCCGGCAGTTAAGAGAGCATCCAACACCTTCTCGTAACTCGAAACATCTATGCTGCAGTCTCTCTCTAAACCAAAATCTAACAACTTGAGAGCAGCAATAGTCTTCCCTTTCTCAGAGAGAATAGATAGAAGGCTATCTAAATTGGTTGCACACCCATTTTGCATTAGTAGCTCGATTCGTCCAAGGGCTTCTTCAACATGACCTCTCATGAGGAGAGCTTCCAAGATCTTAGAAACCAAGTCCATATGCTCCTTCACTCCCTTCTCCACCATACTCTTCATAACTCTGCTGGCGGTTTGAATCCTTCCATCTTCAAACAAACTCTCCATTACCGACTTGAATATGCCAGAATCAGGAAGAAGCCCATCCTCGATCATACTGTCCAAAGCTGTTTTAGCATCAGCAGGCTCACCTTTCCTTAGGTAGCTTTCAATGAGCAATTTGTAAGCATCTGCATCTTTAGGCACCCCTCTCCTACCCATGATCTTTAGAATTTCAAAACCAAGACCAGGATTACCTTCTTTTGCATGCCCGCATATCAAATTATTAAATGCAGTAGGATCCAGAACACCCTTCTTCATCAATTGGCGGAAAAAGACTTCTGCTTTCCCTGTCTGACCATGGTGGCATAGATATTGAATCAATGGATTATATGCATTAGCTTCTATGTCTAATGAATTTTCAGGCCTCAGGACAATTTCCTTCTCAACAAGCTTATCCAGCAACTTGATTGCCCGATCAAACTCATTCGCCTTGCAAAAGTTCTTAATCAAGACACCATAGTGACCAGCCTCAGTTGGAATACTCAATCGAATCATTGCCTTGAGCACATCAGCAGCTGCATTCAAGTCGCCAGATTTGCACTGACTATTTAACAGCTTGATGAAAATAGAATTATCCTTTGGTGCAATATAACTCTCCACCATCTCCTTCAAAATAGTCTTAGCCTCAGTCGTCTTGCCCGCGTCACACAGCCCCGGTAATAAAGTCGAATATGTTGTTGCATTAGGCTTTATACCAGAGGACTTCATCTCTTCAAACAATCTCAACCCATCATCAACTTGTTCCACTGCAACATATCCCTTTATCATGGTAGTGTAGCTAATTACTGTAGGGGCTAAGTTCTTTGCCTTCATCTCTACAAACAACTTATCAGCTTCCTCCATTCTCTTGAACCGAGTATATCCATTAATCATTGTATTATAAGTCACAGCATCAGGTGAAATGCCCCGAGTCTTCATATCTTCATAAAACCGATTAGCAGTGTCGAGTCTCAGCGACAAAAAGAAGCCCCAAAGCATAATGTTATAGGTATGACGAGTAGGCTGTATCCCTTCACTCAACATCTTATTGAAATACCTTTTGGCCATCATATATCGACCACGTCGCAATATAACCTTAAAGAAAGTATCATAAGACTTAATGGTCCTATCCACACCCATCTCTTCCATTTTCTGGAATATCTTGACAGCTTCTTGAACTATACCAGCTTTACCATAACTATCAATCAGAACAACAAACAAATCCTCATCCCATTCAACGCCCTTTTTGGGCATGTCCAGAAGTATACATCTAGCATGATTAAGCTTAGAAGCTCGACCTAAAATCTGAATAATCTTCAAGTGGGCTTCACGGTCATGGTGTATCAATCCAGCCCGTTCAACCCACCGGAAGAACTGGAGGGCATGGTCGGAGTTCTTAGCACCATGGAGAACGTTATAAACTAAAGTATGGTCAAATTCAGGGACTAAAGCACGGATGGAGTTCTGTAAGCGGGTGGTCCAAGCCCGGTTCTCCATCATTCTACAAATGATATCATCAACTTTCTCAGGGTTCCGAGCCTTACCTCGCGGGGTTCTGCGATTGTTGGGAACATGTTGTTCTTGCTGTTGAGGTGGCGCATTGTTTAAATCTTGGGTTGGATCTTGGGTTGTAGTGAAGAAATGAAGATGGATTGAGATTCTGGAGGGCTTCAGATTCAAATGGTAAGGCTTAGAAACAGAGAGGAAAGCCATTGAAATGTGAAGGGGAGAAGATTACAAATCAAAAACCCAGGACAGGACACGAAGCAGGGAAAAGAGCAAGGAAGAGAGAAACGTTGTTAGGGTTTAAGGGACTGAACTGAGAGCTATAGGTTGGGCTCATAATTGTAGATCACACGAAGCCCAAAATAAACAAATTCCCTTGCCTGGAGACATCAGATTCGGCTCACTGTCTTTGATCCATATATACATTGATCTATTTTCCTTTTCATAACTGGGCTAATTGTCTTTGATTTTTTTTAGTAAACTTTATTCATAGTCACTTAATTATTAGTAATTTTTATTTTTGTTATTCAATTATAAAAATTATAAAATAATTACTTAATTATTTAAAATTTTTTCTGGTCACCTACTATTAAATTACTAACAGGAAAATACTTGGAAGCTTTTAAAATTGGTATAATAGTAATTTTAATTCTCAATATTTATATATTGTGTCAATTTAGTCTTTATTTAAAAAATTAACGCTCAACATTTACTCTTTATATAACTTGTTCTATTTTGTAGCTTTTCTTCTTTTTCTTTTGTGACACTGAGGGTTAATTTTAAAAGAATGAGAAAAGATAAAAAATCATTACTTAGACTTTTGGGTGCTTTCATTTTTGATATATTTTCGATAAAATTTAACTACTAAATCTATTATTTAGCTTTTTTAGGTGAAAGGGTTACAAAAAAAACTATACAAAATGATCAAATTACACTAAGTGTAAATAAAGGTTAAAATTTTCAAATTAAGACTAAATTGACATCATATATAAATGTTGAGGTTAAAGTTACTATTATATCAAGTTTAAAAGTTATAACGTCATCTTTATGTTAGCCATTTAATGGCTGGTGATAAAAAAGACAAAATCAAATAGTTAAATGACTATTTTGTAACTTTTCATAATCGAACGATTAAAAAAGAAATCTATCAATAATTAGGTGACTATCATCATAGTTTACCATTTCTTTTTATAATAGGCTCAGTGTCATTTTTCATAATTGGGCTCACTGTCTTTGATCTGTATGTATACATTTTATATATTATGGCTGATATAATATATATATATATATATGCAAGATAAAACTAATGTTTTTATTCCATACTATGCATATAAGTTAAGGTATATGTATCAATTCATATTTCTTTATTAAAAAATCGTTAAAAATTTATAATGTGTAAGTAATACTCTATATATATAGTTAGGGTTAGTAAAATCTGATTCGATTCAAAAATTTGATAAAAAATTAAATTTTGAATTAAATAGTTTGAATTATTTGAGTTAATCAATTATTTGGATCAACTCAAATAAAAATTAAGTTTTTTCTGTTTAACTCGAATATGATTTATATAATTCAATTATCTGAAACTTTGAATAAGAAAAGGCAAAACTACGCATTTTGATAAATGTTTTGATAAATATTTACCCATTAAATTAAAAGAAAACCATTATATTATTTATATAGTTAAATAATATTGTATTTTATTTATTTGTTAAATAATCAGTCCATATAAACACAACACTAAGTATAAATAACAGGATTCATTAACTCGACTTAACTCAAAATTTTTTGACTCGATTCGACTCGACTTGATCAAATACTCACCCATTTTCAATAATAATCTAATAAATCTTACTGATAAAATATAATCGTGCAAGCCTAGCTACTTGGCATACAAGACGTTATGCTAAGGTGCAGTGTTGATTGTTTATAGGAAAAGTTTGCTTTTACCTATGGCAAAACAGATGTGTGATTAATTTATAAGTCAATTTTATTCCTTCAAAACACGTATTTCATAATAATAATAATAATAATAATAATAATAATAATAACCCTAATATAGTAGGTCCTTTTGTATTTGAATCAACTATCATTAATGCTTTGTTTTGATTTGTTATGTTGTTTTATCTTAAGTATTACTAGTAAACATGGTTGTTGTATGTTTGTGTTATTCATTGACCCCAGGGTCTACAATAGCCATTAATTGTAGTATTGCGCAATGTGTTGATGGTGTTGCTGGACATTTGCGTGAAAGTATTATGGATATTTTTATGTTAAGAGTTAAATTTTATTTTATTTTTGTTATTTAAAAAATAAAAAAATTAATTTATTTATATTAGATTATAGAATAAATTGATCTTTTTCTATTAAAAGTATCGTCCATAAATTAATTTATTTATTTTTTAATAGAGAGAATAAAATATAATTCTACTATTAATACAAAGGTCTTCATGACACTTTTACAGCTTATTTCTAATGCAATTATTGATTGGAATATACTCTAATTATTAATTAAATTAACATAACATCATATCTAAGTTAGTACTTTTAATGTGATAAATGAAAAATCATCGAAGCGATTAACTACTTGAGATGGATGGATGGTAGGTTTGGAATAAATAAATTTTGCAGGAAAATACGGAGGAAACTTCGTTCCCTAGTTGTCGTTATCCTTAAATATATACAAAATCTTGTTTGGATATTGAAGATAATGCATGTGATTGCGAGGCTCAGTACCACGTATCACACTGCATGCTGCTTCTACTTTAGAAGGTTTTAAGTTTTGGGGCTGAGCAACGTCCTGGAAATGCCATAAACACTAGTAACAAAAAGGCCTTATGCAACCACAACCTACTTGCTAGCACCTATGCCTTTATCTACATTTCTTGGGATTAATAATTGACATCATTTAACATTCTTCCTATGCTACACCAAATAATTGAGAAAGAAAAAGGAGAAAAGTGAAGATGTTGTAAAGGGAAAAAACAAGGTCGACCCACCCATATGCCAACACTGACAAACAAATGAGGAAATTTCCTAAAAATATATATAGGAATTTGTTGAGACCGGCAAGGGGGACTATTTTCATAACTTAAACATTACTATATATAAAAAATATAACCCACAACAAATATCTCACTAAATAGAAAACGTATCTGAATTTTTTTTTTCTCTCGAATTTATTCTATTCTAATTCTTATGGATTGGATAAGTTTCATTGGATGTCAACTTCCTAGTTGTTTTATAACCTAGAAGTTAGAACTAAAATATACTTTATACATATATAGATAACAAGCACTCAAAATAGAAAGAAAGAAAAACAATGGGAAGGTTTCTTCTGTCGTCGCTGAAGGAGGCAGCTGTTGTAGCAGCGGCGACCACCGCAGCAGCAGCGACCACCGCAGCAGCAGCTGGAGGACAATCATTGTTAGGAAGCATAAAGATAGCAGTTTTGCCAGTAGCAAAAGTATTCACTTTGTGTTTCCTGGGTTTCTTGATGGCTTCCAAGTATGTTAATATCTTTCCTGCAAATGGCAGAAAGCTTTTAAATGGGGTAAATTTTTTTTATTCTCAAAATATTGGGTGTTTTTTCGGCAAATGTATACTCACTGATCTAACATTGTTTCATCTATTACTTCATATGCAGTTAGTGTTTACACTTTTGCTGCCGTGTTTAATCTTTTCTCAACTCGGACAAGCTATTACTCTACATAAAATGCTTCAATGGTATGATTTTCCATCGCCTTTTTTCTTTGTTAGTTTCATATATATACATATATATATTATATATAATCGAAAACCAATGCCATATTGCAATGCATTTGCAGGTGGTTTATTCCGGTGAATGTTTTCTTAGGCGCAGTCTCTGGCTCTATAATAGGTTATGTTGTTGTCACCTTAGTCAAACCTCCATATCCATACTTCAAGTTCTCAATCATACAGATTGCAATTGGTAAGCCCTCTACATCATGTGCAAAACTAATATGCATTATCTTATATTCTTATGCTCACTTGATTTATGATATATATATTATCCTTTTCTGTTGCAAATTTTGTATGAACTGGTGTCTTGGATTGCAGGAAACATTGGGAACGTACCACTTGTTCTGATTGCAGCTTTATGTAGAGATACATCCAATCCTTTTGGCGACACTGAAACATGTAGCACTCAGGGAACTGCATATATTTCATTTGGACAGTGGGTATGTATGTATGTATGTATCTGTGCATGTGTGTGTGTGTGTGCATGCATGCATGCATGCATGTATGTATGTATGTATGTATGTATGTATGTATGTATGTATGCTATTAAGAAATAGACATTCTATGGAGGAGTTTTGACCTATAATTAATGGTAGGTTGGTGCAATCATTCTCTACACATATGTATTTCATATGTTAGCCCCTCCCCCGGAAGGTACTTTTGACAATGAAGATGGGAATGTTCCCCTTAAGATCCCTCAGAAGGATGGCTCTCCAGAGAATGTTCCATTGCTGGAGCAAGAGGCTTCATCAATGGATTCAGACAATTCAAACAAAGGAAAGGTGAAGATCATGTTTGGTTTTTTCATGCTTTGCTTCCAACGAACTTTTTTTTTGTGTGATTAAATATGTCTTATTTTGGTGCAGATGCAAAGTTTTTTACAGTTTGTTTATGAAAAGTTAAAGCTTAAACAAATCCTTCAACCCCCTATTATTGCATCTGTAAGTCTCAGACTTTCTGTTGGTTTCTCTTTCATGAACTATAGTGACTGGCTTGCTTTGTTGTGTATATACTTGGTGCAGATCCTAGCTATGGTAATAGGTGCAGTGCCGGTTCTGAAGAAAATAATATTTACAAGAGATGCTCCACTTTATTTCTTTACTGACAGTTGTATAATTCTTGGGTATGTTTTGCTGAGGCTGATGAAAATAAGTTGCTTTTTTTTTTTTCTATTAATGATGGTGTGTTGGTATTTGGTTCTATGATGAGTTAATGTGTTTGATTAAAACAGGAAAGCTATGATTCCATGCATCTTGTTGGCATTAGGAGGCAACCTTGTTGATGGTAAGTTAAAACATTTTTGTCGGTACATGTTTTGAGAAGGCCTACATACCAAACCAAAACATGTTGCATGATTTACAGGACCAGGGCCTGGAAGTTCAAGAATTGGTGTCCGAACACTGGTGGCTATTATAATTGGGAGGTTAATCTTGGTGCCTCCTGCAGGGCTGGGCATTGTAACACTGGCTGATAAGCTTGGTTTCCTTCCTGCTGATGATAAAATGTTCAGATTTGTCTTACTCCTTCAGCATTCTATGCCAACATCTGTTCTTTCTGGTAAAATATCATTCCTCAGTCTAAACATGTTGTAAAACATCATTTCTTGTTGGTCCATGGAATATCAAAGGGAATTGTGTTGCAATTGCAGGTGCTGTTGCTAATTTAAGAGGATACGGAAAGGAGGCAGCAGCTTCGTTGTTCTGGGTTCATATATTTGCAGTTTTCTCCATGGCAGGATGGATTATTCTCTATCTCAACATACTCTTTTAAAACTAGCAATCACCAGTCCTTTTGGTAACTAACAGCCGGAGAGACCGAGTAGATTAGATGAATGGTTTGTCAGGCCCTGCAACCATGAATACTGCTGATAGTAATTTATTTTATCTCTTGATACCATTTCTGTATCAGCAGATTGTTACATATTCATGTTAATGTTCATACCATCAAAAATGGGAATGGATGGATGGACTTAAATTTAGTTTTTTATGAAGCCACAAATTTTAAAATTATTTAGTAATCAATTCCAAGGCCTCCACTCAGGAGGAGGGCTTACCAATGCAAGATTGGAGA
This sequence comes from Gossypium arboreum, assembly GCF_025698485.1. NCBI lineage: Eukaryota > Viridiplantae > Streptophyta > Magnoliopsida > Malvales > Malvaceae > Gossypium > Gossypium arboreum. The sequence continues at coordinate 139,119,779 of NC_069072.1, forward strand.
AATGTTTTATATATGGCATCCGACCTGCTCCTTCAAATGCCAATAACATTTCCAGCAGGGGAATCAGGATAGAATGATCTTATAATAAGAAATTTTGGAAACATGGGAGAGTGTGATCAAGGAAAAATGTAAAAGGAAATAAAATGATGGTCTTCGCTTTTGGTTAAAAACTAATATTAATTATGTTAAATAACAAATATTAAATCTATTTAAATTTGATTTTGTTTAATTCTTTTTAATGGTATCGGTTTTGTTTGATTCTTTCTAACAGTATGGACTAAATTAATTTGAGGAACTAATTTCTCAAGTGCATTCACCGTTTGCTTTTCCTTCCAACTTTTCGGAAGAACTTTTTTGAGTTTCTGTCTAGGGAAAGTCACTTCCCTTTCACCCTCTTACCAGAATTTGTTTGGTTTTGTTTGTATTATATTAACCCCACCTGCCCTGCATCCTGATTTCTTCTTTGCAGCACAGCCCCATTCAAATCCAATCATACATAATAACACAGTCAATAATATTAACAAGAAAAGCAACTCAGGCATTTGAGCACTCGTCAAGCAGTCATATCCATTCATTTAAAGGCAACTAGGTTTTCAGTTACTGATAATCAATCAATGTCCAGTCAATTGAAAGAAATCTTGGGCAAGCACAGCACACTTGGGATAGCAAACTATAACCATGTCCAATTCGGCTCCCGAGGCCAGAAACTGACATAATAAACCAAAATAAATAATGAAACTAATATACCAATGCGATGGCAAGGATTGCACTCACAATAATCCACGGGTGAAATTAGAATATAAATACATAATTTGAGTCTGGACCACCAGATTACTGAAGCCTCTCAAAAGAGAGACCACCATCTCCTACCCCTGCTGCCCCTTTGGTTTAGTGATGATGCATTTGCAACCTGAATTTGATGCTGGCCCGATGACGGTATTGATCCTCTTCTTCCAATTAGTGGCTTGCCTAACCATAAGATAAGAACAACACCAATAATACCAGCAACGGGAGCAGCAGCACGGAAAAGCCAGTCTCTACCAATCTCCCTGGAAGAGCTACTGATGGTAGGATCCACATGTGGCACATCATGTGATTGATGTGGACCAAATTCAGAAGCTTCATCTGCATCAGCTTCATCAGAGTTCTCAGAGAAACTGTCCTCACTTGCATTTTGCTGCTGGCTTTCATGCATCCTCATCCTACTATTCATATTTTGTTTCCCTTGTTCATAATCTTTGTCATCAGTAGGAAGCTCATAGCGGCAAAGAGGGCATGAATTCCGTGCACTCAACCATGGCAAGATACAAGAAGGGTGATAGACATGAAGGCAAGGAAGCTGGTTTACTTCAGCGCCAACAGGCAAAACATCCTTGCAGATTGCACAGGCCAAACCATCAGATTTCTCATGTTCATCACTGACAATGACACGAGGTAGATTATTCACAAAAGATAAAGATGCAGGAGGTGCTCCTCTCCTAGAGCCATCAGTCTCAGCCAGATGGTCAAGCAGTTGTTCAAAGCCAGCTCTGGAGCGACGGAAATTAAAAGCAGGGAGATTGCTTTCATGAGGACTTGAAGTAAACAAATTTAGAAGTCCAGTTCTAGACGTAGTATGCCCAACCACATATTCCTCAGCATCCGCTTCTTCCCATTCACCATCTTCATCCCCTTCATCATCTTCTTCTGGTTCATCCCAGTTCCATTGGTTCAGACCAGCATTCATTGGATCAATGTCAGTGTCAGTGTCACTGTTAATATCACTCCTCTCAGCTTGAACAAATATTTCTGTATCCAGGAAACTGTGTCCATCCATAGAAGCATCAGAGTCCCCTCCATAAGTACTGAAAGATATCGCATCACTCTCACCCCGAAATAACCTGTATCGACTGAAACTAACATTTGATTCACTCTCACCATAAAAGGAATCCAGGTTATCAAAACCATCACTATCAGAATCAGAGATAACACGCCGCCATCTTCTAGAACTGCTAGGAGTTGTGCGTGAACTACTACGTCGTAATGACCTTGCACTGGAACCACCATCCATAATTTGATCTTCGGAGCCAGAGACAGTGGATTGGTTCTGCCTCAACAGAGTAATCATATGCGAAAACTGTTGTGAGAAAAGATTTTCGATTGATTCAGAACTGCTCTGCCGATTCCTTCTTCTTCGAGCCTGTCGTCTTCTATTATAGACTTGAGGAGGTGTATCAAGATCCTCAAGCAACAAAAATTTGCAGTCCCCACATAGACCAACGGTTTCAAGATCAGGCATTGCCTCATATTCAGGTGCAAGACTTCTTCGACATAGGGTACACAAAGCAGGCAGGCCAGAATGATCTCCGACCAAACCACCACCCTCCATGTGGCCGGGAGTGCCGGGCAAAGGGACATCTTGAGAATTTCTTTCCGAGTCTTCTTCCATCCGTCAAAGAAGAACAAATGATACAAGCAAAAAGAAACTGAAAAGAACAGAAAAAAGGTTAGCAAAAAAGACAGGCAAGTGCCATTGAAACCAGGCAAAAGAATACAATATCCCTCTCCATGCACTTAGTAACAGATAAATTAAGAAATTGAGCTCAAAAAGGAAAGAAATTTAAAAGGGACAGAGAAACCCTGATAATAAATTACAAAATTAGGGGAAAAAAATCTAAAGCAGGGAGCGTAGTAGGTGTAACAGGAAAGCATTAAAACGGGGGTGAAGTGTAGACAAGCGAGCACGAAGAAGCATTCAAAGCATCATTCTTTGACATAAGATAGAAAAGTGCATAGCGATGAATACTATGTATGCTTAACATAGAATGGGCATTGGGCACGTCGTTTTTTGGGTAATTATGGTATAATTGTAGTAATTACAAGCATAATAGACTAAGAAAGTTGCGAGCAATTGAATAATTAATAAAATTCAACAAACTTAAGAAACCCACCTTCTGGAATTGAACCACTAAAAAAATACAGAAATTATAGATGCGTACAATGAAAGAGATAGAGAATTAATAATGAAAATATAGAAAGAAAAGCGCAAATTAAAAGCTTTAAAGAGTGAAATTAAATGATTACCGGATGAGATCTCCAGAAAGGGAAAACAACAAAGAGAGCGGGGGGACTGAATTAGGGAAAGGGTTAGCAAATGAAAAAACAAAGAGAGCGAGGAGAAAGGGTTAGGCGCTGTTTGGGAAGGGACCAAAGCAAGCAATGTGGGCAAATGAAGAAGAGTGAGTCGCGTCCTTTTTAGACCAGTTCGTTCGTTCCGCATCCAATCCTCAACGGCAGCGGTCAACCGTCAGTGCCTGACCCGCACCGCACCCCTTCTATTTTATAGTATCATATCAATGTCCAAATCTTCTTCAGCTTTTTTTTGCCTTTTATATTTTATTTTCCCCCGGAATAATTATTATTTTTTTACCTTATGTTGAAATTTCTTTAATTTTCTAGCTTTTATGAAGAAAATATTTTATTTTTAATTGAATGTGTGTTTGATTTTTGAATTTTGATTATTTTGTTTAAAGGTGTATAAAAATATGAAAAGATAAAAGTATCATAATAATATTAATTATAATTTAAAATTTCAATATTTTTATAATTGAGTTGTAATTTAATTAAATGTGACACTAATTCAATGAAATATTTAAATATAAATATTAGATTAAATATAGATAAGAAGAGTTAAGAAATCTTTAAGTATTTTATTTAATTTTTAATTATATATTTTATAATCTTTAGCAATGTCAAAATACATCTTTAAAAAAATCAAAATACCATAGCAAAATTTACTATGTACCCTACTTGTGAAGTATTTGATTTCTTTAATGTTTCTTTCTTACAGGGAAGAAGATGGCTTTAAGATATTTGATTTATTCGTTTGTTTACATCAACAACATTTGATGCACAGCAATGGAATGTGATTGAGACAAAACTAGAACAGACATCCTTGTACGGTGTACTGTAATTGTGTGCAATGTGTCCCATGGTTTCCTCCGTTTCTTTTCAATATTTTGACTTGGAAGTTGAGAAGAAATACAACTTAAAATAGAAAAAGGTCTGGACAGGCAAGCAGACAGGGGGAGGGGGTGTTTTTACTTTAACTGCATTTTCTTTTCCATGTCTGGAAGATTCACCATATCTTTTGCATAAAAAGAAATACAGTCATAGCTTTATGTACCTCTTAATATATATTAGTAATGTGATTGGTGATCACAAACAAATCCCCTATAGATTGCCAGTGTTTGGAATGGCCAGCACAAGGTGAGTTTCTCTTTCTCATAGCAAAGATTCAAAATAAAAAGTGTGTTTGATTTTATATATGGGTGCATTTTACAGTAAAAAAACAGGAATGTCAAAGTGGAAACAAGGGAAGAGGAGGAGCTCACGTTTATCTGGTGTATTGGATGCTTGCAAGGCACAGCAATCACAGAAAATTGCTTTACATGAAAACATCACCAAGGGACCATATGATGATAAAGCAGCACCCTTCACTGGTTATACTCCAATACAAGATCAACCCTCAAGTATGCCAGAGAAACCTATACTAGAGCGTATTCTTGACATATTACAGAGGTTTGGTCAATTTATATATATATATATATATATATACATATATATGATATTCATATTTGAACCTTTTTATCTTTCTAATGTTAGGAGAGACACCTATGAAATATTTGCTGAACCTGTTGACCCTGAAAAGGTATGTAATTGGTAGTTTCCATATGCATTTGGATTTGATCTCTTTTTTCATATAACCCTGCTGATGGATACTACAACCATGACAAGGTTGAGGGTTACTATGAAATCATTAAAGAACCAATGGATTTTGGCACAATGAGAGCTAAACTTCATGAAGGAATGTATACAAGTCTTCAACAATTTGAGGTGGAAATTTATATTTATTTAAACTGTGAATGATACATGTTATTGGTTTTGCGACTGATTCTGTCTTTTGTGCAGCATGATGTATATTTAATTCCTCAAAATGCAATGCATTTTAATTCGCCAACAACTATCTACTTCAAACAGGTACAAGTATCAGCTAATACCACTATATCTGAATTATGCTTACTATTAAATGAATGCCAAATTCCTGTTTCTTTACAGGCTCGAGCCATTTATGAACTAGCACAAAAGGCTTTCAGTTGTCTCAAAAATGACCCAAAGAACTTGGAGTCGGAATTTTCAGAGACAAAACGAAGAACTAACAGAAGGATCATGTATGAAGCTAAAGCTCCATCAAGTTCTAAGCTTACAACAAATTTAAGGAGCAATATTAAGACCAACTTATCATCGAAAAGTATGTCGTGTTTTCTTGGCAATTCTGGTGGTTTTGATTCAAGAGATTATGGAATACACTCTGGTAAGGAATAAATTTGGAATTTGGATTCGGTGGCATGATTCACTGATTTTAACAGATGGTTCTTTAACAGGTGCTATAAATTGTAAGAGAAATAGTTGTGTTGAAGGAGATAAACGTTGCACATATGCACCCTGGACGTCTCTCTTAACTGAGAATGCTTCCATTGTTTCCACCGACCCGACACCATTAGGTCCTGTAAGTTATCATAGATACATGTTAAACAACTAAACTGACAGGTCCCATGTGGAATGATGGCCTTGGTTTTGTAGGTTAATCAACAGGATATTGGTTACAAAGATAGCTTGATGTTGTTTGTTAAAGACTTAGGACCAACAGCCCAAATGGTTGCCAAGCGGAAGTTGATGGGATGCTGGGTTGGTGCTTTGTTTCAGCAACCTGAATGTGAATATCCTAATGCATTTGGTTCAACCCAAAAAGGATTTCCTAGAGCAACTGTAAATATAAGCGATCATCTTCATAGTCATAGGGGTCCTACCAATTACAAAGGCCAAATGCGAGGTGATGATGATCCAGTGGACAGGTTAAATGAGAAACAGTTGGAATCTTGTCAACTAAAGCTCTCTATTGGTGGTGGGTTGGAAAGCAGATGTTATAGTAAGCAAGCAAAGGTGGAAACATCGTCAGCTCCTCCAACTCAAATTGAGGAAAATAGGTTGGATTTGAGGAGTAGAAAAGATGAGGTTGAAGCAAGGAAAGGGTTTATATTTGATTTGCCATTTCTAAAGAAGCGGCTTCATGAGATTAATTCACTGGGGAAATAATAGTGAAATGCAAGTGATTCTGGCGCTGAGATCATGGGATGCATTATTATCTTAATTCTACTCATTTGGTGAGTCCATGGAAATAAATGAAGCCATCAGCCATCAACATGGGATTATATTAAATTTAAGATTGATGTCTTTTTTTTTAAATATAATATAACTTAATGGTGTAAGTTAAACTACAGTCTACAACTCATTAGGTTTTTCAAGAGAGTTGTTCCACCCCTTAATTTGCCCATCACAAACTCATCATCTATGAAAATTCTTTTAAACTTGTATAATTTTCAATAAAAGTACTATAGAGACTTCTATTTTATTATAGAAATTAAATTGTATTTTTCATTTCTATTTAAAAATAAGTAAATTAGTCCCTATATATTAAATTAAATAGAAAATTAACGTGATTAATAGACATATGATGTACCAAATATACAAAATGATGTATAGGAATCAATTTTAATAATAGAAATATATATAAATTTTAATAATAGAAATATATACAGATTAATTTACTTATTTTTAAGTCCGTAATTATAATTTTTCTATTGAAAAAGATACATATGTTATTCTTATAATCAATTGTGAAAGTTGGTAGTTTAAGCAGTTTTAATTATTTTATATTTATTGATATTGTAGTTGTGATTATAATTAGAAATGCCACAACCATATTTATTAGTTTACATTAAGTATGTTTGTCTTTTCCATTTTGTTAAAAAAAAAGAAGAATAATTAATAAATATTTTGGTTAAAAAAAGGAGGGAGGTTTGTTACGTGAAGGCCAATTTGCAGAAAAAAGAAGAAGAAAAGGAGGAGGAGGAGAAGGAGAGGAAGAAGAAAGAGTATAAGATTGTCGTGCCATGTTAATAAAGGAAAAACAGAGAAAAGGAGATGGCGTACAGGAGAAGGCAGGGACTGAGCAAATCCTCCACGTTCAAGGAAGAGATTCTCCACCATTTACCCGATGCCACCTCCTCTTCCTCCCCCTTTGACTCCGATTCTCTCGCCGCTCCGGCCCTTCATGCTTCCTCTGCTGCTCGCGATATCGACTCCCCTGTTCTTTCTAATGTCGAGCCTACAAGATCTAAGGTTTGTCAGTTCTTTCTCATGATTCAACGCCAAATTATATCTATAAAGTTGTAAGTGATTAGGTATTTTAAAATTATTATAGGCATAATAGATAAGCGCTTCAAAGGAGATCGATTTTGCTGCGAGCCAATAAATGATTGAATTGTTATTTTTATTTGGATTGCAGGGCTTTAATGCCTGCGAAGACTCAATAAATGATTCTAAAGGTTTCTGGGGTGTTCTTGCTCGGAAAGCCAAAGCTATTCTAGACGATGATAATGTATTGCAGGACACTGAAACTCGTGGTAGAGTGTTGGATGCCTCAACAGCTTCCCAGGCGAGTCATTCTCTTGATCCATCGTCAAATTCAAGTGCTCCATTTTTCTTATGATTGAATTGATTATGTTCCTTGTCAATAGCAGAAGCAACAAGGAGCTGAGAGCTATAGACGAATGGACCATCCTGCAATAAGAAGGGGCTTGGATAGGCTCAACACTTCCCTTAATCAAATTGGTGACTCATTTGAAAAGACATTTGAGGTAAGATGCGAACCTCTTGGCAGTTGGCACTTTGGACTAGGCCTTGTTTCCTTTTTACTTTGTATGTAGCTCTTCTTGTGCTTTGTCAATCTCAATTGGTAGACAAATCATTGCTATTTTACATCCATCTGTCTGTCTATGTATGTTCTGTAAGCTATGAATTGAAGATTCATCGATCATAGGAGTAAGTTTTCAACACTTACACCAGTTAACAGCCATTGGAACTTATTGCCAGGGTTTGTTAAAATGTAATTCATCGTATTCTTCAACGCAATTTCTTGTCTTTCTTTGCAGGAAGGTCGAACAATTGTGGAAAGCAAAACGCAAGATATCATCCATGAAACACGCAAGCTTCAAATCAGGCGAAAGGGGAACAGTCCCATGGCACATAATCAGTTCACTGGTTTCAATAGCACAGTGCAGCCACCAATGCAGCTCCAGAATCAAACCAACCATGATAACCAACTCAAGGCATCTCGAGACGTAAGGGGCAAAATTGTGTCACTGAATCATATAGTGAAAGCATTGAATTTGATTCTTTCAACCATTTCACAAATTTCTTGCCCTGCTTTACTGCATTGTAAACTTTGCAGCTTAAGAAACAATGATAAAGCAACCTCATTTAGGTTGTTTTCATGACAATTTTGGTTATTTCTAATCATGATAATTTTGTTTTCATGTATGGCATTGGGTGCCGTTGAACTCAACTATCCTGTCCTGTCCAGTTAAATGCATGATCTGGCTCTGTTTTACTTCCGCATGCAGGTTGCAATGGCCACAGCTGCTAAAGCAAAACTTCTTCTTCGGGAGCTGAAAACTGTTAAAGCAGATTTGGCTTTTGCAAAAGAGCGATGTGCTCAACTGGAGGAGGAGAATAAACTCCTTCGGGAGAGTCGAGAGAAAGGGGATAATCCTGCAGACGATGACTTGGTACATACCATATACCTTTTTCCACTATTATGAGATCAATGTTGCTTTTTGTTAGATTTCTTGTGTTGGGCTACTGGTAGAAGCAATTCAAATGTTGAATGTTGGAAATGTGATAAAAAATCAGATTCGACTGCAACTGGAGACATTGTTGGCAGAAAAGGGACGATTGGCGCATGAGAATTCGATATATGCTAGAGAGAACCGGTTTCTAAGAGAAATAATAGAGTATCATCAACTGAGCATGCAGGATGTTGTGTACTTAGATGAGGGGGCTGAAGAAGTTGCGCCAGTTGGTTCTCCCATCAACTTCCCCCTCTCAAAAATGCTTTCCGGTGATTACACACCTGAGTTGGAGGTGTTGGACCCTTCTTCTTGTCCGAGTAAGCCTCGAATTCGCAGCCCCAGCCCCAGCCCAAGTCAGCCTCGAATTCGCAGCCCCAGCCCCAGTCTAAGTCGGCCTCGAATTCGCAGCCCGAGCCCAAGTCTAAGTCAGCCTCGAATTCGTAGCCCGAGCCCAAGTCTAAGTCAGCCTCGAATTCGCAGCCCCAGTCCAAGTCAGCCTCGAATTCGCAGCCCCAGTCCAAGTCAGCCTCGAATTCGCAGCCCCAGCTCATGCCGCCAACAGCCAATGCTAACAAAGGAAATCTCACCTCACCTTAGCCAACCAGCAGAGGAAGCAAGATGCAAAGAAACTACTCCGCCTCATGTCTCCAACTCCAAAACTAATGTCCCACCTTCTTCCACCCACTGATGGACACTGCAACACCACCTCCTCCACTCTCTTCTCTTAGATTTAGTCTTTACCTTGGTATTTATATAGATGGTTTATATATCATTTTTACAGATTTTTTCCCTTTTTCTTTGACATGTAATTTGTTCATAGCCGTTTTTGGTTTTCTGGTCCATGATTAAATAAGAAATGCTTCTCCATCATTCGGATCATTCGAGTTTAAATTGTAATGGCTTTCGGCGGATAAACCTTTTTACTTGCTTATGCAGATATTTAGAACACATGTAATGCTATGTAAAAAAATCATTTTTTTCACATCCAATGAGTGTGGCCATTCAGAAGCCAATCATTAGGAATTGAGTTTATTATATAACCTGATAAAATGGTATGTAGACAAACAAAACATTAGGGCATGAAAAAAGGATGTAGCTGCCGCTCTACCTCTGGCAGGGCAGATTGCGTGTTCTTTCTTGAAGACCATTTCCAACACCAGCTTGCAAGACTAACAGCTCTACAAAACTTAAAACCCAGGATCCATCACAAAGTTTACTCTTTTTAAGAGGGAAAGAGAGAAAAAAAAATAAAATAAAAGAGAGGGTTTGCATTTACGCCAATAGAACCGTAACATATACTGATAAGACCAACTCTATGTGTTGCTTAGAGGGCCCATTAGATAGATACATTCAATTCAAATTCAACCCTTTCACGTTACAACATACAAAAGGAACAGAAGACGTCCAAATTTTTTTTTTTTACTTCTTTCCAAATCAGTTGTTTTGGTTTCAACTTCTTAGTTAAATTCACATTGACAAGACATGGCAAAACCAAACAATCCAATTTACCCCTCTAGAGGATGATGATGATGATGAGGTTCAGGATAGGGCTGCTCTGGATACATTTTAGGAACATCCAAGCAGATAAAGCTTCCCTGATTCTGATTCTGATTCTGATTCTGATTCTGATCGTATCTTAGCAATGATATTAGAATATCTGAAAAAACAAACTAGTAGATCCATCACCATATGATCTCAGATCTGCAGGTTTAACCAACGCCCTGCACAAAGGACATGTTCTTTCCCTCTCAAACCTGGACAACACAAGTGGGCTTCATTATCATCACCAAACTTAAACCAAATAAACAAATGCAAACAGCAATCACAATCTATGGTAGATTAAAGCCAATAAACTAACCACTCAGACACACAATCTTCACAAAAGATGTGTTTACAACGCAGTAGTATAGGAGCATGCATCTTCTCTTGGCAGATGGCACACAGGTCCCCAGCAGCATTCACCTAACATCATAAAAAAGTGTCTAGTTTAAAAAACCAAACATTCCTTTCTTAAAAATTAGCAATCGCTCTAAAAAAATGAAACACTCATTGCAAATAACAGCCTTGCTACATCTTTAAAATCTCAACCCAGATGAGTTACACAGCTAAGGAACACCGGCCAATAACAACCTAGGTACATTATCCTTTCAACCATTCAAAGCAAATCCCCTCATGGTAAGCTAACCAACATTTAGCAAATGAGAGCTCCAGAACCCTTCATATATGTAGAAGAAAAAAGAGTGGTAGAATAAGAAACAACGGACCAGTTGTGCATGTGAAAGACACATTATAAGGTTAGTTATTTTTCCCTCCTCTAAACATAATGTTCTCGAGTTCCTCGTATGCAATAAATACACATAAGAACATTTCTTTTGGTGACTAGCTGTTAGCTTGCAAGCAAATAGGCACCTCAAACCTATCTATATGTAAATGTAATATTCAGTTCACAAAACCCCCAAAATGAAATCCAGACTACCTGCTCTGATGTTGCATAAGCACCATAATGTACCTCTTTACGAGATAATGCCTTCAATGCAGCAAAGAAGGATTGTACCTGAAAGTTGACAGCCACGAAAGGGGGAAAAAACTTAGAAAGAGAGAAATTATAGACTAGGCCAGAAACCCATCTTTCACATGACTTCCCCAAAAGTACTCAAAACAAATTTATATTAATAGAAAAACAAACCTTCTCAACAACAGATGTCAGCTTGAAGGTTAAGTACAACCCTGTCATTAGTGATGAAAAGAGGCTTCCATAGTCTTTGTTTAAGAAGAAACGGTACCAAACTGGAGTTGGCAGTAAAGCACGGTAAAGTAGCATCATGTACTCAACCAATGTCAGCATTTGACCCTGGTAATATGCATTTTTCTTAAGTCAGCTTGAAGTAGAATAAGCTATATGCATAGGCATGCATCTAAGTATGCACGTTCAAAATTGCAGCCATGACAAAGCAACAAGTCTGTTCTTTGCTGCTATTAAGGAGAATGAGATTTTCCAATTATGTGATGTTAGCCAGAACATAATTGAGCACTGGTACCATAGCAGATAGCTACATTCAATATGATGTGGCATGATATTCTTACAAACCGGGAAAAAAAAAAAAAAAAAAGAGACAAGATTAAAACACGGAAAAGATCGTCATATAGAAGCTCTTTTCACAAAAGAACAAAAAACAATTTCACAATATAACAACACAATCATGCAAAATCAATTCCAGATCAGGAAATGCATACTTTTTTCTTCCAAAATCAAAGGTTAATAATAAAATTAAGACAAAAGAGGAATTCTCAGTCAATGAAGACTGCCTAACTACTAAGTTGGACCATATTACAACCTGTTCTTAATCAATTTCTCTTTCTATTTCTAGCATCATTGTTCTTCCATACTTATTCTTTGACCTCACCAAAATTCAGTATTCAACATCTCATGGATAACATACATCAAGACATGCATGCACGTGCTATTTATAAATATTATCTACAGTCCACTAAAAAAACAGAGCTAACCTGCTTCCGGTAATTTCTGCCTCTGCTGTTCTTGTAATACATTAACAGAAAGCACTTTAAAACCATTGCTTCCTGCCGAACTAAAGTATCTGAAAGAAGCCAGAATCATGACATAATATCAACAAATAAGGTAAAAATAATCCACAATAGAAATGGGGAAACAAGCATCTTTAACAAAAGGACAAGGGAAAGAGTGGTGTAGAATTTGCATGCATGCAGATGAAAGATTTCAAATTATGCTGGTTAGAGTATGAACTATCACTCATTTAGATGCAGATGAGATCCCCAAAAGTGCTGAATTTCGAAGGTGATGTTAGCTGAAGTTCACTAACCCAATCAACAAATTTATATGGGTACACACCTATAAAAAAATTTCAAAAAACCATCTGTTTTAATGAATGAGAACATATTATTTTTACTTCGGCCACTTATTTTAACAGAAGAAAAAAAGATTGAAACTGAATATTGTACACTTATCTACACAGGAAAACTGAACTTGCAATAGACATTGTTTAAACACAGGGCTGTCAAACAGTATCCATAAATTGTTTCTTCAGTAGAACAAGACATTATGATTGCATTTCAATTGATAAATATATTTGTGGAAAACAACCCACCATTAACCATGATAATAAAAATAGCATGCCAGAAAGGTGGAATATATTTCGGGGGAAGCATCACCAATGGATACAAAAGATCATCATTCCAATACCACCAATATACAGCGATAACATGGAGCGTGAAAGCAAGACAGATTCCAGTCAGAACAGAGATCTTTCTCTCCCCCTGCAGCCACAAACAGAAGGCATACTTAATTTTTCTACTAAAGATGGTAGAAGAAAACCTTTTAAATATTGGTTTCGGATAAAACATAGGTCTGACAAATGAAGATAATATATCACCTTCAAAGCGGTTTGTTTCCGTAAAATGTCATTAGACTTGAACATTACAGCAGCAATCCAAATTGTAACAAAGAAACCTGCAAATCTTTGCAGAAGGCAAATGTTATTAACTTGAAATGAATAGTACTTCAGTTTGAGAAGAGATGCGACTCTGAAAATGTTCATTTTAACCTTGCAGGAGCCATAAAGCCCAAATCTTAGTTCCTCCCAAAGACATCATGTAGCCTATCAACTTAGTAATTAGGCAGTTGCAAGCTAGAAACATGATTCTCAGAATGTGTACCATAAAAGGAAGAAAGTACTCTCTATAGGTTTGGATCCTTAAATTGCTCAAGCTAAAAGGCATAAAAAAAGCACTTCAACGATAAAGATATAGGAATGAGCATTAGGTCGGTTCTTTTTGAAAACAAATTAAACCAAATTAACTTATAAAACTGACGTACCAATTAAATTAAATTGATTAACAAAAAAAAAATAAAAAAAAAACAACTTAAGTCAATTGGTTTTGTTGGTTTAATTGGTTTTAACTATTCAGAAAATAAAATGGTCCGTTAATTCATTCTCTTCAATTATCGAATTTGAAAACAAATAGGCAACCTAACTAACAGAATAAACCAATTTTCAAAACCGAATAAACTGAACCGAAGTAAGCAAACATGATCAGTTAAATCGGTTTAAACCAATAAATGCTCACCTGTATAAAGACATTAATTCTAAAATATTATAAAGATTCACGTATCTATGATAACAAGTTATCATCATACTACTAGCTCAATTTTTCCTTCACTCCCATTTTCAAAAAAAGATCAAGCATAGACTAAATTACCCATCTTTTTATTCTTCCAAAATGAGTTGGTATTGTTCTTTCTTAATACTAAAGGTATAACAAACAAAAATTTATTAGGAACTCAAAAAAACAATTAAATCAGTGGATGCTTTCCACGTACCTTCCACCGTTCATAATTTAAGGTGACCAACAAATCAAAGGCAACCTGCTTGAACAGGTCTGAGGTGATTTTGTTGATTTATGTTCCACTTAGGCATGCCAAACAACACAATTAAAAGCTTTATGAACTAAAGCAATTGAAGACTAGGTGAACAACACTAATAAGCTTCTAAAAGTGAAACCGGTGTTCATCAACTATTCCTCTAAAAAAACTTTCTTCATGCAAGTACTGTCGCATTTATATACCAATAGATACTTGGTGTAAAGAAGCATAGCCAAGGGGGAAAAAAGCTACCATGCACTTAAATTCTCAATAATAGTTAAAGCCCAACTCCAGCTAATATTTGCAAAATGCACAAGGACACCAACCACAGTAGATTCTCAATATTAAAGATTAAAATTATCTATATGCTGATGCTATATTTAACAGCAATACTAAAACAAAGGGTTGAAATTCTACTGCTAGGAGCAAATTGAAAAGCAAGAAAATGAGAGGAGTCACCTTGCAAATGTTGCCGGATAAAAACAACCAAGAGAAGTAAAGAAAAGGGCAGAACTTGCTCAATCCACCTAGCAGCCTGCTGAATGTCATATCTTTGGTAGGAGGAATCTCTGCTATTATTAACTCCAGACCCACCCCCACCTCCATCCCCAGCTTCTGCATCAGCACTAACACTCCCATTGGACGAGGAGTGGGAAACACCTTCTCCTTCTCCAGCAGCCACCCCTAGATCGCTGCTTCTGGAATTTCCTCCTTGACCATCAGATGTTCCCAACCCCAGAAACACCTCGTTCTGAGGAGTTACTTCCCTGAGTTGGCCTGCTACCATACCAGATGCATCTCTCTCGCTCTCATGGTTGTCTCCCGTCCCAATTATCCTAATAGCAACATGTCCATTGTTGGCAAGGGCAGAAGTGGAATTTTCTAGGTTCGGATTAGTGATAAGAGGGTCGGATTCTTGGTGGATAGAACGTGATGTACGGAGAAGACCTGAGTATTCTAACAAGGCTGAAAGAGGCGCTTGGATTATATTCGAAGCCGATAGTATTCTGTGTCTCCTTGAATTAGAAGAGGCACCTCCGTAAGCATCTGAATCCGTACCTGAAGCATCCATTTGCGCCGATGATGATGCCGATGATGAACCTGTTGCCCTAACCCTAAATCATAATTTCATGATCTAAATCAGAATTTCACTTTTTTATTTTTTTTCATTTCGCGGTATACCAAGGAAACCTAAACAAACGACAACACACAATCTTAATTACATTGAAAAAAGAAAAAGATATACATACAAATCGGCTTACCTTCGAAGGCGAAATTCCGCGTCGAAAAATAAATAAATAAATAATTAAAATTAAAATCATCCGAAATGAAAAGAAGGAAAATACCTTAACCCTATGGTCGGAGTCAGAAGAGTAAAACAAGTAAAGAAAGTAGGAAGCGAAGCGATTTGACTGAATCAGAAGCGGATTGGGAGAAAAACCGGCGTATAGCGGGGATGATCGAAGACTGTTCCGATTGTTAATAAAAGAAATGCAGAGAGGAGAGAAAAGTTCAGAGATTTCTTTCCTTTCCTTTCTCTTCCAATTGTTTTATTTTGTTTGTTTAGTTCCTGTCCTTTTTTCTCCCGTCCTTTTTCCTTTTACCTTTCTCGCTCGCGCGAGGGCAGGCAGGCAGGCAGCGAGCGAGAGATAAAAAAGAATTTAGTCAACTTTATTTATTATATTTGTTTTCTTTATATATATATATATCTCTCTTTTAATTTGTGTCATGACATGTCATCCATATATTTGCCAAGAACTATGCATTTGAAGATAAAATATTTTTCCTTTTTAAAATAATTAATATAAATAATTTAATCATTATCAATATCATAAGTTAAGTTGAAATTGAAATTGATATTTTTTAATAGAGGTAGGAATGTATTATCATAAGATTCATTCAGAGCTTATAATGTTATAGTATATCAATACAAGTTCTTAAATTTAACATTAATTTACAGTTGATCCATTAACATAACTAGTAGACAATAGAGTTTACAACTCAATAAACCATAAGCATATAGACTTTATATTAATGATAATAAATATACGGAGGTATGTAGATATAGAAAAAGATAGATAGCGACTTTAGTTTTTTGGTTCCTAATTAAGGTAGTTTGTTGTTACTAATTGGAAGAGGGAAAGTAAAGCTTGGATGTAGTGATAAAGGAAAGAAATCTATATGACATTATTAGATATGGTTACCATGAATTTTTAAAAAGATTAATTTTTATAAATCACAAGGGTTTAGCTTTATAAAATGTCCTTTTACTTGGGAATTTGAAATTTTTAGAAATTTGTCATAGTGGGTGAAGATATTGATGTTGGTGCATTAAGGATCAATTGTTGTGATTGAAGTGGGATGTTGGTTGTTGAATTGGAACTAACCATTAAAAGGTAGGTTTGCTTTTGCAATTGCTCCTCTAACTCCATACTAACACATCTATAGTCCATGTACCATTTAAAATAGGGCAAAAACTCAACTTGCATTGTCCACAGAAAACACAAACAAAAAAAAATATTTGATCATAACCATCCTCCCACAAGAATTACTTTGTGTGAAAAGATCCAATAAAATCAGCTTCTAATGAGCAGATGCTGATGATGTTTGTTTCTTTACATCATCATTGGTACAACTAATACACAGTTGACAACAATAGAATTAAAGCAGGTAAGTAGTGAAGGAATTGAGGATTGTGGAGGAGGGGTAGGCATTAGGCAGCGCAGGAATTACAGTTGCAAGTCTTGGGTACAAAAGCACAAACGCCAAAGGGCTTGTTGGGAAGCTGGCAATCGATGCCAAAGCAGCAAGGCATTGAAGTACAGGTGGAGGCAGCGGTGGCGCTGCAACACTTGCACAGCAAGCACAGCTGGAAAGGGGCAAGCCTTCGCCGTGCACCATCATCCTTGCCTAAATCAGGTTGAAGAAGGCGATACTCAGTAGGCCCTACGGGTTTATACTCTCCATTACTCCTAGATGCTGTTGCGGAAGCCTTAACTGCAACTATGTCATCGTCAATTAATCAAGCCGATTACGTTAATTAAGATTTAAGAGAGGCAGCATGCATACCTAGACAAGCGGTGAAGAGGACTAGAATTGATATTTTAAGGATACGAAGATCAATGGCCCAGCTGTCCATATTTTGTTCACAGCGCTCATGCATAAAGAGGAAGACAAAGAGGACGGAGGAGAGTGAGGGAGTGATAAAAACACTTTTTCCCTAATAAAATTCGTGTGGTGGATAGGGAAGGAGAAGGAGATTTGTTAAGAAAAGTGGGTCAAACAAACGTATGGATGATTTATTTATTTGTCATTTGTATTTCAGACTTAACCAATCATACAGGCTTAGTATTATTGATGGGGTTTTGGTTTTGAAGGTTTTTTTGTGGCTTTACCTACAACTTTTGACACGGTTAAAAACGTAAAACCAATGCTCCACAATCCACCCACCGATGCTTGGTTAAAGATCCAAACTAGTTTGTGCCTGTCATCACATCACTTGGAAATGCACTCCTCCCCATTTTCCCCAATGCTTTTAAACTAATTTGTCATATTACTGCTAATTTTCGCTGTAGAGTTTCACCTTTCTTTTTGCTTCTTCAATCTTATGCCATGCTCTGTAGGCACAAAGAAGTTGTATGATACTAAACGAGTACGTTTAGAGAAATATAGACAGATACGAGAATAAGCAACGGTTTATTCAAACAAACAAAAAAGGGGTGAACTCATTGTCATCATCGCAAGTTGGTACACTGTTCATTTTCAGAGTTGCTGTCAACATTTTCCATTGTCTACCATCTTCATCAAAATTATTCACAGCTAAAAAGCATCTACTTACAAGTCTGAAACTGCATGCTTTTATGCTGAAGACAACTTTCCGACAGGAAATTCCAGTGGCAAAGGATAAAACAAAAAAAAGTGATACAAGCTTCAGTTGAATAGCATAATCAACACATAATCAACACAGACTACAGACAACTTACACATTAGGTACAATTAAGTAAAACCACCCTTGTTTTAACAAGCAAATTTGTCACTTTTGACAGGGGGTCATGCTACAAAAGCCACACCAAACAAGTATACAAGTAGGTGACATTTTCATCGAACTCTGCATGCTGCAGGGCCACCTGGGGAACAATTTGGATTAGACGACCTACAAATGGCACCTGGACCAACATTGTTTGAAAATCTGTGTCGCACTCGATAATCTGGAACTCCACCCATTGCAAACGGACCAGCACTACCTCCTGTTACTTTTGAGTTCAAAGACGAGGAGACTTCATCTGCACTACCACCAGTGCATTGTAGAGGTTCCAGCGTTTCAACAACATCACTCATTAACGGCCTTGCTTTTGGATTCTGGCTCAAACAATAGTATGCCAAGCTGCATGCCTTCTGGGCAGCCCTTGCTGAATACTGGTTCTCCAATCTTGGGTCAATTATTTGAAGTAATTTTCTCTTATCATTCAGTTTTGGGCGAGCCCAATCCACCAAATTCTGCTCCTTGCTTGGTCTTGTCTTATCAACAGATTTTCTTCCCGTCAAAAGCTCCAAAAGAACAACTCCGAAGCTGTATACATCACTCCTCGCAGTCAGATGACCTGCTCATTTTATAGGCAGAAATAATTAACTATAAATATCAAATATAATTGCTTCTTAATTTTATCAAACCATCAGAAGGAAAAAGTGAAGACTACAGAAGTAGTAGACAATATGATAAATGCTCAAATGTACCAAAATTCCAGAACTTGTGTAACAGCCACTTAAGAAGCATGAACTAAATCAACTTGAGGAATTTCTCAATTCTGTCTATATCCTTGATAACTCTTTATTCTGTTAGACATGAATCATAGCTTTGGATCCCATTCGAAAATCACGATAAAAATGATCTGGTGAATTTACTTTCATTTATTTTCATAAATTGTTCATACACGGTGTGCTAAAAACAAGATTTTCAACTGTCCTTCCCACACAACATTGATGATGAGAAATCCAAAATTATCTTCCCCTTTGACAATGCCAAGAGCACAAAACAAATGCAACTTGTTCCTTAAGCACTACCAGCAACAGTGACACTGAAGGACCTATATCTATCTATATGATGAATCAGCTAAATTGTTATTGGTTGCTGGTAGCTTGCACCCAACATGCTTTCAAGCTCTGCCTTTCTGTAAGGCCGCTCAGAGAGGTAATGTTATTATCAAAGATGGTTATCAACTCATTTCCCCAGCTGGGAGGACACCATTATTCCTATAAATGTTATTATGATGTATCACACATTACTAAGATTTTAGTAGGTCATACCAGTCATAACATATTCAGGTGCAGCATATCCATATGTTCCCATTACTCGAGTTGAAACGTGGGTCTCATCACCTTGTGGTCCAGCTTTTGCAAGTCCAAAATCAGAAAGTTTGGCTGTATAATCCTACATATTCAAGAGGCAAACCCATGGTTGAAGAGGAATTGAGGTCCCATAAATCAGAATCATGGTAGTATATTACTGAATGGATTTTTTTTTTCTCAACTAGCATAGATTTAAGGGACAACAAATTCAACAATCAAGGGAAAAGAAGACAAGTGAAAGGTCTAGAATGAACAATGTATGCAAATACTTACAGAGTCCAACAATATATTGGAGGTTTTAAAATCCCTATATATTACGGGTCTTTCAGCATTGTGTAGGAAAGCAAGCCCTTTAGCAGCTCCTAGAGCAATCATCATTCTTTTCGCCCAGGATAAAGGTGCAGTTGCCTCTGAATGGCATAGGAAAGCGATGTCAACCTTTGTTAACAATAAATAGAGAAGTTACCATAGACAAAGAGAATCATAACAAATTTCAGAAATGGAAGAAGCAAAAGGAAACCGTTGAAGTACTCAGTGGCTTTAGGTTCTAACTTGGATAATCATAATAAGCATGAGACACATCATGCTTTTAATTCCCAAGGAACACAGGATGACTGATGGAGGACACTACATATCCAGCAGTCCCGAGGCAATGATTATAGATGCTGGCCTACAAATACAGATTATGTTTCTTTTCATATGATTGCTTCATTTATCAAATAAGTTTAGAAGGTAGAAAATGGTGATCTCTTAGAGCCTTGCAATAAAAGAGGACAGATAATCTCTCATGATATCAATTTACTTGGCTGTCAGCCTGTCACGGCTTTAAGAAAAAAATAGAGTTGCTGAAAAACCAAATTCTGTCAGTTTGAACAGATGCCCTCAGTTAGCATCACCCCACTAAGTTCCTCTCAAGATTAATATCATATCAGCTGCACTTACCTTGTTCTCCTCCGTGTAAATTAGCAACATCGATGGTTCATTGAAATTATTTTGAAACAAAACTTCTAAAATAGCACCTCGTGCAAAGAGGTGCTTATGGCCCTGCAGGCCTCTTGTAGCAGTTAAACTGCTTTATTGGATAAAAAACCCGTTTACATATCCAAGAAAGTGGTGCTTATGACAGATTATGAAATCCTATCATGCGATGAGCCATGCACTAGGTTAGATCAGTGCAATATTTTCCTAAAAAGATTCAATATTCTGATAGTAACAGTTTTGGTTCATAACCAAGGAGCTACATCAAGTAAGTTTAAGATGCTCCACGCTAAAGAAGTCTGTCATGATAAAGGGTGGAAGCAATGCATTGACTACATTATTTTTAAGTAGATAAACAAAATTTAAAGAGCCTAGTTGATGAGAACAAGTTAGCACTTAGCAGCAGGAAAGGAAATGTATTTGCAATACTAATGAAATAGAAAGACAGGGAAAGAAGAAACACATATGGGCAGGGATTAATATAGGAATGATGTAAAATGTGGAGAAATGCCTACTTCGAAAAAGGTGGTTCTCAAGGCTACCACGGAACATGAATTCGTATACAAGTAGCCTGTGATCATCCTCACAACAATAGCCGATCAGCTTAACCAGATTGGGATGCCTGAGCTGGCCGAGGAAGTTGACCTCAGTCTGGAGACAGAGAGCAAAGCAGTTTCAGGGAATTAAAAAAAAAATGGGGGAGAAGAATGTAGGTAAAAAGGGAAAGAGAGAGTACATACAAGCCATTCGCGGTGACCCTGAAGGCCCTCCTTGTTGAGGACCTTGACAGCGACAGGAAGAGATTTGAGACCGACCCGCACATTCTCGTCAATATAACCTTTATAGACGGTTCCGAAGCCACCTTCCCCGAGAATATAGTCAGAACGGAAGCTCTTGGTAATAGTCTCAAGCTCGAATAAAGTGAAGGCAATAATGTGGGTATAGAGAAGCGCATTTTTCCTGGAATCCTCGAAGTCGCTCAGATCTGAGAGGGTACGATTCTGAGTCTGGCTCTGACTTTGAGTAAGCTTCTTGTCGGATAAGATGTGGTTGTGGAGCTGCTGAACTGCGATTTTCAAAATTGGAAATTCAAGGAATGGGAAGAAGGGGAAAGATGCCCTAGCCCTAGTGCTTGCTGGGCAGCGCAGATGGAAAAGTAGTAAAAGAAAAGAATGTAACCTAACCTTGAGCATGAGTAACAACGTCAGATTCCTCTCTAGTGCCACAGTTGCCCATGACGGAAGAATGAGTTGGCAATCGCAATCGCAGTAGCTTCTTCTTCGGCTTCCCAATTCCACAACCCTCTTCTGTCGTCACCTACTTTCATTCTGTGCCTGGAATTAAAATAATGTTACTTGGGGTGATTTCATATCAATCAATGTGAGTGAGATTGCTTCTTTTCCGCCCGCACCCGCACCCGCACCGGCACCCACACCTGCACCCGCACCCGCACCCGCACCCGCACCCGCACCCGCACCCGCACCCGCACCCGCACCCGTACCTTTCTGTGTTTACCAACCAACTTGTCGTGTAGACCTTTCAACATCATTGCCATCTTTTTCACCAAACTACTGCTTTACTTTCTACTTTCACTACAGTAATTTTATTTTATTTTTATAAAAGGGTAAACTAACTAATTGATCACCTAATTTTTGGGAGTTTTCATTTTAGTCACTTAAATGTTAAATCTCTAACAGTGATTAACTGTGCATACCATATCATCATTTTTACCATTTTTTACCCCCTGTTACTGTTCATCATCTTCCCCTCCACGTCACCCTTGCTTCCACCATTTTTTTTTTCTATAAATTCATTAATTATAGTTACACTACTTTTTAATCCACTGCTTCACCCTTTCTTCCATGTGTATGTTCTCACGTCGCATCCCTTCCAGTTCAGCTCTCATGGCTTCAAGGACATTCTTTGCATCTTGTATTAATTGCCCAAAATAATAAAAAATCCAACCTGAACTAGAATATTATCACATTGACTTATTCAATCTAATTTCATTTTGTTTATTTTATTGTTATTTTAATTTTAATATTGTTATTATTTTTGTTTTTATCAGATTTGAATTACCCCTTTTTATTTTTGCACAAATCATAATTGCTTAGCACGTAACTTAGTTAAATAAAAATTATAATTTTAGATATCTTACTCCCAATAGTATTATTTATATACTGTTGAGACGTAAGAATTTATTTTTGATGAATTCGACACCCATCAAATTTTGATGTCGTTATCAAGGATTGGTGTTAACTAATTTTGTGTTTTCTTTTTAATCAAGTTATGACGTGCTGACAGCTCAAGCATGATTTAGAAGTAAAGAAGAATTCTCATGAAAAAAGAATGATGAATTATTGTGTAACATCCCAAAAACTCCATTGATCTTAAACAACATGATTTTAGAAAGTATATGTATTAGAATTTTCAAAAGAAATAAAAATAGAAATTATAAGTGATAGTAGAAAAGACTGATGGATACTAAAGTTAGTTGAATTAAAGACTTATATTATGATGTATTAATTTAAAGTGGGAACTAAAACACAAAATGTGAAAAGTGTTGTGGTCTTAGTGCAAATATTCAAATTTTGTAGGTCAAAATGTAAATATGAAAAAGGATAGGAGACCAAAAGTGCAAATACCTCAGAGGTGGAAAGGACCAACATGTGAAATAAATTGGTGTATAAAGACTAAATTGAATAAGTGGAGAAATAAGAGGAACTAAATTATAATTTTTCCTAAAGGGAAGAGTGACTCAATGGTGAAATTGTAGAAAATCGTGAGGAGCAAAATAATCATTTCTCAATTAGAATAGCCATCATCTATTATCATGATAATAATTAAGGATTATTTGGTGTTAAATTATGATTGGTTGAAATGTTTTATTATAATTTTATTTTAGAATATTTAATTAATTAATAGAGATATTTTAATAGAAAAGTTGTATAGATTTCTTTCATTCACCATCAATCTCCCGCAATTCACCATTCATGGGAAAATATTGATTTAGTTATTTTCATCAAAATTCACCATTTTTTACTCGAAATCAAAATTCACCATTTTGTAAGTATGACTATTACCTTGGATTCAAGAAAATTAAAATTGGAGGAGAGAAAAAATCAAGCTAAGGACTTATAATTAATAGGATAAGGTAAGAATATAAATATTTTATTTTAATTTTAAGGAATATAAATATTTTATTTTAATTTTAAGTTTGATATTATTGAAAAAGCAAGAAAATAATGCTAAACTAGAGTTTGTTTATATAAAATTTTGTATTCTTAACATGTTAGTGAAGAGAATGTGATGAAAATTATTGTAGAGAAAAGAAAAGACATGAAAAATATGAGAAAATAAAGCGGTGAAGCTAGGGAAGTGAAAATTCTAGCTTAATAGAGACAAATACTCAAAATAATTATTTTCCAAAAGACTAAAGTGTCAATGATTAATAATTAGTTTAAAAATTGATAAAACAAATTCTTTTAAGAATGTGTAAGTTGTTTGATAAAAAAAAAACAATGGTTCAACTTGTTCAATTTTGAAAATTAAACAAAAATTATAGAAATTGAGATAGAGGTTCAACCAAATATGAAATTCAAGCCTACCGAGTTTGTTTTGTATATAAGAAATGATGTGAGTAATGGAATTGTAAATCATGAGATAAATAAATTTAAGTGAGATAATGTCAAATTAATTTTGAGTTCCTTAATTCGACTTTAAAATTTATTAAAAATTATAAAATTTTATAATTAATTCGACTTTAAAAAATATTTAGGAGGTGAAATTTATATTTCTAAAAGATTAACGAGTATATTTTCAAAAGAAACAAATGGAAACATTATATAAACTCTTTACTGAAAAATATTGTATTGATTTGCTTATGTAAAATGCTAAAATTTTTATAATTAAATTGAGTCTAGTTTCAAAAACAACAAATAGATTTTAATTTGAAATTTGTAGGTCAATATATAAGTAATTTAGAGACTGCTACTCAAGTAAACAGGCTTGTTAAGAGTATATGTGTAATTAATTTTTAAAAATTAACTAAAAATTAATTAATGAGAAATTTAATTTTACAGGTAATAAAAATATTTTTATAGAAAAATTAATCAATACGTAATTAATAAAATAACCAGTTAAAATTAATTTAATAAGGAATTTTAATGTTAATAAAAATAATTAAAAAGTAATTTGTCTTTTAACAATGATTGAATCATTAATTTTTGAATTTTAAATCAGCAATAGAACCCAACAATTCAATTTAAATATAAAGTCTCGATTTAATTTTTTCTCTTTTAGTTAGTATATTTTAATATATTATTCTTTTAGAAGTTTTAAATACAAATAAAACGTTGAAACAATTATAAAATAAATATGAAATTTTACATCGAACAATTTAAATTTTATTAATTAGAATTTATTTTATCAATTCAAATATAAAAATAAAATTTAACTTTTTATTCAATATTTAATTATCAATTTAGGAATTTCACTTTAATAAGAAATTTAATGTTAATAGTAATCATAATATATTCTGAAAATATTTCATAATTTTACTTTAATATGGATTTTAATATCAATGGAAATATATATTTAATTAATAGTTTATTTTAATTAAAAATTAATTGTATAAATTATCAAGCAATTTGCAATTTTAAAATCGCTACTTTTATGCACATTATCTAAAACCAGAATTAGAAAAATAAAGAAAAACAAGGGAGTATCAGACTCTTGATTTCCTAACTCATAATTTTTTGTTTTTCGGTCCACTAACCTTTATTATCTTCTTTCCATCACCCTAATTTGTAATTTCAGGAAGAAAAAAAAAAAAAAAAGGAAAAAGTCACTCGTCAGGTGGCATAAGCTGAAGGCTACAATATAATGATATTCCATATCGTGATTCTAAGCAATAGTAGCAGAAGAAAATGTGAAAAAAGCGAAAAAAAATCTATACTTGGCAATTGGAGTTTTTTTTTTTGGCAATTAGAGTTGAAATGTTGGATAAATACTGATAAATATATATACATATTTTTTTTTGGAAATAAATTGACAAAAATCAAGCAATGAACAAGATATCATCAACGTCCCTAATAGGTGGAGCAGTGGTAGTGGCCATGGCGGTAGGATTGTACCTTGGCGTAGCGAAAAGAGGCTTACCTCCTGAAGGACTTGGAATGGGTTTGTGGAGGAAAATAAAAAGGAAGAAGAAGCCATTGCGCGTGTATATGGACGGTTGTTTCGACATGATGCATTATGGTCACTGCAATGCCCTCCGTCAAGCTCGTGCGGTAGGCGACCAATTGGTGGTGGGGGTAGTTAGCGATGCGGAAATCATTGCAAACAAAGGCCCTCCTGTAACTCCCATGCATGAAAGGTATAGGATTGATATATATGTATATACATACATGAGTGGTCGATTCATTTTTTTTCAATTCATTCACCCATTCATTCATTTTTGTTGTGAATTAAGGATGATAATGGTAAAGGCGGTGAAGTGGGTGGATGAGGTCATTTCTGATGCGCCGTATGCAATCACCGAAGATTTCATGAAGAAGCTGTTCGATGAATACAAGATGGACTACATTATTCACGGCGATGACCCTTGTGTTCTTCCCGATGGAACTGATGCTTATGCTGTTGCTAAGAAGGCTGGTCGTTTTAGGCAGATTAAGCGCACCGAAGGCATCTCTAGCACTGACATTGTCGGTCAGTTTAAGCATTTCCATGAATTTTAATAAAAGATCCATGGATGCTTTCTAATGTATTGCCTTGAATTCATTGTTCCTAACAGGCCGAATGCTTCTTTGTGTAAGAGAAAGATCAGTTAGTGACAGTCATAATCATTCCTCTCTACAAAGACAATTCAGTCACGGGCACAGCCAAAAATTGGATGGTGGATCTGGATCTAGATCTGGAACTCGCGTATCTCATTTTCTACCAACATCCCGCAGAATCGTGCAATTTTCAAACGGAAAGGTATGCATAACCTCAGCTCTCCTCATATATATATATATATATATATATATATATATATATTGTTTGTTTCAGTTGCATTTTTCTAGTTTTAGAAAAATTTGATCCAAGAGTTCAGGTCTCCATCTAGGTAGTGTAGAAAAAGAAATAAACATTCAAGTTAGTAACGCTATTTGGAACTCAAAATTTTAACAAGTTTCCATAATATTTTTACAAAATGGATATGAAGAGGCCCAAAGTAACATTTTGTTTTGAAACCTACTTGATCTTGAAATGAATCATGATAACTAGTGCATTGCAGAAATGTTGGATGCATGTACCATGGGATTCTGCTCATCTATATTTTTGTCGGATAAAAAATTAAAAAAAGAATTGCATTTTCTGTGATAGCTATCTCTACTCTTTTCATCTATTTTATCTTCTCTATGCCTTCTATATGGAAAAAAGAATCCTTAAATTCTTGACATTTGATTGTTGGCAGTGTTTGGCATCCATTCAAGCAGAATTATATAAATTTCTCTACTGCTTGTTGTAGGGCCCCGGACCAAACGCTCACATTGTTTATATAGATGGTGCATTTGATCTTTTCCATGCTGGACATGTTGAGGTACGTTATGTCATATTCGTTGTTGTTTTTTACATGGTGATTTTGTCGCCGGAGAGAAAGAAAATAAAGAAAAAGTCACTAAATCTATGCTATATTAGATTCTGCGTGTTGCCCGAGAACTGGGAGATTTTCTTCTCGTTGGCACCCACAATGATCAAACTATCAGGTAAATTTACTCTCTTGCATTTTAATTTATTCCTCTTTTTAACTTGTTATTGCAGTATTTTTCTTTTTGGAATGAACTTTTAAAAAGTGATTCTTACATAAAGTTTTATTTTCTTTTAAAAAAAATTGTTGTTTTTGAAATTTCTTTATTTTTATTTTTATGTTTTATATTTTATCTTTGATTCTAAGAAACGGTAATGATATTTTCTTATTATAAATACTTTTCAAAATCATGTATTACATTTAAGTAGATTATATATTTATTGTGTTACTTATCCTACATCATTCAAAGCTTAAAGATATAGAAGTTGACTAAGCTCAACCTCATCAAAAGCTTAACTTTAGCCTTGTCGAGCATCGTGCTACATAAAATAAGCCCATATAATTCTCAGAAGACATATAAGGAAGACTCCTGTCAACACTCATCAATCCATCACCTTCCATTCCAGGCTCAATGTTACTACATTACTCCGCCTAATCACCATATTATTGCAACCCGCTAGTCTATCCTTTATAGCTATGGAGTAACGTGTTTAATTTTCACCATCCAAGCAACCTCCCTCAATAAATACTTACTCCAACATCTTAGTAGCGGTAGATATAAGAACTCGACAATTTATTATTTTGACCACCCTGCAAAAATCCTCTCTCAACTTCTATATACATATTAGGCTTTTATCCTGGTTGTTTGCACTTTGTGAACCACCACTATAGTTTGCCCAAACACGTTGTATAACTTATTTTTTATAATAATTGGTGCTGCGAAAAAATAAAAAAAATTACATCTCTACTACTTTATTATAATCAAGAAAAATAATACCAAGATGTCATCTATTATCAACACCAAGTTGAAACCAAGGTCAAAATGATGTTGTAAAATTTGATTATCCATCATTTCCACAATTTCAACTATAGAGCAACAAGCATTACATTCCTTTTTCCCACCACCTTGACAAATCATCATGATGAAGGGTATTGTCGAGATTTAGGAGTGGGAGAAGATTCTAGTCTTAAAGTCCGATAGTATAGGGAGATGCAAGCCCAAAATGAGTTTCTTTATGCTCAAATCCAAAAATGTGCCCTAGAAAGTTCCATGAGGGACAAAAAGCTAGCAACCGAGAAAGGACGAACAATGGGGCCGAATATGATCTCCAGGATGCTAGCATAGCCTTGATTCAGAGGGTAACCAAACTATTGTGCCAAATGAAGGGAAAATAAAGCTAAAATAGTTGAAATTGTTTAAATACCTTACAAGGAACATTCTTAGCGAGAGTAGGGAAATATTAAAGACCCCACCTCCCATAGGTCTAATCCATGAAAAAGGAAGTATATATATATAGCTGAGCGCTTATATCACAAAGATGTAGGACATGCTACGAACAACTGCTTAAACTTAAAGGATGCTATTAAAGTACTTGTAGAAGGGACAGTTGGAACGGTTCATAGAGCAAACACCTTATCCCCAAAAGAAGGGACAGGGGAGATATCCCAGTAAAAAGAATCTTAGAAGTGTCAAAATATCGGTGCAGAAAGGGGAAACTCTGTTGATTCTAGCACATAACCACCACTCCTTCAAAATAAACATAAAAGGGGGGAGGACGAATAAGGAATACCCTTCAAAATAAAATGTGTGCAAGCTTTGTAGGAAGAAAAAGATCTTGAATGGCTCATAGATACACATTTCTCTTTTAAATGCAAAAGGAGAACACCTTGCTATGCCGAGTAAGGTAATGTTATGAATAAGCCAAGGCATTCAAAGAAAGACTGTATTATATATCATGCAGTGCTAAACGAGGTACTCATCGCCCTATCATGAATCTACATGAAAGAAGCTTAAGTGTTTTAGCTTGTCGCTATGTGGATGAGGTGATAATCGGTGCTCCATTGGAAGTGTCTAAAGACATGGTTAGTACTATTCTTTGGTTAATTTGTTAAGACTTCATTTTTTTTTTTAAAGTAGTATATGCCGGTTTATAATATCTTTATTTTGATTCTGGTGGCATTTAAATATTGAACTACATTAAAGGAAAAGGCTTTGATGAATTCTATGAAATTTTTAGGGCTTTTTTCTTGTTTTTTTAAGTGTTTTAACTTAAATTAGAATGATTATGAAAGGTCCACTTATTAAAATTTTACTAATATGTCACATTATATTTATACTAAATTAATTTATACTATTTTTTAACTCTTATTAATAAAAAATCGTAATATCTAAACTTAAACCCTAAATAAATAAAACTAAATCCTCAAATTCTAAACTTTTAAATTTTAAAATCCTAAATTTTAATTCTAATTCTAACTCTAATCCTAAATCCTAAATATTAAATTTCTAAATATTATATTCTAAGTATTATTTTACTATTATTATTAGTTAATATTAATTAATTAACACAAAAAACTATACTTAGAGTTAAACTATTATTAACAGAGAATTGATCTAGTGTTAAAAGTGTACAAGGCAGTAATTAAAAACTTTTAAAAAAAATATGATGCGCCATATTATTAATAGACATCTAAAAGATGACTTTTTAAGATGACCTTAATATAGTTAAAACATTGTATGGAATTGCATTTTAGCTAAATTATTGCTTTACACTTTTAAACTAATGTTTGTTTTATGAAAATCTAAGAAATTGCCCCATAATTTTTCTTTCACCACAATCTTGCACTTGCAGATCACAACTTTTAATATATCATTAGTTGTCCATGGAACAGTGGCAGAGAGCAGTGATTTTCAGAAGGTGACGAAGTTTAAAACTTGTTGATCATGACGAGTGATTAGAATGGCTAAGTTACATTATTTCATGTCATGCAGGAAAAAGATAACCCTTATGATGTTCCAATTAGTATGGGAATTTTCAAAGTTTTAGAAAGCCCGCTCGACATTACAACTACCACAATAATTAAGAGGATTGTAGCAAATCATAAAGCTTACCAGGTTCACTTTATTATAGTCATGCTATTTGTGACTGAATCTTCTACTTTAAACCGTCTTTCAAGTGAGTTATGAAGTGGACTATAAGGCCATAGGAAGGTTTGTGCTGAAAGTGCTTATAAGATATGTTTCCGTTCTGCAGAAACGTAATGAGAAGAAGGTTGCAAGTGAGAAAAGATAT
This sequence comes from Gossypium arboreum, assembly GCF_025698485.1. NCBI lineage: Eukaryota > Viridiplantae > Streptophyta > Magnoliopsida > Malvales > Malvaceae > Gossypium > Gossypium arboreum. The sequence continues at coordinate 139,150,097 of NC_069072.1, forward strand.
TATGACAATAAAACTTATGTTTCCAGCGACTGATTACATGTGTGGTCTGCCCCACCTATTTTATTTTGCAAAAGTAAAAGCTAATTAATTAGTACTAACATCAAGATTGAGCATCCATTTCCCCTACATCACATGCTACCTTTGTTATTCAAATATTTGTAAAATTTGTGTCACTCTATTGTTTTATTATAATATTATACTCTTTTCTTCGCTATACTCTCTAATTTTTATTAAATTAAATTAAATTTTAATTTTTAAATTATTTAAGTTTCGTTTGAATTACAAAAGAATAAAAAGAGTTTGGTTGTTAAGTATTTTATTGATAATTATAACTAATTTATTAAAAAGTATTAAAATTCATCTTTATTGAGGGATAAACGGGTTAGTCCCAAAAATAGATAATTATAATTGTATCCCTTTATAAATTATAAATTTATATGTGGTCAAAATTCATTTTACCTCTCTAAATGAATATATATATGTTTAGTCCTTTTAAAAATATAGATTAATAAATGATACAATTATATCTTCACCTCTTTGTATATTTAATATATTTGCATTTATTTATGTTGTGTTAGATTTTATTTTTGCGTTGCATTTAATTATTTTAATATTGTTATGTAGGAATTCATTAATGTTTCAATTTGTTATTATTATACAATTTATATAAAAAAAATTGATGTGTGATACACAATGATTTGATTTAAAATTTGGTTTAGAGAAAATAAATTATTATTTAAATATTTTATTTTTAAACTTATAGTTATAAAGTGTATATTTAAAATGGTTGGAACTCATGTTAACATATCAATATCCATTTATAATCCTCGTGGCCAGGAAAAATTAAATAATTTATTTTATTTAGAGTTCATATTCAATTCTCTAGTAATTTTTTGATAAATTAGGTTTTTATTCTTAGAGAATATACTTAAATGAGTTAGTCTATAATTATTCTCAAGTTTGTTCACATTATTTAAATTATTAACTTGGTTCACATTATGTAGAAGGATCCAACAAACCATATTTATTTTGTTTTTAAGTCTGCTGTGTTTTAATCTTTTTAAAGATTTTTTTATTTATCTCATGTTTTATATAATTTATTATATATTTTTAGTTTAATTTTAAATTTACTTACTTAAAATATTAAAATAGTTAATATTTAATATAAATAAATTATATTAATTTATAATATCTTTTACAATCCTAAACAAAGTCAAATATATAAATCTAGTCATTTATAAAAGTTAGGTATAATGGTAAGGCATATTACATTATTAACGAGAGACCTAAATAGAAAGATGAAAATTTGACTGGGAGATTTTATTGTTGGGAGGAACATTCATTAAATCTAAATATAAATCATAAAACATATATGCAGAATGTCAAATAAAAGTTTAGTTTTCAAAATAAAATTTTAATATTAAATAAATATGAATTTATTTCGATTCTAACATAAAATTAATTTATTAATTGAGTTTTTAAGAAGTAATACGTGAAAATAATAAATTTACATGATATTTCAGTATATAATAATATATTTATTGCATCATATTTTAAAAATAATATAACTTAATTTAATAAACTTAACAAAAATTATTTAATGATTAATGAACTTTTAATATTAAAAAAAATACAATGATAAAAAATACCAAATTAAAATTCAGTTATCGATACCAAATTAAAATTCATAACTGTGGCATGCGGAATATAACCTATTAATTAATTAGCATGGAATTGGAATGGAAGGGTGTCCTCGCCTGGCCTCCAGGCAGAAGCAGTGAGCAAACAAAGGTCTTTCCAACCAAGCTTGAGGGCGCCATTGTCCTCAACCAAAGTATAACCATGAGATGGGAACATGCCTAAGAGCAGGGTGGCCTGCGTCGCGGCATTGCCAGCAAGGGATATACCCTTGAACCCACACTGCTGCAGCTTCTCCCTCCAATTATGAAATTTCATGGAACCTCCTCCTAAAGCCAGAACATTTCGTATCTCCTTCGATAGTAGCTGCTGCTCCACCACGTGCCTCTCCTCGCTCTCTTCCCCGTAGCTTGCCCCTAGTGAATCAAATACCGCTGAGTAGTAGTGTATGGCTTCCACAAACCTTCCCAAAAATGGTCCTTCCTGCCTCCTCAAGTCCTGTTCTACTACCGTCACTACTTTGGGTGCCAACCTGATCATGAATCATCATCATCAGTAGCTTCCTCTTCTTCAAACACATTCATTTTTTATTACACAAATTAACTGATTAAATGTGTAGTTATTCATGCTTGGATGAATGAAAACTAATTAATTTAGATTAGTAAAACTAGATTTCAGATAGAGAGGACAAACAGAGCTAAGGTCTATTATTATTCTTATTTATAAGTTATTGTAGTAGTAGTAGACTTGTACTGATGGATTCAGAGCATAGAAGACCAATTTTTATTTCTAATCAACGTCTCTCCTTCCATCTAAAAAATTTATGGCAATAATAAACTTGTAGGGTTAAAAGAAAAAGCAACTTGAGTTGCGTGTATTTGTGGATCGGAGTGCATTCGATGCGTATAGTTATATACTTATATGTCAACAATATCATGTTTTCTGTGTTAACTAAACCATGAAACTAAAATATGACTGTCTACTTAGTGCCTACTTTAGGAAATTCATGCAAGCAAGAGCCAAAGGTCAAGGACTAAGGGCGTCATTTTGTCACCTTCGCAAGAGCCACAGCGTGTTGGTATCTGAACCAGTCACGTCGTAAAGAGAGTGCTGCAGCCAGTGAACTGCTACTGCCTCCGTCTTGCTAACCTTGAGTCTCTCGGGTTCCAGATTCCCCACCTTATCCGCCACCGGGTAAAATTGGAAGGGGAGCCCCAGTTTGTCGGCGAAATCAGATAGACGTTTACCGGTTGCCTCCAGGGCCTCCAAGGAGGTTCCCAACCCCGTGAGGCGCACGTGCGGCGGCCCGCCTGGTCTTGAGGCCAGTATGTGAAACAGCCCTGGCCACTGCAGGCCTTGCATTATGTCGAGATCTATGATGTGCACTCTCTCCTCCCTTTCGAACGCCTCTTGTATGGCCTGATTGGCTGTGAAATGCGAGAACTTGACGAATGGACTTATCCCGTTGAACACCTGGAATGCCGACACTATCTTTTGGGTATGGCTCTGTGACTGTGGATTCGGTGGAAGCGTAGCGCATATTCCCAGGCATGAGCTCAATAGCCTTGCTGACATAGCCTCTGAGAAATACGCTGCCACGCGCTGAGCAGACGTCCCAAATGGCGTTGACAGTTGCGACAGCTCTAACAGCATCCTATTTGCTTCCTCAAATTTATTAACTGAAACCGCCTCAGCACACTGCAGGAGTAAGGTCAAGAGGTGCAATCCTTCTTCGTCTCTCTTTTGCTGCCGTATCTCCTCTTTCCTGTCTCTGGCGCTGCATGCTTGGACTATTTGAAAAGTGGACGTGGGCGTTGTGCAAGCAGTCGTCGAGGGAGTAGTCTTCTCAACTGGGGAAGGGTTTTCTTCTGGAACTGGAAGCGGCTGCTGCAACCGAGTCTGTTGGTGATGAGGAGGTGTCTGACATAGGGAAAGAACCGGTGGTGTAGTCGCAGAAGGGCTACTGCTAATCTGATTGTGATGCTGGTGTTGGGTAGCGACTGCGCTGTTAGAAACGGAGAGTGGATTTATCTCCCAGTTCAAGTACTGGCTCATGGAACAAGATTCGGGCAAAGAGCAGTTAGGAAGGCTACCTAGGGCGGGGTCCAAGTTAAAAGTGAGTCCAGAGGAGCCTTGCTGCTGACTATGGTTCCTCTGCAACAAGGATGCCTCGCCCTCCTTACTTCTCCTTTCAACTGGATCCACTAGAGAGCGAAGCCTGTACTCCAGGAGCGTAGCGAGGTTCGGGTTGCAAGGGTAGATGATCTCCCGGACGTTGTGGATGATTTGAGAAATGGAGACGTTAGACGAGGTGTGGATGAGATCCCTTATGACACCGTCAATCCACACTGTAGCTGAAGTGTCATCCATCGAATTAGAGATCGGAGATATAATAACTGAGTCTGAGGCAGTAGTTGCGGTGACGGAGTTTCGGTTTCTGTCCGTTGGTGGAAATAAAGGCAAACCCGAGAAACCACAGATAGCCGGGGGGTGAGGTTTACTAGTGGAAATGGTATCGATGCAAGTAAAAGTAGAAGTGGTTGTAGATAAAACAGCAGGCCCGCCTGACGTCACGGCGATGAAGTTTGCAGAAGGAAAAATGGCGGTATTCATCTTGATAGTGGAGTGGTTGAGGAGTGGATTAGATGATGCTGGCGCTGGCAAGAAAGAGCAAACCGTGTTGTTATCAGGCTCAGGCTCTGAGGCAAGGGTGCGGCGAGGGAACCTTTGGTTGTCAGCAATCTCAGAAGCCATTCTCTTCCTCATCATTTTCCCATCTGATGTATTGTTTGCTACTGCTACTGGGTGTCCTCGGCTGTTGCTGCTGCCATTGATTTCACTATGATTTTCATCTACCAAATCAGAAGCGCCCATGGCCCATCAACTACAACTCTTTGTACAACTGGAGGGGATGCTTGCTAGCTTATGGAGGGATATGGGTATGTACCTTATAATATTAAACCAGAAGCAGATGGGAGCATAAGTAGGAGCATCCAAACAGAAAACGGTACCAAAACTAGGACAGCGGCTTCGGGATTCCTCTCTAATCTTACCACCACCTTCTACGTTAGTTAGGCCTAGACCTCTTGTTATATAGTATATAATAAAAACTTTTCTTGCTCTTTTGATTTCTTGTCATCTTCAATCAAATTAATAATTTAATGCTTCAAGTACGCCGTAGCCATGCTTTTTGGATGCTTGAAAGTTTTGATTACAGTAGAGAAAAGAAATAAAGAAACTACAAAAAGCAAGAAGCAAGGGAGCGGTGGTGGGTGGCGGTTAGCTAAGCGTCCTGATGTGGATGAATTTATTGCCAGTACTGGATATTAATTATTAAGAATGGAACATGCTAACTTAATATTCATGAATGATGGTATAACATGTTTATTCTTGAATTAATTAATTAATTCATTAAAATCGGTGCTAAAGCGAAAAAAGAGAGGTAAACTCAGGGAGAGAATAAACTAAAGAGAGGAATTAGGAGCAGGTAAGATGATGGGCTGTCAAAGTAGAGAAAACAAGAAAAGAAGCAAGCAAGCAAAAGACTGACTTTGGGATTGGTGGAGCTGGGGATGATAGCTTCAGCCTGTTTTGCTATTCGTCGTCTCCTGTTTGACGTCTTGCAACGACCAGTTCTATGAATCTATGCCCTCCCCCCTTACAAGCATAGCACAGCAGGCACACTACACCATACCACACCGCGCACACAATTTCTCGCCTTTTTTTTTTTTTTTTGAATATATATTTTTTCAAATTGATTACCATCTGCGCACAGTGAATCCTTCTGAAATATTTACAATTAATTTCTGTATATGCATATAAAACGAGAGCTACTTCGAAGGGAAGTCCTTTCAACATTGTATAACATGCTTGGCTTATTACTCTATAATTAATTCACGTTGCATTGATTGTGTTGTCTAGCAAGTGTTTCGTCCAAACAATAATTAAGAGCTACCTAGCTATGGATATCTGTATCTGGTCTGCAACTTTGAAAAAAAAAAAAAAAAAGAGGCATGGGAAGTAATACGTGAGCGATGTTGATATAGCCCAATTTGGCAAATTAAAATCAAGCCTGTTGCTGGTTTCTCCTTAATTAGGTAGTTAACTAGCTAGCTAGCTTTTATTCAACCCTGAAACCAATGTGAGAAATGAATGCATGCATGCATGCATTTTCGTCAATTTCCCCAAACCAATCTATTATTTTTATCTTATTTGTTCCCACTTTAAACACGCATCTTTATTAATAATTTTATCTCTTTCTTTTCAGTAATTTTCATCGGAGTACTCCATAACATAGAGTTAGTAGCAAATTTGGGTTGTTAAATTGCGGAATTGCCATTTGCGAAGAATAATAAGGCAGAACTACAGACTACTTACTCGCTAGGTTCTTGGATAGACAGGTCCGGTAAAAATAAAAATAATGGTGGCAGCAAGATTAAATAGTGATGTAATAAGATTGAATACTGGATTAATTATAAAATATATAAATCTATTATTAATAAAATTTTAATCATGAATTGTTAGATAAAAATCATCTGTAGTAAGCAGGTGAGCTTGGAAAATTCAATGACAGTCAATTATCAACGACAAAACACAACACAAGATGGTTAGAGATTTCTATTTATACTTCACAAATGAACGAAATAAATAAGCTATCTTTTTGAAAGCTGAAGTCCAAGTCTGATTCCAGCTATGAGTTGAGGCTGAGCCCACTCAAACAAACAACAGTTGATGCCAAATCCCCAACAATCGAGTATCCAATGATGAAGGACAATACCAATGCAACAGGTTTTCTTTTTGTTTGCGTGCGTCTTGTTGTGTCAGTTTAACAGATAAACGATGTACAGTGACAATATAAAGTTAACACGCAAAAAGTCGCTTAGCTTGGCTTGACGACAACCCTTTTAGTTTTCCCTTAATTTAATAACCTTAGAGAAATGAAGTAAGAAGAAAGAGGTAGAGTTTGTTCAGGTTTTCGACCTATTAGCTTAGCCTTAAATGGTTTGGTTTGATTTGGGCAAAAGAATCCAAAATTAGATAATCGCAGAGCGGATAGAAACATCCCTCGCATTTGACAACAAAAATGGGAATGAATTCAAAGTAATTAATCTACATACAATAACTTCTTCTTTTTTTATAATTTTATGTAAAGTTAATAACTTTAAGGTTAACAAGTAAAGGACAAAAGGGAAGGCAAAGCAGTATTGTTGTCGAGGGGGAGAAGGAACTAACCGTCAACACCAGGCCAGTGGTTTTGGCAGTTCCCAAAACTTAAAACCTAGTGTTTGACATTTTGCGAAAACAAAATGACATTTTGTATTCAACCTTACTTCGAGCATCGATTTTAAAAACAAGCTATTAAAAACAAAATAAAAAACTGCAGAAAGCTTAATTTGTAAAAAAATATATAGTGAAAATATCAAATTTAAAAATTTTTAGTATTTGTGATTGTTATAAGAAGTTGCAATGTCAAAACCTTTTTAACATGATAAAAGTTCAAGATTTTGAGAATAATTAAATAATTTTATTTTCTTCATCTTTAATTTCAGTCATAAAAATAAAAATAAAAGATTTTGTTGGATTCTGATGTAGTTATTTGATCATTAATGCATGTGATATTTTGAATAAATTGATTACTAAAATTTCATTCTTAAAATTACTGCTTTTTTTTTTATATTTGTCCCTCATTGATTTTTAGATGAAGAGCAAAATGTAAATATAAATATTGACTCTTTGATTACCTAATGTTAATTAGTATCAAGTTATACATGTGGTCAGATTATAATGCAAGAAGACAACTTATAGTAGTAAGTAATTTAAACACTTTGAAGAATCAAAATCGAGTAAATTGATTCAACATAATATTATGTTGCCCAACTGGTTTGTTTTTCCTCATTATTGAATTTTTTGAATTTGGTGTTATTGCAATTTAGTCCCTTGGATTATAATTTAGTATAAGTCCATTTGTTTTATAATTTGTAATACTATACGTTGCTTCGTTATTAGCCAGGTAGACTCCTTGTTGCATGTTTAATCTTTGTTAATTCATTGTATCACTCGATCTCCTTTCGGTCGATCTTTATAATATTTCGTATGTTCTGTTGTAATACTATAAATATTATAATAGAACTATCACACTTGCAGTAAAAGTCACTCTTTAATTCTCTATATTTTGTATCTATTACAACTGACTTGCCACACTTGGAATAAGATCAGTGAGTCGATATCAAGTGACTATTGGCTCTAGACAGTGGTAGACAGTTAAGCATATACTCAAGTATTGACAGAAAATAATGATTATATGCTTGTATATTCTGGAAGGGACTTAACTTCCTTTGGTTATACAAACTTTGACTTCCAAATGTGTACGGAGTTAAGGAAATCGACATCGAGTTGTGTATTTATCCTTGTAGAAGAACCATAGTGTGGATAAATGTTAAAAAGATTTCTATTCTAACTTCATTGTGGAGGTTGTATATGTGGGGGTCAATTTTTATGCAACAAAAAAACAATCCAGCTTCAAAAGTTCTTAACAGATCTTAAAGTAATTTCTGGTATGGAAAAAACAATCATATTGTATTGTTACAATAGTGCGGCAATAACTAATACTAAGGAGACAAGGAATCATAAACGAACAAAACACAATAATCGTAAGTATCATATTATACAAGAGACGATTGTAGACGGAATAGTGGATGTAGTTAAAGTTGCATCTGAGGAATGAGGACAACCTTGTGGATTTATTTACCAAGAATCTAGTGGCTAGGAGTTTCAAGAAACATGTAAAGGGAATGAGTATACGAAATATGAATCATCTACTTTACTAGGGCAAGTAGGAGATTATTGAAATCTAATGCCCTTGGTGTAGCTATTTTGATATAGATGTGGATGGGGTAAATTTATTAAATTTCATTTGCAAAATGTGTCAATTTTCAAATTTGGAAAATCAATCAACTTGCGACAACTTTTTGGAAGGGATTCAGGCATTTCTGGGTTGAGATGCCTTATGGCATTCAAATATCCATCTCTTAACTTCGAAATGCACTTTGAATCACTCGATTACGAGTTCGAGAGCTCAAGTTATGACTGTTTTAGGGAAGACTACACGAGTAGAATTTCTAGACGGGATTATTATGGAATTTACAAGTTTCGAGTTTAAACCATATTAGGTTAGACTTTTAGGCTTAATTTTTATTATATATGAGCCCGATATTGTATTTATTAGGTTTTATTATTTTATTATTTATTTATTCCAAATTTTGGATATATTTTTAAGTATTTTAAGTTATTAAGAGTTTTATATTTCTTAGTCAATAAGAAAATTTAGTTTAAAACAACTTCTTGTTTTAGATTAATTAGAGTTTTGGTATATTTGAGAGTTTCATTTGGATGTACTTAGCTAACCTCATTAGGGACACAATGGTTTTCATTAATATAGTTTTCAACTCTCTGGGAGTTAGTTTCTTTGTACATTAATAAAATTTCATTGTTAAAATTATTATCTTTTGTACATTTGTTCTCAACGGTTTTTGTGTATAAGTAAATATTGGCTCATCGAGTATATAATGTTTACTAATATCAAGTTGCATCATGTGATTAAATTATAATACGAGAAGACAACTTATATTAGTAGGTAATCTAAACGACTCATAGTCTGAAGAATCAAAATTTAACACATTGATTCAAGGGACTATCATGTTGTCTATTAAATCCAATTAGGAAGATATATTGTCTTAGTTATCAGAACTGATGAGTCCTAATAGATGTAATTGTTTGGACTGACAATACATCAGATAGGACGAAACATAAATGATATCATCTCACTAGCATTGTATAGTTTATGAAAAAGAAACATGCTCATGAGTCGTTCGTCCAGGACGAATGATTTCTGTTACTATTTGTTAGTAATAGTCTTTTCCATATTAGAAGATGTAGTGGTTACCATGAGATAAAGAATCATATTGGTTAAACAATATATTAAGAGAGAGTAAAATCATAAATTGTTTTCGTAATGGTATATACTAAGAGAGAGTTAAGTCATGTTACTTTTAGTAGATCGACTCCATGACTAAATAATATTATAATTAAGAGACAAAAAGTTGAAACTTAATTATAAATTATTTTAACCCTAACTGTATATGTCCAATCGATCCATTCGCTAGCTCAACACATCACTCTGTGAATTGCTTTTAGAATCGGTAAGTTGAATTTAATGAAAAAGACTAAAAGATAGATACATTCCATGGATTACTATCTATAGTAAATACATTAATTAATTTAATTTCTTTAAATTATTATTTGATTAATTGTAACTAATTGAGTTTAGAGTGTAAATTAAATTAAATTATTTTCTTATAAATTAAATTATTTGATTAATTAGAATGAGACAATTAAATTTATTTTTTTATAAATTTTAATATGATATAACCTCATGATTTTAAAGAAACTAAGATTGGCTTCAAAAAATATTTTAATTAATTAATTAAATTTATTTTAATTAATTAATATTTCAAGAATAAAAACTAATTATTAAATTAAAAAAATGGATAATACATATAATCATACCCAATCCATAACAAAATATCTATAAACCCATCAAAAGCAACTAAAACCTCATTGTATGCCACCCACCATATGAACTACTTATGGAAGTCAATTTTTCTATTAAAATATTATAAAATTTAGTGAATTTTTTTTTCAAAAATAGATTTTATCTTTCGTGAGAAGTTAAAATTTGACTAGATTTCTTTTCCCTCATCTCATAGAGGTTAAAGTTTTCTATAACAAACCAAATTTTATAAGATTTATTGCTATAGATAACACAGTTTTAATATAAAAAAATTTAAATTTTACTATGCAAAAAACCACATTTTCTGAACCAAATTTTCAAACAAATTTTAACATTATATTCGCTAAAAAGAAGAGGTTGGAAGTAGATTGCTTAACCGACTTGCGGGAAAACGTTCATCAAACAAGCTATAACTTAGCCCACGACACTGGCTGCGATGAACTTTTCGTTTCAGCAACCCAGCCACAGGCGCATCAAATTTTTTCTAATCTATTACTTCATTATTCCATCTGTCCTCTTCTCTTGCCTTGTGCTTCCATGTATGCCCGTTTCTCTTCAGTTTTTTTTTTTTTTTTTGCTGGCCGTAACAAATTATTTCTGTCCACGAAATAAATTCAATGGACAGACAGTGTTAGATAAAAATCCTCTATAGCAAGCAGTTGAGCTTGGCAAATTCAATGACAGTCAATTAGATGTATCAATTATGAGCAACAAAACATAAGGTGGTTGGAGATGAACGAAATAAATAACTTGTCCTTTTTATAGTCATCACAAGTCAAAGTTGAAGTCCAAGTCTGATTCCATCTATGAATTTTAATGAGTTCGGGCTGAGCCCACTCAAACAAACAACAGTTGATGGATCGGATGCCAATTGCCCAACTATCGAGTATCCAATGATGGACAATACATTACGCAACAGATTTTCTTTTTCGTTTGCGTGCGTCTCGTTGTCAGTCAAACAGATAAACAATGTACAAAGGGTAAGGTTGGGCACAACAGCGACAACATAAAGTTAACACGCAAAAGTTGCATCCGATTCATATAGAATAGAATAAAAATACAAGACATGATCAAAGACGAAAACCAAGCCAGGGTACCAATTATCATCATCATTCTTCCACTTCATTTCTTTCACTGCCCTTCTCCGACTCCTCCAAAACCGGAGGTATACAGTCCACTTTGTATCGAAGGGCCTGTCCAACCAACCAGATTTAGATCAATACTAACTTTTAGATGCTTAGTAAGAGTAGTCGGATTTCCTTTGGATTATTGAATAAGGATACCAACCTGTTAATAATTTCTCTTATAATCCATCAATAATACCATTTCTAGGTCATACTAAGCCATAATATAATAAACACAATTCCAATTATCAAACAGAACTACACAAACAACTATAGAGAGAGTGTGTTACACATCAGCTTTCATAGGTTTTACTCAAATGCATAGAAGAGTTTCTAGTTTTCAAAAGCTTTCAAAGAGTGGGTTATGCATCAAATCAAGCAGCAGAAATGTAACACTGAGGAGAAACTCCAGTCCTCAAGTACCACTACTTACCTTCTTGAAAAAGGCTGAATATGAATTATCCCAGATGAGTTTGTAGTTTCCAGCCATGCATGTGCTGAAGTTTCCCTACACATAACGGAAGAATTATAAGTGTCATGACAGGTAAACTTAACACTTTATAGCCAGGGCAGTAACCCAATAACTTACTTGATCTGACTCATAGCGCCGGTAAGGTAATATTAGCTGAAGAATAATCAGTGATGCCCCCAACGAGATACAGGAAGAAGAAAAATAATTAAGAAACAGGTTAGCACAGAGATTTGAAAGATACAAATAAGAGAGAGGGGGACAACCAAAAAGGAAAAAAAGAAGAAGCTAAATTTTACTGGAAAAAGGAAAGCCACAATTGCAATTCAAGAAAATAAACCAGAGTGTCATCGAGCAACAAAGGAACAATATTTCTCCAACTTACTGTTTTTTCCCCACCATTATTTGTGTACTCCACACTAAATCCAATATCCTGCCACAAATAATGTAAAGTTCAACAGAGCAAAAAGTAATCCACCACATTTATATTCTATATAATAGCATAATGAAACTTGAATGCATTGAAGGGGAGTAACATGCAGTAAGAAGGGAGGGTATGATGAGAGATTTTTTAAAATTTCTTATGGATAATTTCAAGTTTTTATTAGTTTTGAGTAGTTGAGATACTTCTTACACTAGAAATTTCTTCTTGGAGAAATTTCCTACCATGCGTGGAAGAGTAAAAACCTTGCCACATGTTTAATGAGTTTTGGATAAAAAATTGTTTATAACATTAAAAGAACTACAATTTAAAATAAAGGAAGAAAAAATTATCATACATATACAATTATTTTATATTTGTAACCAAAAGACGTTAACATATGTAGTTTACATTTTGCTCAGCTACTACTTGACATGTGATATTCTTTTTCTGACCTTGTATATATTAATTTAAGGCATTATTTACCTTCCATAGTATATTTTATTATATATTTTAAAATCTAGGAAAAATCAAGAGATAAAAAATTTTAAAACAAATATAGAGGAGAGAGAATAGCAAAATGAGTGCTAAAATAAATAATTAAAAACTTATTTTGGAAAAAATAAATTATATATAAGTTTTTAACACAAGTAAAACTATTACAATGGTAATAAAATCTAGGAGCATTTAAATAACTAAAATTATATTTTGGAAAAAAATTATATATATAACTTTAAAACACAAGCAAAACTTTTACAATGGTAATAAGAGCTAGGAACATTTAAATAATTATAATTATTTATTCAATTTCCAGTTTTAGTTATAGTTTTAGTTATTTTTTGAAACTTCTAAGAAATCCTTTGAGTAGGATTCCCATCAGCAACTTATTATTCACTTTTTAATATTATGTCTAGAATATTAATATCTTAGTGAAACCTATTATTGTTTAGAATTTTTATTAAATTGATATTAACATGTTTTAATGCATAAAAATTAAAACCATTTTCAAATATTTTAAAATAAACATTTAATAAAAATTAAACCTGCAACAACATGGGAGTTATTTTCTATTATTAGTTAACAACAAATGCATAATGTCTTTAAAGATATTCAACCACCACACTACTTTATTTATGATGATATCACAAAATCATATTGAAAATCACTAGTAAGCTAGCTAAATGCTTCCTTAAAGGTTCAAGAGAAAATAGTGGCAATACCATGCTCATCTTGCCCTGCACCAATGAGAAATCCCAGGCAATATATGAGTTTATTGACTCCACTGTCAATGAAACCTAGAAGACAATGCATAGAAAAGCAAAAAAACAAAAAAGGAGAGAATTAAGCAATTTCTCAACATTCTTTGCCTCATATTTTTTTTTTTCAAAAAGCAAAAGAATATCAGCTCATTTACCAAAAATCCATTCCTGAAGTTTGATTTGATTTCAAACAAGTCACAAGCAGTTACAATTAGAGACATTGTGTTTCACTACCCTCAATGACAGATTGATTGGGTCATTATAAATTCAAGTGGCCGGTCAACTGTGGTGCAGGAGCTTTATTTATTTTATAATATTTTATTATTTCAGCTTTAGTTATTAAATATTAGATATATTATAGACGGATAAGATTATTAGTTATTTTTAGGGTTTTAAATCTAAGGTTAGGAATAAAGTTTTATTAGCAAGAAAACCTAGCAACTTTATGTGCAAGAAAGCTTAGTACAAATAAGTTGTAGACTTTACAACAAGCATTGTTCTTATTATTTCTTTGAACTAATATCTATGAAGCACCAACATGATTCTTCCCCTCTCGTATCAGTGTCGTATGGGTGTCCAACATGACATGCCAGAATACGTCAAAAGAAAAAAAGAAGTTGGACATGGTCAAGACACCAATGTCCCAAAATGGACACGGATGGACACGGACAAACTACGGGCCGACGAGGAGATGAAGCAGCACTTCCAGTGGCTGAAAGAAAGGAGAAAGTGTCGGGGGTTATTTTTTGGTTTATTAAACTCACCACTTTTTTTTCAATTTTTTTATCAAGTTGTTTTTAGCTGATAGGTTTTGCTTTTTTTAGGGGGTGGGCTTTGGTTATTTATTATAATATATTTGGATTATATGGCCCAAACTATACTTCAAGTTTTAGAAACTACTAGAAATAACATTTAATTTATAGAAATTTTAACTTAAAATATCTTAATTAATTAACATTAAATTAGATTAACATATGCTACTATTATTTTAATAAGATGGTGGTAAATAACTGAAGTATTTTCACATAAAATTTGTAACTGTATCCTCCCTTTTTAAAATTATCATGTCACTAGGTCCGTATCATGTCGTGCCCATATAGCGTGCCCTTGTTCGTGCTCCATAGACTTCAATAAACTACAGGTTTTTTCATACCCCAAGTTTTCTGAAGTTCCAACTTCTTTGTACTCTTTTTTCAGTCCTAATTCTACTAATTTATTGTTGTCTTTCTCTACACCACAAGGTTTTGGTATCAAAGCTTAATTAGATCCTAGGGTTTGAAATAGAATTTGCTTTAAGCCATGATTGGACATGCTAAAGGTCAAGGAATAGGAAATCAGGGTCAAGGGATAGATTTGGCTGCAATACGATGTGCAATTGAAGAATTATCGCCTGCAATGTATGGTAGGCCGTGACCAGAACCAGCAGAAGCCCAAATGGCGATTCCAGAAGGTTGTTCTTTTGATATATCTTAAGGATTCTTGCTGATGAATCTGGTTTTGGCAATGAAGAAAACCCACTTCTATCATGCCGGCCCCGCAAATTGCAAGTACAAGGTGGATTGGAGTAGTAGTTGGAGCACGCCCTTGAATTAAACGGGGAAGAATTAAGATCGAAGTTACTGATTTTCATGGTAAGATGCATATGGAAGATTATTTGGATTGAGAAGCTTGTTTGGAGAATTACTTCAGATGGAAAACTATGGTGGAGGCTGGGAAAGTGTGGCTTGTGAAACTAAAATTGATAGGCATTGTGCCTTAATGGTGGACAGTTGAAAAGCAATGTTCACGCCAAGGTAAGCCTAAAATCAGCACGTGGGAACACATGAAAGCAAAATTGCGCAAGCAACTCCAACCAGTTGATTATGCAACGGAGTTCTATGAGAAGCTCCACTCGGTTAAGGCAAAAGGGATTGTCCTAGGGGCGGGGTATACTTTTGAATTTAAAATCTTTCTATTTGGGTCGTGTTGAATGAGAGTAATGAGCAGGTTATATCTCATCATCTAGCAGGGTTAAACCAATCTATCAAGGATGAGATGGGAGAGCTTCAACTATTCAACCTTGAAAATGCATGACAACATGCTTTAATGGCTGAAAGCATGTTTAGAGATATGATGCAAGAAAACCAATGTCTAGAAGGATTGCTGGAGTAGCAAAAAAGGGAATTGGAGTTGTTCAAGGTGTTAAAAGTAAACAAACCGCCTTTAAAAATAATTGTGAGTCTTCTTTTATGATTTGTGGGGGTGTTGGATATATGGCAAATCTTGAGAGGAGTGAGAAAGGGAAGGCTTTAGTGATATTTGGGGCTGAAAATCGCCAAAATGTTCCAAAACTATAAGCAATTCCCAGATTCATTGTTTTACTTGTGGCAAAAAAGGCCACAATTCTCATTATTGTCCTGAACGAAGGATAAACTTAACTGAGATGGAAGAGCAAGAGGGTGTTATATAATACCCTATTTATAATGAGTATACTAAAGAGAATGAAGAAATTGATGTATATTTTAGGGGAAGTCTTTGATTGTTCATAGAGTGTTGACAACAACAACATAAGGTGAAGAAAAAGATTGGAGGCGACCAACATTTTTCAAACTAAAGTGTATTGCAATAAAAAGGTTTGTGATTTGGTTATTGATGGAGATAGCATAGAGAATGTTATTCTGAAAGAGATGGTAGATAAGTTGCCTATAGAAAAGCATCCTTGTTGTCTTTGCTAATGGTATCAAACCAGATTTGGAGAGATTTTGTACCATTAGAGAATGGCCTACGCTGCATAATTTTAAAGAAGTTCAAAGCTAACATGGGTTGGCTTCATTTTAAAGGAGGTTTATCAAGAATTTCAACATTGTTTCAAGTCCTATTACTGAATGTTTGAAGATGGACAGCTTCAATTTGGTGCAACCCAGAAGGCCTTTGAAGTGGTTAAAGTTTTGATGACAAAAGCACATGTTCTTGCACTTCTATTGAGAAGTTATTTGTCATCAAATATAATACATCTCAGGTAGGAATTAGGGTTGTTCTTAGCCATGCAGCCATTGAATTTTTTAGGGAGAAGCTATCAAATGCTTAACATATTCGACCTGTAATCTAGAGCTTTATGCTTAGGTAACGTTGTTCAACATTGGGAGCATTACTTGTCTTATTGAGAATTTGTGGTTTAATCAGATTATCAAGCGTTGCAAATTTTGAGTTCAAAAGAAAGGCTCAAGGATCGTCATACTAAGTAGAGTTCCTATCTTAATGTGTTTAACTTCTAAGTGATAAACAAGACCGGTGAGACTAATGTTGTGGCAAATGCGCTTAGTAGACAATCTTCACTACTAATGGCAGTGAGTACTAAAGTGATGGGTTCTGAAGAATTTGGGAATCAATACAAAACTGACCCGTATTTTGGTGAGTTGGAAGGTTAACTAAGCATGAACAATTGTCCTATTGATTACATGATGGGTATGTGTTTAGAGCAATCATTTGTGCATTCTGGAAGGTTCTTTACATGAACAACTTATGAGGGAATTTCATAGAAGTTGCTTGGAAGGCACCTTAGAAGAGGTAAGACCAGGAAATTATTGATGGATCAATATTTTGTGCCAAGAATGTATACGGATGTGGATAGGTTGGTGAAAAGATGTCTTCTTTGTCAATTTAGCAAGGGTACTTCACAAAATACAGGGTTGTACACTCCGCTACCTATGCCAAAAGTGTCATGGACTCATTTGAGCCTGGATTTTGTGGAAAACCAAAGACAACAAAGTGTTTTGATTCAATCTTTGTTGTGGTGGATCTCTATTCAAAGATGGCAAATTCCTTGTTCTAAAACTTCTGATGCTACTCATATTGCTGAGTTGTTTTTCAAGGACATGGTAAGACTACTTGGCATTCCTACATCTATGATTTCTGATAGGGATGAAATTTGTAAGACATTTTTGGAGGATTTTGTGGGAGAAAATGGGAACCCGATTGAAATTTCCTAGCACTTTTCATCCACAAATAGATGGGCAAATAGAGGCTGTTAACCAAAGTTTAGGAAATAGACTTAGGTGTCTTGTTTGGAATCATGTGAAGAGTTAGGATTTGGTTATTCCTCAAGATGAGTTTACATGCAACTCTATGAATAGAACAATTAAAATACACCTTTTGAAGCTACTTATGGACTTAAACCTCAACCGATTGAAATTTTCTAGCACTTTTCATCCAGAAATAAATGGGAAAATAGAGGATGTTAAGTTTAGGAAATATGCTTAGGTGTCTGGTTTGGAATCATGTAAAGAGTTAGGATTTGGTTAGTCCTCAAGATGAGTTTACATTCAACTCTGTAAATAGAACAATTAAGAAGACACCTTTTAAAGCTACTTACGGACTCAAACCTCAACCAATTGAAATTTTCTAGCACTTTTCATCCACAAACAGATGGGCAAATAGAGGCTGTTAACCAAAGTTTAGGAAATATGCGTAGGTGTCCTGTTTGGAATCATGTGAAGAGTTAGGATTTGGTTATTCCTCAAGATGAGTTTACATACAACCCTTGGATTAGAACAATTATGAAGATACCTTTTGAAGCTACTTATGGACTCAAACCTCAACATGTGCTTTAGTTCCTTTGTCTCTTGGAACTAGGGTGAGTGCTGACAGAAGCTTTTGCTGATATATATGGCAAGCTCATCAAGAGATGATGACTGCCATGAAAGCAAGCAAAAGTGTTATGCTAATTATATAAAGAAACTTGAGGTTTTTTATACCCTAAGTTTTCTAGAATTCCAACTTCTACTCGTTTTTCAGTCCTAATTCTGCTAATTTATTGTTATTTTCATCCTAGACGACATTAAACTGAGAATTTGTAACGAATATGTCACAACCTCAGGGAATATGCTGTTATCATTATTTTCTACTATCACCAGTATCTCAAGGCAGGCCCAATGACCCCCAAGACCAAGCAATAGTGGTCATAGAAACGTTAACACTTAACAGTTATGAAGTCTGTAGTTATTGCATTTGCAATTTGATTTGTAAAAGTTACAAACCATGGTCAAAATACAATAAACACTAGTTGATTTGATGTAATCTATAAAGATTATTTAAACTTGAAGATGCAAGGAAGCTTGTTTTAATGGCTGAAATGCAATTGGCATGCAATGGTGTATAGATATACGTAGGTAAGAAATTATTTTGCAGGATAAGAGACTTCAAGGCCTTCGTAATGATCAAACCACTCAGATGTTATAGGTGAGGGCAACATCTAACAAGGCAAATTGGGAGAGTGGCAAAAGGAAGAATGGAGCAACTTATGGAGTTCAAAACAGTTCTAGATTGGTACATGTAAAGCTAGAAAAAGGTCATTGATGTCATTTTTAGCCTTGGTGATAGAGCAAATACCTCCTACAGTCCACAAAGAGGGGTAATCTTGTAAATGTAGAAAGGATTAAAAAGGAATTAGACTAGCTTAAGATGATTATGAAAACAATGCGGACATTGATATGTTTATCCAATCGAAGGAGACTCATTAGCGATTTAAAGAATTCAAAGAGACAAAAAGCAGTTGTAGAACAAGTATAAGATGGGAGGGAACATGGCATTTTTAAAACTTGCGTTGTTCAAGAAAAAGTGCATGATGTGATTACTAACAGCGTCGAGTATGGAAAAGGATATTTCGAAGTGTTGAAGAAGTCAGACCTGCTAATAGACAAGCACCCTTGTGCATACAGATTTGAGTAGCTTAAAAAGGAAAGTGAGTTTAGTTGACAATCTAACTTAGTCTCCTTTTGCAGGATGTGATATCAACACAAATGACACACAAACAGGCTTACGGTACTACCAACCTAGCATAGATAGATTAGGTCAGGTAATCAGATGTAGAGATGAAACTGCTTTAAGAACAAACCTCATAACTTTTCCCAGCAGGAACAGTTATCTCCTTGTATTCGTCATTTTTCCTGAAAAATAGAAAACCAAAAGAAAAAAACTATTTAAACTGGAAAAACCACCACCAAGTTGAGGCAGAAACGTGGATGCTTACCTCATTTCTAACATACTGGCATCCTCTGCTGAAATAAAGAATGGCGAATTTGCAAAGACCTCACTGATAGATGTATATGTAAATAAATAAGCAGATAGTTCACTAGAGTTGAATAATAATGCAAACAGCTTATACTTTTGTAGTGATGGAGACCGCTTTCATAGTTAAACCATCAATGGGATACCTAAAATTGCTTAAACAGTCATTTCATTTTTGTGGTCAGTTCGTATAATTACTATTGACACAAAGTAGGAGTTTAGGACCAAATCTGATAAATTTTTGTTTTGATAAGGTAGATATACATAACGTATGCAGTCCAAGAATTTTTTCAGACATACCCAAGCAAAGTTGTGCAAGTAACAAGATTGTAATTTGTAAAGCAAGTTCATTCAACAGATAAGCAATCAGTTTAATATTATGGTTTAAGACTGTTTCAGCAGAATGAACTCAAATGAGCAAAAGCATGGTCATTTTTTATGGCCACAAGAAAGATAGCTAAATGAAAGGAAATAAAGAGTTGACGGATCTGCTAAAACAAAACCCAGAAGGCAAGTAAGCTAACTGAGAAAACACCAATTGTTAGACCTATCTCCCAAACAGAAGTCTATCACCAAAACTATTCGAACCGCATAAAGAAACTATTATAAGGCGAAAAAATATTAACATTGTCATTATTGTTGATATAAAAACAGCATCATCAACAAGAACAATGTCATGTACAATCCATATAAATCAAGAAAGAAACATACCTTATAAAGTTAATGAACCTCTGAAGCTCGGTGGTGTAAACATCAACCGCTTCTTCCAAGACTGAAATCTGAAGCCTATTTCTGAAGAAATGATATGGTAGAAAATCAGCCAGAAAAAAGTATACTACTACCAGCTAGATGCTATAAACATAGTTCTTGCTGTATGACAACAACGACGACAACAACAATAGTAATTAAATAGACATAGGAAAAAGGATATCTCACAGTTTAAAAGCTTCAAATCTCAGCCATGCTAATGAAAGAAAGAGACGGATAAAAAGCACCATCCTTGTAAGGCTATACAAAGGGGGTCCATAGCGTTGCCGCTGCTCTTCCATGGGCCTATTTAGAAGAAGATACTATATTTCAATAAAGCTCTCCAGGAACTGCTAAACAGTCACCTCTAAAACTTCTAATTATTCTAATAGGCAGACACGTAACTATTAATGTATCAATATGGAAGGACTGATAAAAATGAAAAGCACTTACCCATCATCATCATTTATTTGCCGAATAAAATCCAACAAAACCTTCACAGAGGTTTAGAGGGTGGAAGAAGATGTTAGAACACTAGACAGAAGTATTATGCTTAGAAATACAAAATTTTCCTCATCAGTCAAAATTTTCATATGCAACTGTGCAAGTTCGCATAGAGGGTGCAACTCAGTGTAATTAGTATGTTTATCTACTTAAGCAATTCTGCACATTAAGCACTAACAACATGACTAAGAACAGATGAGTGAGCTAGAAGATATTCAGATGAAGGCTTGCATTGAAGAGCTTTTAATACATTTGAAATAAAGGACAGAAGGAAACAGTTTATGAGTCGTCAAACAATTAAAGCAATATAATATCATCAGCAGGAAACAGGATAAACTGCATGGTTGAAAGCTCAGATTAAATAGGACAACTAACAGCATGTCTTGTTCAAAGAATGGAATAAGATACAAATGAGAAATATTTTATAAGGAACTACACTAAAGGAGAGAGGCATTTTTCCATTTGGTTCAAAGAACGGGAATAGAGTAGTAGAGTAGTAATACTATGATTATCATATCTGTTTGAAAGGAATAAGATCAAGGAATATAAAAATAATTGAAGCTGTCAATTAAAATAATGCCTACTTTAACTATATTGCATCAAGTAGGTTGAAAAAATGACCATATGAGGAATCCAATGTGGTAATCAGAATTAACAGCAGCAGTGAAATCTAAGAGTTTGCATCTGATTCCTGGGCATACATATCCACAGCCAGATCTAGTAGCTATGTTGTTTTTTTTGTTTTGGGGGGGGGGGGGGGAAGCAGAGTTGGACATGGAAATCACCAATGAAGCCTTTAAAATTCAAGTGACATAATATAAAAGAAAAGGTCAGGAAAAATTATACAAATAACGGTGTTACTATTATCTTGCTGCTTCTGCAGAATAGCCATTTATGAACCAAACAAAGAATTGCTCTTCAACTTATCAGATCGCAACAGCTAAATAGAACAAGACAATGTAGACAAACCTGTGGAACTCCAACCAAGTACTTTACAAGGGTTTTATAGACACCTGTTGCAGAACCAAGTTGCACTAGCTGTCTCCTCCTGATATGGTATTTCATAAATACAGCATCAGACTCTTCATTCATTACACATTAAAACTTGCAAATGGAAAACAAAGGAGGCTCACCGATCCATTTGTTGCTTCCATAGCAAAGAATATCGATCACGTATGCTTCCACCAGAATTAATTAGAGCATCTACCTCTGCTTGCTTATTCCTTTCTGATCTCTCCTTTTGTTGTCTGATTAGTGTTCCTCGAAAATCTTGAGGCATGTAGGTCATAACTGCAACCCAGAGAAATTGCATCAGTTGATCATATAATATCTACTCAACATACATGTCATATCTGTAGGTCAACAAGACAAATACTTGTTTGTAGCACACACTGATTAATAAAATTTCTGCCCCTTGCAAAACATAGACAATACCTACAGATGTGAAGATTTAAACTTTAAAGCTATTGGATGCAAAATACATAATTATATAAAGAAGCAAGTCAAGGTTATCAACCCCTTGACAAAGCAAAATTATGATTACATAATGCAGGTCATTACCCCTCTCCCCCAACACACACACACAAAAAAAAAAAAAAAAAAAAAAGCATTAAACCACATATTTAGGAGCTTTGGTGACGGTGCCCTCCAAAGCTGTTCTTTTGCATTCCTCCAACAAGAGCCAAAATGCTTTTTTTTTTTTTTTTAAAAAAATCGAGAAAAAGATTAACTCTATCATTATTTTCTTGTTTGGGAACAAAATTTCAGATTGGTTTGAATCTTCTGAGAACTAAATTAAATCATGCACACACCTACTGCAAAAATAAAAATGGAAGGACAAGCATTTAGAAGGCTCTCCTTGCCTCTGCCAAGAAAAACAGATCTTGGAAAGGTCCTTTATAGGCACCATCACACAAATAGAAATGCCAAAAGAAACAACTTCTACTCCCCACATCAGGGAAAAATAACATGAGTAATCAATTAATAGCAATCTCCCCAATCCACTCCCAGAAAGCACAACACTTCTAGAAATTCACTGAGAATCAGCAAGTTCACATATATTAGTCTGACAGAATTTTTTATTTCACCTGACCAATATTAAACCTCAAAAGAACACTGATGTGAATAATAAAATAGCATCACTCCTTGTGATGCCCAGATGTAAAAATGAGAAAAATAATTTAAGTAGCAGTGAGTAAAACATTTAGGCACTTATTTTTAGGTTAAATGAACCTATGAAACATATATACTACAAAAGCCCATCATCTACCACCCCAGACATGACCTGGACGCAAGAGTGAAAGGACTCAGCTGAAGTCATTGTTCACGGAAAGGAAGACAAAAGAAAACAAGAGAGAAGTGCTAGGAATTGGTTGACTTCTGGTGCTTAGATCAGGGATGAAAACTTGAATGATGTTTCAAGGAAGTAGCAACACCACTGCATTTGTGAAGATAGAGAAATGAGTTTCTTATTCTGTGGAAATAAACTATAAAATTGGGCAAGGTCAAGTTAACTTTTAATTGAAAGATTCATAAGTTTATTCTAGTACAGTTTCTAAGCCTATAAAGACACTGGACCAGATTCATTAATTTGTAATGAAAATAGTTTTTTGAATGAATTTATATGATTTGAGAGACCTTTAACTGTATTTCAGTTTATTTTAATTCAAAATTAATGAAATTATAAATAATCATTATATAAGACACTTTATTTTCATATTACTAAACTTTCAATCTGTAACTCTGTTCATACTATGGTACCAATACTCATTGTCCCTAACCCTGCTTCCAGTTGTCAAAATATAGGCAATAGGATGGAACAGAACTAAAGAATAGAGGAAATATATAATAAAAAAGCTTAGAAGAAATGGAAACAACTTTCTCATCCAATAGGACCTTATTAAGCTTTCCACTTCTTTGTCCTCTCTTAGCTATCCTCTTCATGATCTAGAATCTTAAAAACAACTCAAATAATCAATTGAGCTCACACAACACAAAACAAAATTTTCTTCATATTACAAACAGTTCAAATATTCATGGTGTCAGTACATCTGCTAGAGATCTCATTTACCCTAACATGGGACTAATCTTCTATGGAAAAAGAAAAAATCTGAACTTTCACGACCACATCGTACCTACAACCAATCACTAAAATAAAACATTCCCCTTAGAAACTCGTTAAACCAATTATAGCCATTGGTATAGCAAACCACTTGTCCATCAAACAATTGCAGCAGCAACCAGCTAACGTCATGATCATCTATGCATAAGGTACTACAACTTTAAGAACACTTTGAATATATGAAGAGCAATAATCTAGCACTATACAGCAACTCATTTCTCAACAGGTTAATAGCTACAAGTCTTCCCAATTTACCAGCAGAAAATAATAGTGTTATCCAAATAATTTAGTCCAAATAAAAACACCTAGAAAATTCCTCAACTTAGTAAATAAATATGAAAGAGTAACATTTTGAATAGCTCTTCACCATTTTAACTACTTTACTTTTGGTATCTAACATAATTACAAGAAAGTTACAGAATTAGAAATTAGCATTGCTACTCAGTAAGAAGTATCAGAAAAAGCTTTGGAACAAAATTTCCTTTGAAATATAATAACTCGGATACAATGCTTACACCCACATAAACAAACCATACATTTTTACATTCACAATTATAGACATGCAAACAGAGTGCAAACCTAAGGAATTTAGGTTCATGCAAGCATCTATGAATTCACAAACAAGCAGAGTGGACCTGTGTTGAATACACGTTCTGAGTTTCTGGATTGGAAAGACTCCAATATCGTCAGAGTTGCCTGAAATTTATCCTTGAGCTGCCCAAGAGTAGTAGCAAATTCTGCAACCTCAGCCGTTGATGACTGCTGAAGCTGATGAAGCAGGAGTGTGATTATAAATTAACAGAAGTGTTATTCTCACGATAAGAAATCTTGCGTACAAGTCAATTTCGAGGAACTTAGAAATGACAAAAAAATATATAAAATAAAAAGTATATGCATATCCAAAACCAAAGGGGGGAGCAGATAGGAAAATTTTATGTTTCTTACCACAGATGGCCAGTGAGGTCTTTCAAGTAAAAACAAAATTTCTTCAATATTTTCTCTATTTTTCCACATGTTCTCATCCATTTTATGCGGAGGCTGAGTATCTGCTTCTTGTATTAATAAGCTTTCACCTAGAGCATCAAAGGAGAGAGAAAATGGCAAAAACATAATTGCTCCATTGGAATTGAATCGATGTCATCTTATCATAATTTTCCCATAGGAAGAAAACCAAACCCTGTGATTTCATTTATGGTATATATAAGCAATTAGGTTATGGTTTTGCTTTTGCCTTTGCTTTAGAACATATTTCAGAAAGAAGCAAGCACGCTAGGAAATAACACAAAGGCAAGCAGGTAGAAGAGGAAGCAAATATTTTTAACAAGCATTCTTCGTTTCAGAGATAAATATTTAATTATTAGTTAAATAAATCCCCGAATAAATTTCGGGTCATTGATTCTGTTTGTAACCCCAAATAGAAACAAGTCCTACGACTTTTACTTGCTTTCATTATTTTTCTTCTAAATTTCTAATCCTAAGACTAAGGCAAAAATACAGGGAAGTGATGATAATAGCAATAGCTAATAACTCTAACATAAACTAAACATTAAAAACCTTGAGTTGGAGGAAAGCCTTGGATCAAATCCTGGATGAAAGACCGAATCTGAGAGGAAAGACGAGACACGTCGTCTGGGAGTGGATCGAATGGGTACTTTTCGTAATAAGAAGCGAGAAACGCCCTTGTTATGGGCACCAGACCCCCCGTTGAAGCCATTTTTTTCTAAATTACTAGTATTTCTGAAAACTGCAAATTGTATTGGCTAGGAATATAGGATCAAAGAAGGCTTAAGAAAACTGTATTTTTGCTGGATCTAAACGGAAACCATCTTCTTCGACAGAGATTAACAGGCAAGCAAATTTCCAAGCTGCCAATCATAGGTTGGGTGGGTCGACTCGACGGGTCCTTTTCCTTTTTAGTTTTCTTCATGTAGGATCCGAATATATTATTTTTAATAATTATTATTGATAAAGGAGGAATTAATTGATTACAATAAACAAAAATGCTTAAAAGTTAATTAAAATACTTTTACTGAATTAAGATGATCATATATTTTTATGTAATCAAATGATTTATTTATCACCAAGTAAGCATTTCTCAGAAAAAATCTGAGAGCTTTATTATAATGAGGTGAATTTATTTATTCAAAACAAACAGTTAAATTTTAGGAATTTTGTTATTCTAAATCTCAAATATCTTTCTAAAATTCTCTCAATAAATGGACTAAAAATGAAATTTAACATTTTATAAAAATAGTAAATACATACTTTTGGTACATGAACTTCATTTTAATATTTAAATTAGTATTTAAAGTTTTTAGCCGAGTTAAGTATTTAAATTTGACCTTAATGTTCAATTTGATCCTTAAATATTTTTGGTCTAAACTTGAACTTAGTTTTATAGTCCTAATTTAGAAAAAAATTTAAGTACTAATTTAAAAAAACAAGTTTAGTTACCTAATTAAAATAAAATAATTTTTATGTATTAAGCTAAACATTAAAACCACAAAACCACAAAAACCTTAGGAAACAATTTAAACATTAGAATGAAGTTGAATAACCAAAATTACCCTAAAAGGATCACACGTATGAACAAAAGGGGGCCTTCCATATAAGGTTTTGTTTTTTTTTGAACGAACCATAGTTATTTAGATTTTTCGCCCAGGGTCTCAATATATCTAGCGTCTGGATTGAATATATGCCAGAGGATTTAGTTTTGTGGTTTCGAGGATAGTGCTACCACTTTTATTCCCTTCTTCGCTGCGCGGCGGCTGCTGCTACTGTATCTGTTCGCCTTCAGCATTGGGCTTGGTTTCTTAAGTAAGCATTTTCTTTTTATTCGTCTTTACTATTGTCCCTATACACTCGTTGATTTTGTTAGACTTTTTTTTTCCTAGGGTTTCTGTGACTTAAAATGAAATATATTTTTCATTAATTTACTTTTCTGTTTCTCTAAGATTATTAGGATTTCCTGCTTTCTGGGTTGAGTACAAAATTCCTCGTGTTCCTAATTCAAATGAAAGAAGGATTCTGACTTGTGCTCATCTTTGCATATTTGATCCTCTGTTTGCCTTTTGCCTTAGTGTAACTTTTGAATCTAGGGTTTTTACATCTAAAAACGAATACAGGATGTAGTTTAAAACACAAAAACTTAGTTTTGAAACGGTGCTTTAGGGTTGGGAATAAGGTTAGAATTTCTTATTCATCTGCCGGTCTTAAAGCTTAGCCAACATGACCTCTCCTCTTGGCCTTTTTTTTTTCAAAAATAATAATATTATTATTCCCTTCGTTGCAGCTGCCTAGGCTTTGTTTTATGATTGGATCAATGGATTCTGGAAATTGTGCCAGCAAATGCAAAGACAATTCTCCCAAGTTAATTAAAAACTCAGATAAAGTTTGCACAGACGAAACTAATAGGGTAATTATTGATCCTTCGGCAACTACTAGACAAGGTAATAAGGAATCTTCTCTAGGGCCTATCACCCCTGATGCGAACAGAGGAATTGGGGAGTTCCCCTATAAATTTAATTCTCCACCCACCGAAGTGAAGAAAGCACAAAATTATCCTCACTTTGATCCTGATACCACCATAAACCAAGAGTCAATGGTTTCTGTCAACCATAGTAGTCCTAGAACCCCAAAGGATGGTATTTTCGACCCATTTGCTCCTGGCCCAGAATGCATGGTGTTTGCTCCTTCCTACAGGAGATATGTTGATGAAATGAGGATAACTGTTGCACGCCGCCTAAATTTTGACATCTCTGTTGGAACTTTGGGTTCTGTAAACCATAGAACTACTGCAGATTCTATTTCAGATGAAGAAATGTTTGAGTCTGTTTATGAAAATCTCTTGGAAGTTATCGTTTCAAACCAAGCTGAGGGTTATCTTACTGAATTTTCAAATATAGAATGTGGTTCTGATGGTAGTAAGACACCCCCTTCAGCTCCTTGCCTAAATGGGGTTTCTGATACTTGCCCTGGTGCTCCTATTAAACTCACGGGGAGATCAAGGGTCATTGATTTGGGGTTCTGCAGAAAGCTTGAATTCTAAAACTACACTTAATGACATGGCAGGGGATCTAATTTGCTCTATTTGTTTCAACCCTAACAGCATGCCTCTAGTTAAAGCTTTTGCTTTTTGCAGATGTCTGACTTCTGAGATAACAGAGTAACATTGTATAGTTATTTTCACTTACAACTATTTTTTCTTCTTTTTGACAATGGATAATGTTGCACAACGCATTGTAGCATGCATATCATTGTTCCAACTATCATGTATCTGGTTCTCTTTGACAGATAATCTTTTATGGTAATCAAGCTTGAAGAAACCTTTTTACTTTAGATGTTTCCCCACCCATTTTTCTGTTATTTTTTGACGTCTAGTAGTTCCTTTTTTTTTTCCTCCATTATTTTGTAATGCCCGAATTGAGATGGTTCTGCAGTCAACACTTATGTACCCCTAACACGTTCAAAGGATAATTTTACATTGAACTATTTAACTGCAAAATATGTGATTCAGTATTCCTTTTCTTGTGTCTACAGATACAAGAAGATATTAAGATGCTAATATCTTAAACCCTAGAATGCAGGGGTTTATATATGGAGAGAGATTAATCATATCATGTATGTTATTGTGACTTGTGGTGTGGTTTTTTATTTTTATTTTTTGGTTTGCTCAGTAATAAATGGTTGATACTTTCTTGATTTTTAGGTTCTATGCATTTGGAAAATATCGAAGTGATTGAAAATGTATAGATATAATCTTAATGTTATATGGTTATTACTTGCATCATAAAACATATCTACTGCGATGTGGATGACTCTTGACTTGCGCACAAAGATTTGTGATCAAAGCGTGCGTAACAATTACCGTAATCAAAGCGTGCGTAACAATTACCGTAATCAAAGCGTGCATAACAATAAGCATTGGGTTTATTTCATTCTTATTCTGCCGCAGGGATATCCCTGTTAAATACCGTTGCGGGATAAGCTATTCCAAGAATATTCCCATCATATCCCATCCTGGTTCAGTATTTTTAGTCCCCGGTTCAGCTGTTATCCTGGTTCAGTATTTTTAGTCCCCGGTTCAGCTGTTTTGGCATTCGGTTCAGATTTTTTATGTGTTTGGACCGGGTTACCTGTCGTATTTATTCCAGCCAAGGATATCCCATTGGCTTGGGTCTATCCTATTGAAGAACATCCCGGTTTTGGTATATCCCATTCTGGGATATCCGGGTTTGGGTTATAGGGATTTGAGGCTTGGGGCCTGGGCTTAGGTTTGGGCTGGTATTTTTGGGCTTTTGTTTCAGTGTTTTGGGCTGTGGATCTCTGGTCAACATATGTGCCCATCTCACAATCTGAACTATAACTTCAAAATTTAAACATTCTTGTACGATTTATATACTTTTAAGCATAAAAACTTTATTTTTGGTGTTCCCATCAACTATCTCAAAGATTAATTAAAGGGGTAAAATGCAATGTTACCCTACTCTTGTTTAATCGGTTTCCTCAAATTAATTCTTAAATTTTACGAATTAACTTCCACTACATCCAAGTTCAAGTCCATTTGCTGTGCTGTGAGTGAACTGGAGAGAGATTAGAAGGGGGAAAATTGCCCCAGGTGGCAATGAAGCGAGAAAGAGGAGCGAGAAAGGAGACTCGAAATCCCTCAAGGCCTATGTCAAGCAGAGGAAGTCACTAACAGAAGACTTCAAATGCCGGGATCTTGAAGTTGAAAATCAGGAACAAATAAGAGAACCGGGAAATGAAAGTAAGGGCAAGCCGGGAAAAGGGTTCTTCGCTTGCTATCTGCCAACCTCTTTCAGCCCTCGTCATAAAAGCCACACCTATATCGGGTCTGATTCTACTGTTCTCTTCCTATATTAATATTTTGCCTCATCCTCACCGTGTTTCTTTCTTATCTCAACATTATGGATGCTAATGCTTCTTTTTTTTTGCTGTCAAAGATTGATATTTTCTTTTTTGGCAAGATATCTTTTCCAATTTTACCTCTTAAGGTTCAGCTTTATGATTCTGTATTTCTCACTCGAGTGTTTTGAATGGTACATGACATGTTCCAAGGCTTTTATTAGGTTCGTATTTACACCCTTTGAGGTTTATCTGAGTAAATTCAATTTTAACTCGATGTTTACTTGGTTATGATCTTTAAATTCAAATTTCGCTTTTTTCCCTTCAAATTTTCCGTGTAGTTTTTTTCTGGTTCATGTTTGATTCGTTACCACTTACCATGAACAAATTGATGCTACTATCTATGTGGCTTATTAAGTCATTTAAATAATATCAGCTTGCTGTTGTTTTCCTTTGATATGAGGTTCTCTAGTAAAAAATTCAAGCTGACCAAACAGTTTTCAGTTTGAACTATTTATCTAACGGCAGTGTTGCCCAATTGCAGATTTACTGTGAACCCACTGCGTCAAATAAGACAGCACAATGGGGAACTAGGGAGGGGTGCTTGGAGGACAAAGAGCCAAAGGCCGTGGGAAATGGTTGTGTGCATATATGATTTTCCAACCAATGTATCTGCTCTTCAGGTCATATATAATATATATTTTATATTTTATATGTAGTCTATAACATGGTTGTATTCGAATCAGTTGCATCACCTTTTGGGCTTAGTAGAAAACTGGCAGGTTATGCTTGAAATGCCATTTATATGACTATGACTTGGTCTGTCTCAGAAGTCTCATCATTTAGCGCTTGTGATTTTCTTGTATACATGCGCTCAGGATCCTAGCTTGCTTGTTGTAACAAGGAATTTTGTTGGGCTCAACAGCTATATTCTACCTTGAGTTTTCATGCATTTGTATCATCTTTTTTATTCTTATGGTATTTGGTTAACTTATTCCAGCGACTGCAGATGAATATCTTCTCACTCTAGATGATATTTGGCTATGGCAGGAAACCTTTAGTTTAGGGGATTTTTTGGGTTCTTATCTACTTTATTGTGAAATTTAATTGTCTTATGTTGTCCATGCTTACTTGATGAAGTGCTACATATAAATGTGTATGTTAAATTGAGCCATAAGGCAACAAGAGATAGAGAATGCCGGATTTTTTTTTAAATGCTGAAAAGGCAGCTTTTTGACACTCGAAGAGACATTCTTGATTGGTGAAGAATGCTTTCAAAATTTAAAATTTTCTGAGCTAATTGATTTTATTATATGTAATACTTCCACTTACTGTTCTGACTCATGGCTTATTACTAATATATAAATGTTTTCTGATGGGTTGATGCCTGCAGTTTGAGTGGGCCTGGCAGCATCCTCAAGAATCAGCGTCTGTGAGGCAAGCAGCTGCAACATTTAAATCCTTCTCTGGTTTCACCAATAAGATAAAACTTAGATCTATAGATCTATAGATGTCGGTCTTGTTCTTCTTTTTATTTGTTTATCGTCTACTATATGTGCTTTATTTTTGGATTGTTTGTTTCCCTCTGTTTAATATTATAGCTTTTGTGTTATTTTCTATTTCTTTTAAATCTTTGCTTAGCAGAATACTAATTGGCTAAAGAAAAAGCATCCGTATGTAAATTGTTTACTGCATCCGTGTTGGCTTGATTTTAGTTCTAGGAACCCGGTGGGAGTTTTGACGCATGTAGAGTTTATTTGGTAGTTTTTCTGGATGGTACTAACATGTCTTTTTAATTCGTTGTGAGTTGTGACATTCTGTTTCTTAGTTTTCTCATAAAGTCTGTACTTTAGTTTCAAAAAAATATTAATAATCTAATTGGGATGCTTGTTGATATTGATAAGAATTGGAGAATTTAACCCTCAACATTTTTACACTATGACAACATTGAAAAAGGAAAACCAATATGTGAATTGATTGTCTGGGTTTATTCTTTTCCTTTGATTAACATAGCCTTGGGAGTTCAAATTAGTCTATAAGATGCACTAATATTTGGACTACCAATTTCTATAATTTAATGGTATGTGGCTTGCAAACTATGTTCAATGCTGCTTTACAATTTGCTACACTTTGATCATGATGACTTTCTTTTCCTTTCAACTTTGCCTGTAACATTCTTGGTATTATTTATTTATGGTTAACTTGAAACATATTTCTTATTGTTTTTTCCTAATCATTCTCTTGTACAGTTCTCTATTGGTTATTTTCTATCAGACTTGGCAATGGTGTTTTGGCATTTCCCAGCTTTAGGAGGTCTGGAGTATGTAAGTAGAGAATCATGCCTGATGTTATTTATATTACTGCTCTGAATTGGTCCCAGTTCCCAGAAGCAATTTGATTTAAAGCATCTGCTTAACCAATAATTGTGTTTCTTCAAAAAGCTTTTGGTATTTTGCTGCTCTCTCCTTGAAATATTGGATCAACTGACATGTTCTTTTTGAAATTGGATGCTTAGGATTTGTTTGGCCTAGATGTTTTATAAAAAACTGTTGTTCAAGTAGATCTCTTTAGTGCTGTAAAAGATAAAATAAAAAATATTTTAAAAAAACCTAAACTTTATTAAACTGAGGGTTTTGTTGATCCAATAGAATGTGGCAAGAAGGTTCGAGGCAGTTCACTCGATGGGCCGAGAGTTGTAAGTGGTAGTAGATAGATTGGTCCCCTCTTGTTATGAGGTTTGAGGGGAGTATTTAAGGGGAACACTTATAAGCCATGTTTTATAAAAAACCAGTATCCCAATTGTTAAGTCAACCATCGGTAAATCGGTATTTATGAATGACTTTAATTAAATAATTCCCTGTGAAACTCTACAATAATTAGTTTAATCGATCTGTCCTTGGGATATGTAGTACTCTTCCTGTCCATAAATAATTGTTTTTAGTTAGTATCTTTCTTGTCTTGTGTATACATTCATGGATTCCTTTCTATCTCTTTTGCAGGTGCAAAATCTATAATAAATAGAAGTTGAAACCGCTTATGGTATTGAAATTTTTGAAAAGATTGGCTCATTTCGTCTCATTCATCTCCATTTTTTTAAAATAATAGATATTTTCTTTCGGTCTCTAGTCTCCTGTCTTTCCATCCGTCCATGGCTCTTTTATTGTTAATCCTGCCATCGCCCTTTTCATTCCTGTTTTATTTTCAGATATATGCTTCTTTTTACTTCTATTTTCAGTGTGTTTTTGTCATGGTTTTTTGTTTTTACCTTTAGAGAATACAGTCATTAAGAAAAAAACCTAAGGTTTTAATTTTTTCTCAAACCCTTCCACAGTATTGTGTCCAATTCAAAACAATGAAGATAGCAGTGGAAGGGTGCATGCATGGAGATCTCGACAAGGTCTACGACACCATTAAATACATCGAAAACACTCGCAACATCAAAATCGACCTCCTCCTTTGTTGTGGTGATTTCCAGGTTCTTTCTCTTACACTCTCACTTTCTCCCTTCAATTTGTTGTTATTATACGAAATTTTTGTCACTTTCTCCCTTCAATTTTCTCCCTTCAACTTATTTTTTTTTTCTTTTGCAACTTAGGCAGTCAGGAATGAAAAAGATATGGATAGCCTTAATGTGCCCCCAGAATATAGGGAGATGAAGTCAGTCTGGAAATACTGTTCGGGTCAAGAGGTTGCCCCAGTTCCCACCATTTTTATCGGTGGAAATCATGAAGCTTCCAATTATTTATGGGAATTGTTAGTCACCCCCTTTTCTTCATATGTCCTAGCTTGGGAATTTTGATTCTTTGATGAAAAGGCCTTTTACCTTCTGCAACTGAAATGTGTGAACTTCAGCTATTATGGGGGATGGGCAGCACCTAATATATACTTCTTGGGGTTTGCTGGGGTTGTGAAGTTTGGCAATATCCGTATCGGTGGACTTTCCGGAATTTACAATGCGCGTAATTGTTGTTTAGGTTGGGTATGAAGTTCTTTTACCTGTCTATTCTATGTTTATTCTGGAGTTCTTTTAATGGTGATTGTTTATTTACTGCAAGCGAGTGTGAAATATGTTATATTAATTCTCTTTTAGGGTGGAGAGTCGAAGCTTTGAAACTGAAATGAATTAGCTTTTCCTTGAGCAGGACACCATGAAAGGCCATCTTATAATGACAATACTATCAGGTCTGTGTATCATGTCCGGGAGTACGATGTTCACAAGCTCATGTAGCTAGAGGAACTGATTGATATTTTCCTTTCACTCGATTGGCCGCTCAGCATCACTGATTATGGGAACTGGCAACAACTTGTTCGCTACAAAAAACATTTCTAAGATGAGGTAATTATATTCAATTGGTGTAAATGCATATATGTGACAAAATGAAAATCTTCATATCAAGCTTATTCAGTTTTCTCGTTGACCATTCCTGTGTATATCAGCTGAATGGGAAGTTGATTATTGATATATCCATGTGGTGAAAATACTCTGATTTTGGTTAAAGATAGAATTATATTCATCTGTGTTACTTAGCCTTACATGAAGGGAAATTGAGTTGTAATCTTTTAAATGAATAGGTTTTGCTTATTGGTTGATGCTTTTTTACTTGTATGTCAGTGGGTATTTTTATGATTTTTTTTTCTGCTTTATAAATCCTGTCATTGCCTTTTCATCTCTGTTTTTAGTTTAATATGTATGCTTCTTTTTACTTCTATTTTCTGTTTGTTTTTTTCATGGTTTTTGCTTTCACCTTTAGAGAATCACTGTTTCATTCCTTTTTGGAAACGATAGATGTTAGTGGTTAGATACCAAAATTGATAATTAAGTACCAAAATGTGAATAAAAATTTAAGTAACAAAAATGTTAAAGAAATATATAGAAATTTAGAAGGCTAAAATGGTGAATAAAGTCATTAAGAAAAAAACCCAAGGTTTTCAGTTTTTCTCAAACCCTACCACAATATTGTGTCCAAAATACTCGCAACATGGAGATCTCGAAGGGTGCATGCTTGGTGATCTCGACAAGGTCTATGAGACCATTAAATACATCAAAATACTCTCTCTCACACTCTCACTTTCTCCCTTCAATTTGCTGTTTTTATATGAAAATTTGTCACTTTCCAAATACTCATTTTTTATATGAACTTAATTTTTTTTTTCCCTTTGCAACTTAGGCAGTCAGGAATGAAAGAGATATGGATAGCCTCAATGTGCCTCCAAAATATAGGGAGATGAAGTCATTCTGGATATACTATTCAGGTGAGGAGGTTGCCCCAGTTCCCACCATTTTTATTGGTGGAAATCATGAAGCTTCCAATTATTTATGGGAATTGTAAGTCACCCCCTTTTCTTCATATGTTCTAGCTTGGGGATTTTGATTTACAATTATTTGTGGGAATTGTAAGTCACCCCCTTTTCAAAGCTGAAATGGTCAAGCAACTATCAAAATCCCAAGCTATAACATATGAAGAAAAGGAACTCTTGTTGACCATTTCTGGTTGCTTGTTGGTTGAAACTTATTTCCTAGATCCAGCAAGGAACTCTTGGAAGCAAGCCTGTTGCTCAGCTGCTCGAAAAACTCTAGCCATCATATTGGTTTTCAGCTCACTTGCACTGTAAATTCACCGCTCTTGTTGAACATGAAGAGGGTGCTCAAGTGACCAAATTTCTTGCACTCGATAAATGCCTTCCAGGGCTCAAGTTCTTGCAGGTATGTATCATAAGTTTTGACCATTTCATATAGGTTCTTTCTTTTGGTCTTTGCTGGAAGCTAATAAATGAATTCTTTCTCTGATCTTTTAGATTGTTGATATTGAATCTGATCCAGGACCTTATGAGGTTCATTATGATGAAGAATGGCTGGCAATAGCACGAAAATTCTGTCTTTCCTTTGACCTTCTGATGTGCAGAATTTGGGTGTGTGTATATATGACATTTTTGTTTTGACCATGACACTTATCTCGCTCCTTCTTTCTTTTTCGGTGGGATGGACTAATATTTTATTTGAAAATGTTCAATTTTCTATTTTTGCAAGCACTATTACTCTACAAGAACTAGTGAGCTGACAACTGCTGTTGGAATATGTAGGAGAACACAGCTCGACATGCAAGATTGTCGTCAATGGGTTAAGAGCAGGATGGAAAACAGAAGAGCCAAACCTTGTGAATTTTCTCAAACAGCTCCACCTCACAAGTCCTCTGATTCAGTTTCAAACGCTACTTTTTCTAGTAAATAATACGGTGATATTTTGATGCTTTTCCTTCTTTGAGGTGCTAAAAGTATCTCCATTAATGGTTCTATCTTTTGGTTTTAAGAAACTCACCATATATGTTTGCATATTTATGCTACTTATCACTATCATGATTAGGGCATCTCGATATTACTGTCACAGTCGTTACAAAAAACTATCCTTCGTTTTTTATCTTCTTTTAGCTCAATTAATTGTTGGTTAGCGAATGCATTCTTTGTTATTTAGATTTGCTACTAGAATATTCATGACTTCTGCAATTTGTTTTTGCTCGATTTCCTTTTTAATTATTAAAATTTTCTCACATTGTGTAGGATCTCCCCGTAATCCTCAGACTCTTATCTTTCCAAATTTGCTTGAAACAATTGTCGGCATGTGATAGGCCAGTTTAGGATTATTCCAGTTCAGGAAAACACCTCTTCAGGAGTTTTGGAGAAATCACATCGAATAACCAAGTTTTGAAGCTTTCACGTTAATAATCTGTTAAACTAATGAATGGAGGGCTTCAAACAAAGCCAACAATTGTTTCGGGTTTACCTATTTATTTTAAATATATAATACAGAACACTCCGATAAATATAATATATCATAAAGCTGATTTTGTCTTTGCCTTTCTACATTTATTTTAGGCGAGTTCATGTCAGATCTATCTTTTTATTTCTTACTCTGCAGAATATTGTTGGGGATGGGGGTTAATGGGCTTAGCTTGAATTCGGGGCAGATTTATTTTAATCGTCCTGTTGTATTAGATTTTCCTTCTTATTCCACCGCGCGAATATCTTTGTCATATCCCGCTTGGTATAAGCTATTCCGTGGATATCCCCTTGTATCCCGTCCCGGTTCAGAATTGTGACTGCCCCGTTCAGTTGTTTTAGTGTCCGGTTCAGTTTTTTTATGCTTCTGGACCGGAATACCTGTCATACTTATTCCAGGCAGGGATATCCTATTCGAGGGATATACCGCCTTGAGGATATCCTTGCAAGGGATATCCTGACTCGGGTATATCCCATTGCAAGTATATCCAGCGTTGGTTTAGGGTTTTTTGGGCTATTATTATGTGCAAACACATAAAACCATCATGACTAAAAAGATAGGCCCAAAAACGAAACAGGCCCTAAGCAAAACAAAAGCATGGAAAAACAGGCCTAATTAATTTATTTTTGTAAAATTATTTGAAACAAAGAGTAATACGATTCAAATAAAAGCTTTTACTCTTGGGGTGGCCCATCCTCAGGAATCAAAGTATTTGACTTAGAATTTCCAAAATCCAGTGAAGCATATCGGCAACCTGTACCCTTTCCGCTTCGTTTTGGGCGACTAGCATCAGCATAGTGTAAGAATGGAGTCGGGGGCGAAGGAGGATGGGAAATGTGTGAACTTTAGGTATTATGGGGGATGGGCAACACCTAATATATACTTCTTGGGGTTTGCTGGGTTTGTGAAGTTTGGCAATATCCGTATCGGTGGACTTTCCGGAATTTACAATGCGCATAATTATTGTTTAGGTTGGGTTTGAAGTTCTTTTACTTGTCTATTTTGTGTTTATTCTAGAGTTCTTTTAATGGTAATTGTTTATTTACTGGAAGTGAGTGTAAAATATGTTATATTGATTCTTATTTAGGGTGGAGAGTTGAAGCTTTGAAACTGAAATGAATTAGCTTTTTCCTTGAGCAGGAGACCATGAAAGGTCACCTTATAATGAGAATACTATCAGGTCTGTGTATCATGTTCGGGAGTATGATGCTTACAAGCTCATGCACCTAGAGGAACTGATTGATATTTTCCTTTCACACGATTGGCCGTTCGGCATTGCTGATTATGCGAACTGCAACAACTTGTTGACCATTCCTGGTTGCTTGTTGGTTGAAATATATTTCCTAGATCCAGCAAGGTACTCTTGGATGCAAGCCAGCTGCTCAGCTGCTCGAAAAACTCAAACCATCCTACTGTTTTTCAGCTCAGTTGCACTGCAAATTCACCGCTGTTGTTGAACATGAAGAGGGTGGTTGAGTGACAAAATTTCTTACACTCGATAATTGCCTTCCAGGGCACAAGTTCTTGCAGGTATCTATCATAAGTTCTGACCATTTCATTTATGTTCTTTCTTTTGGTCTTTGCTGAAAGCTAATTAATGAATTTGGCTTTCTCTGATCTTTTAGATTATCGTTGATATTTAATCTGATCCAGGACCTTATGAGGTTCAATACGATGAAGATTGGCTGGCAATAACACAGAAATTGAACCGTCGTTCCTTTGACCTTCCGACGAGGAGACTTTGGGTGTGTGTATATGTGACTTTTTTGTTTTGACCATGCCACTCATCTCGCTCTCTCTCTCTCTCTCTCTTGGGTGGGGTGGGCTAACATTTTATTTGAAAATGTGCAATTTTCTATTTTTGCAAGTACTATTACTCTACAAGAACTAGTGAGCCGACAACTGCTGTTCTAATATGTAGGAGAACACAGCTTGACATGGAAGATTGTCGTCAATGGGTTAAGAGCAGGATGGAAGACAGAGGAGCCAAACCTTGTGAATTTTCTCAAACAGATCCACCTCACAAACCCTCTGATTCAGTTTCAAACGCTACTTTTTCTGGTAAATAATATGGTGGAAGTTTGATGCTTTTCCTTCTTTGAGGTGCTAAAAGTATCTCCATTAATGGTTCTATCTTTTGGATTTAAGAAACTCACCATATATGTTTGCATATTTATGCCACTTATCACTATCATGATTAGGCATCTCGATATTACTGTCACAGTCGTTACAAAACACTATCCTTCATTTTCTATCTTCTTTTAGCTCAATTAATTGTTGGTTAGCGAATGCATTCTTTTTTATTTAGATTTGCTACTAGAATAATTGATATAGGTATTCAATTAATTGTTGGTGATGGTCCTCTGACTCTTTTTTTCACTCCAAACTATCAAACTGGATGAATTCTAATGTTTGTTAGTCAGTTGTTTCAACTCAGTTTTGCCCTTTGATTTTTATTTGATCAATAGGGACTATGCCTAACAAGAAATCCGGAGGAACCTTCACATATTGTATCCATGTTCGACTACTTATGGTCTAAAACTATTGCTACAAAATTTTCTTCCAGCTTCAGAGTGAACTCTATTTATCAACCAATAAAACCTGCTTGTATTGTCTATGTTTCGCCGACTCTTTCATTTTTCTTTTCTTGAAGTACTTGGGTTTGACACTTGTGTTTGACATATCACTGGACATTGTTTGGGGATATTAGCCGAGCCTTCAAATATATGGAAAAGCATACGCAAAATTAAACATATCAGTGTTGCTTACATACCCTTATTTGACACTCACACCCGTGTAGTGTATTGCAATTGAAAAAAAGAAGCGTTACAAAGGAGAAAAAGAAGAGGAACCCATATTATTAATTTTCCTTTTATGTGCAAAGATCATTGTTGGTATGTTCGGTTTATTTTTCTTTGTTCAGCATTTCTAGTATTTCTGTTCTGGGTTTTATTGATTATTTTCTATCATCCTCTAGACTGCCAAAAGCGGAGGTGGAAGTTTGCCAACGCAAATTGAAAAGTTTTATGAGGTTAGATGCTAATATGTTTTTAGTTTTCAAATGAAAAGGTTACTAGTCAATTTATCTCTTATTTTATGATGGCTCTTACGTGCAGGCAATTGGTCTGGAAGTGCAGAATGGATATGGTTTAACAGAAACAACACCTTGCATTGCTGGTCGACAACCTCATTATAATGTAAGACAGCTGTAGGTCTTTCTATTATAATATTCAACCGAAACTATTCTCTTTCTTCCATGCTACCTCTGATAGAACATGTGATTTCTCCTAAGCAATGTGAATAAATTCTTAAAAAGAGAACTGATAGTTGTATATCGGTAAATTCCCCTAATGTTACTGTAATTATAACTTTATAATCTTACACTTTTTTTTCCCTTTAAATTTGTGTAATTTCTTAAGTGTTTGACATGAGAAAATATGAAAACTTGATGAACACTCCATCAGCCAGGCACAAAAGCGGATGCAAATACAAGAAGTCAAAATGCCTAAAATAGTATTGCGAGTGCTATTGCGTATGTTTTAACTTGGTATCCCCATGTTACTTATGTTGCTCCCAATTTCCTTTTTTATTTTTAAGAACTTGTATTCAAGATCCATGTGTAATATACACCTGGATATAGATATGTTATATGACTCTCCAAGTGTATAAAAAAAACTCTTTAAATTATTGAACAAATCAGTGTTAGACATAAACTGACAATACTCAAGTTTGTGTTTAATATATGGTTGTCATCTTATTTCCTTTTTGGATGAAAAGTCAACTTGTTAACATGATATAGTGTATGAACTTAATTACCTCTAATCAATCCGACTGCACAAACATTCTTCATTTATTTTTAGGCTAAGGATGCCACTGTGAGGATTGTGACAATTCTTTTGGCAATAAGTCGGGTAATTTCTAAACTTGAAAATGATTTAACATATCTATAATGGACACATTTCTGGATCGTAGGGGTGAAACCAGAATTTTTTTTGGGATCGAGACTAAGTTACACATTTTTGTATGAGCTAAAATATATTAGTTTATAACTTTATATTTTTTAGAATGATTAAATCAAAATTTCATTATTTTGAGGGTCAAACTATAATTTCACCATGAATTAACTTGTAATTTTATAGATTTTGGGATCTATAACCCTGCCTCCCCTCCCTTCCCCATGCTGAATCTGATGCTCCCACCCGATCATTTGTAACATGGACCATTAAATACTTATTTGTCCTGATTTTAATGATGAATGCTGGCCCTAGCTGTGATGCTTACATACAAGTATTATATACCCAATTATTAGTGACTAACTAACTTCACCATGCTGGAGCTACAGAATCAATTTTCCAGAGAGTGGAAAAACAGCAGAATCAGTCTCATGAGATGCTAAATACAGCTCAAGTTATGTCTGACAGCACCTTGGCCGGGACTGCTAATTCGTTTTCATCAATGTGGGAAAAACTCGTCTGACATCCTCCTTCAAGATTACATGATACGAGGGACTGTCAAAATGTCTCACTGGCTGAATCAGAAAAAGGAACTAGCCTTCATTGCTACTCCTCTGCCTTGAGTCCTAAGCAACCATGTCGGAGTAAGGAGATTGATAATATCTGTGAGATCATGGTAGATGGTTTTCCTGACTACCACATGGAAACCTCCAACCCCATCGACACAGTGAAATCTGGCTCGGGTTTGGGGCTCTATAATGGTGAATGACTTTGATTTTTTTTCTTTTGTACAATTTGTTATGGTAATAAAATTGTGTGTTATGCCTAATAAAATTGATGAATGGATATCCCTCCAATTATGTTATCTCCTGACTACCACATGGAAACCTCCAACCCCATCGACACAGTGAAATCTGGCTCGGGTTTGGGGCTCTATAATGGTGAATGACTTTGATTTTTTTTCTTTTGTACAATTTGTTATGGTAATAAAATTGTGTGTTATGCCTAATAAAATTGATGAATGGATATCCCTCCAATTATGTTGTCTCCATATTTTGCCTGAAATTTTATGAATTTATGATGTTATTTACATTACCAGAGGCTCCAATGCATATGACCTTTGTGTTTGTGTGTATTTTGTTGTTGCAAGTACCATCCGTTTTCTTTTAATTATTTTGCTTTTATGCGTCTCACGTTTGCACTTTAATTTTGACTTAGGCTCATTTTTCTATAGGGGCTGTAGAAACTTAGAAAATAGATTCTTATACATTCTGCTAATTAGTTTACACCTATAAAGAGAGGAATTCACACAAACAAGGAAAAACATCCCTAAAAATCAGTAACTTCCTAAGAATCAGTGACTCAGATTAGTTTCTATTTACAAGAGAACTCCTAGTAATAAGGTAAGTTTTCTGTCCTTAATTTTAGGAATTCCAACACTCCCCCTCAAGCTGGAGTGTAGATGTTTATCAAACCCAGCTTGCCAACAACTTCTTCAAACATGTTTCTGTTCAAACTTTTAGTTAATACATCTGCAACTTGTTGTCTAGTAGGTAGGTAGGTGATGCACACTTCTCCTGAGTGTATTTTTTCTTTTATAAAGTGGCGATCTATTTCCACATGTTTGGTGCGATCATGATGCACAGGATTATGTGCTATGCTGACAGCTGCCTGGTTGTCACAGTACATCTTCATAGGCCTGGTGTAAGGCACTTTTAGTTCCCCCATAAGTCTTTGTATCCAAACTCCTTCGCATATACCATGAGATAGTGCTCGATACTCTGCCTCTGCACTGCTGCGTGCTACAACAGGGGCATTTTAGTACGGTTTAGTTTCATTTGTTATAAGAGAGGGATTTAAGCTCATTATTAGTGAGTGCTCTTGTAGGATAAAGCATTTCGCATCTATATATT
This sequence comes from Gossypium arboreum, assembly GCF_025698485.1. NCBI lineage: Eukaryota > Viridiplantae > Streptophyta > Magnoliopsida > Malvales > Malvaceae > Gossypium > Gossypium arboreum. The sequence continues at coordinate 139,192,500 of NC_069072.1, forward strand.
TTTGGGATCTTTGCTTATTTAGCAATTAAAATCTAATTTGCCTAAGCCCTGATCTGATTTCTAAACTGGACAGTTTTTGAGGGTTCATAAAACTTAATTGAGTTATTGCTTTTGCATTTTAGTATTGCAAGAACTTTGCTGAAAGAGTGCTGTAGCAGGAAGGTAGTTCGGTCACATTTGAAAGGTTCATGTTGCCCTAATTTTTAATGATGCTTGAAGATGATTTTTGCTTGCGGTATTCTGCTTCGTTTTGCTTTCTTTTCAATTTGCTCACACTGGAACAATTGGTCTCTTTGTGGTCTATGTTGTTGGGGGTTGAATATTTGTCGTAATACGATCAATTAGAGACTTTTGTTTTCCATCTGTGTGCCATAGGTGGTACGTGACAATCTTAAAACAGTGAAGGCAATTGCTTTAGAGTACGTGGGATACTACCGTCAGATGTGGACACTTTGGAGCCTAATCTCATTGAAGGGAAAGTTTTGAGTTCGCTATCTGATTCATAAGAGAAAAAGTTGTTGACCAAATATTTGTATGCTTTGCTTCTCCATTCATTTTCTGGACTTTTCTGCAGCTTAAAAACAATAACAGAATATTTAAATTATTTATGTTATTATGCATAGACAATGTGCTGATTATTGCCCAATGATAAACTTTTGCTTGTGCAAGCATCAATAAAGAGGGGAATGTGCTCCATGTAATTAGTTATTTGATTTGTTGAAGCTATTTGTTAATTTAGATGATTTGATTATGCACTTCTACATGTACCCTTGATCATCTCTTTCAAAATGCCCTTTTGAATGCATTCAGATCTTGCATATGCAGTTTGATTTGTTTAGCCTCTGTTACTGAGATTGTCCATTTAAAATTATTTGATGATAAACTTCCCTTTACCTGTGGTGGCCATATTTTCAGCACTATTGAATTTAGTCTTTTGGTCTCTGTCTGGATCTTTAGGCACTAGATTTGAAGCCAAACTATGTGCGTGCTTGGGCAAAACATGGGTATCAGTTACGCCAACCAGGTTTGTTATATCTTACATTGTTCTCTCATTGTCTTGAATTTCATGAAAAGGGAGCTCCAATTACTCTACCCCTCTAAATATTTTATTTTACCGATGAAAATAAAAGAAAAATATTATAATATTTTTATGTTATAAAACAAAAACCCAAAGTTTCTCTCCGTTAAATCAAGATCCATTGTCATTTGCTTCTTTCTCTCTCTCGAAAAAGGAAAAGAAAAGGTTTGAATTCATGAATCAGCGGTAGCTTCTTCCGAACGAGTGAGTCGAGGTAGTGCTAGTCTTTCTTTTAAGGTATAAATTTTGATTCTTTAGAAAAATCTTGTTTTTCTTCATCTCTTTTTATTCTCTTTGGTTTCTGATCGAGGGAAATTTGTACCAAACTTGACATTAGTCCTTGTTCTTTTTAAATAATTCCTGATTCACCTGTGAGTTGGCAAATTCTGTTCATCCTGCATTTTCCCGGAAGCCAAACAGGAGACTTAAATGTTTTTAATTTCGACAATTTTGTTCTCTTAGGGAAATACTGAAAAAATACATGTCTTTCAGTTGATCCCTTTATTCTCTCCAATTTCCCCTTAATTTTTTTCTAACGTCTTTTTTCCTTTACTGGCTGTTAATTTCTTTCTTATTCTGTTCTGGCTTTATCTCTGTCATATTCCGACTCGGAATAAGCTATTATCCGGATATCCTGCCTTTTCTTATTCCGGTTCTGAATTTTTGGCTTCCGGTTTATGGGTTTTAGTGGCCGGTTCAGCTATTTTTTCTTGTCTGGACCGGCCAACCTGTCATACTTATTCCGGCCAGGGATATCCCGTTCAGGGATATCCCGGTTCGTTGTTATCCCGTATTGGTATATCCCGGCTTAGGTATATCCCATTCTGGGAATATCCCGATTCCCCACTTTTTTTTCCTCAAGTCTCTTTATCTTCTTTGTCTTTAATTTCTCAAAAAAAAAAAAAAAAAGCAATTTAAAGAAGGTATTAATTACCATAAATGTTACCGTTGTCACATGGGGATTTAGAAATTAAGTTTTCTCGCTTCCATTCATAGCTTCCTCATTTCTTCACCTATTCGAAATTTGAATCCTCAAATCTATCTCTTCTATCCATAGCACCCCATTTATTCGCCGACTCCCTCTCTCTCTCTCTCTCTCTCTGTCTTGAATTTCTTCCTCTCATTTTTTTTTCTAGTTTTGGGTCACGGAATGCCAAAAAAAAAAAAACACAGTAAGACGCTACACTAGGTTTTCTCTGCCGTTTCTGGTTTTTGTGTAAACTGGGACTTGTGGTGTGGTTTTTTTTTTTGGTTTGCTCCGTAATAAATGGTTGATACTTTCTTGATTTTTGGGTTCTATGCATTTGGAAAATATCGAAGTGATTGAAAATGTATAGATATAATCTTATATTACTTGCATTATAAAACATATCTACTGCCGTATAGCCTCCCTCATTCTACAAGCCGCGGCACCTCCACCTCACCATTCGACCTCCCTCTTTCAAATTCACTAAGGTATTTCTTGATTTAGGATTGAAGCTCATTGACTTTTGTGGTTATTGATTGTTATTTGCGTTCTTTGTGATTGATTACCACTTAATTTTTGTTGGTAAGCTTTCATGGAGTACTTCTCAATTTTTTTTAACTTATGTTTAATTACTTTTCTTCAATTTGTTATTACTCTTTCTTATTATCACTGATTCATACTCTGTTTGTGAAATTTGATTTATTCTAATTTCTAAAATCATCTAATTGTAACAATTTCAGCCATTTGCGGACACAGATGATGCTATATATACATACAACTTCCTATTTGTGCTGTTATGGTCCTTAAGTTCTTGGCGTCCTCAACTTGTTATTGAGTTCTTGGGTGAATTTTTCCTCAAAACCTTCCAGCATTTCATTTTTGACATAAATATTAGAGCAATAAACTTGGTAATTGAATTGTATTGTAATTAAAAATTTATATCCAAATATTCGGTTCCCAGTAGCTAATTTTTATTTGCTATAAAAATCCACATTGTACAGAAAAAAAATGCCATATCCTGAAAAAAAAGTTGGTTAACTGACTGAACCAACCGAAGTTAAGTTGGTTCAGTTCGGCTGGATATGGCACTCCAAGGCGGGTTGGTTATCCTAGGTTAATGTCAGTTAAGTTGGTTACATACAAATAACCGACTCGCTCACCCCCACAACTCTCTCATTCGGCATTTGAATTGAGTAAAAAGCTTTTGGAACCTTCATCCTTCCGGTTCCAATCCGTCGCATTTGATTTCCTCAGCTCAGCGGCCTTGCCTTGGATGGATTTCATTCTCTTCCTTCCCACAATCTCTGACTCTGTTACTGCCACTTAGAGTTGCCAGATTTTCAAACTAACTGACAGCCAATTTCTCATTTACTACCACTATCATTATTGCTAACACTATCATATCTGGTAAGAATAATAAGATCCTTCATTTTGACATTGAACGAACAAACAATTGATTGATTTATACATACCAAAGTTTATTAATGTTCTTTTCTCTCTGTACTAACAACGGATTACGTCTCCTGCTCTTTCTAGATCAATTAGTTATGTCTTACTCTCAAGTCAATGTTTGCATTCCTTCATTAATTTGATTGAAAATCTATCTTAGGTTTTTAGAGCTTAATCAAAAGTGTAGGCTTATTTGCTCTCTCTGGATCTCAGCTATTCTGCTGCGTTGTATTCAAGATTTTCAAGTATTTGTAGAGAGGGCGCGAGCAATGCTGCAGTGGATGGGGGATCAAGACGGAAAGTCACGATTGTAAGCGTGACCTAATCTGAATTTCACTTTTTGACTAGACTCACTCATTCACTCAGAGGTTTTTACTTGTTGCTTGCTACACTCTTCATAATTTTGCTCCCAGTATTTTTGTGCCACCATCCCATCCCAACCCAACCAAGCGCACTACTTGCTATAAGTTAATTTCTACTCCCACGCATCTCTCCCCCAACATTATATATAATTAGGGTTTTGGATAGTGATTTTTTAAGTGGTTTTGTTGAATTCTACCCCGAACGTTTTGTTTTTGTATGTATTGTAATTAATGTTTCGATAGTGATTCTTAATAGTTGATTTTAAATAAGTTGATGCTTTCATTTTTGTTTTTATAATATTTGTTGTCTTCTTGCTTGCAGTACTAATTGGAATATTAGATATTTATTGTATTTGTACAGTGAGTCAGTGATATTTATATTTAATTTAAATCTAATTTGATCTGGTATTCTTCGTTCATTTTTAATTTCAAAGTTTTAATTTTTTTAATATCGAATTGGCACAATGGATCTCGAATATTTAATATTTAAGTGTGTAGTTGTAACTTTCTACTGGTTTTCTTTGTTATTAGTCTGTCGCTACATTTTGAAGCCAGCAGATAGTTGGGTTTCTATTTGCTAATGTTGGGTAGTAATTCTCCTTAAAAACTAATGAAAAGCATGATCATCTTTTGTACCTATCTTCATCTGTTTTATGCAATTTAAATTAAGGGTCCCCTTCATAATGTTGATAGTTGATTGGACAGAGAGATTATAACTTGATCACCAATCTATCGTAAGATTTTTGTATTTAGTTGCAGGCAATTGTTCATTACCTCTCATTTTTCCACTGGTTTGGTTTCCTCCATTGCACTAGCTTGGTTTCTTTTCCACTGATTTGATTTTTTTTCCTCTAGCAAGCCTTATTAAGATTGTGTATAATTCTTTTGCCTTCAATGTTTTGTCTCTTTTCTTTTGCCTTGAATGTTTAAATGAGAAGTGGAAGCAGGAGCTATCATCTCTCTAAATCTCTAATGAAACTGCATTATCTAACTTGAGCCTTACAAAAAAAAGGCCATCAGAAATGGGGAATTTTAGGTCTTACAAGGAAACTAGAGGGCAGGGTGTACGGTGAAAAAAACACACGCTAGAGTAGGAAGAGAGTTTTCGTGAAAGAGAAACCGTAAGTTTTCTCTGGCGTTTCTGGTTTTTGTGATTTTTGAAATTCGCTGCTTCAACGGAGACTCATTTCAGGTATCAATCTCTTTTTTAGTTTCAGCTCCATGCTTTTTTACTTGTATTTCAGTGGATTTTTCTTAGGGTTTTTGGTTTTCAGCTTTAGAAACTGTTTCGTTTGTCTTTCAGATCTATAGATGTCGGTCTTGTTCTTCATTTTTGTTTGTTTATCGTCTACTATATGTTGTTCTTTATTTTTGGATTGCTTGTTTCCCTCTGTTTAATATTATAGCTTTTGTGTTATTATCTATTTTTTTTTAAATCTTTGCTTAGCAGAATACTAATTGCCTAAACAAAAAGCATCCGTATGTAAATCGTTTACTGCATCTATGTTGGCTTGATTTTAGTTCTAGGAACCCGGTGGGAGTTGTGACGCATGTAGAGTTTATTTGGTAGTTTTTCTGGATGGTAATAACACGTCTTTTTAATTCGTTGTGAGTTGTGACATTCTGTTTCTTAATTTTCTCAAAAAGTCTGTACTTTAGTTTTAAAAAAATAATAATAATCTAATTGGGATGCTTGTTGATATTGATAAGTATTGGAGAATTTTAACGGATTTGCTAATTGCAAAGGTTTTTGTCGATTTGGGCTTCATGATCATTTACGGTGGAGATTGTCATGATTGTGTATGCATGTATGATTTCTTTTTCATACTGCTAGGTGCCTGCATTAGTCAGTAAGTATTAGGTATTTTTTCTTTAAAATAGTTGGGATTATTTGAGTTCTGTTGGGTATGATTTGGAAATGGATTTTGATTGGAAGTTTTAGGTAGACCCATGGTTTCTTTTTATCCCATTATATGGTTTCTGTTTGTCCATTAAATAGAATGATATGAATTGTTGTAAGGATGATGGTTGGTTGAGAAGCTTGTAATGCTTGATAGTATTGCTTGTGTTATTAGATCTAAATGGTGTCCATTGGTGCCAATTAAGGTATGCTTCATTCCATCCATTCCTTATTTCCTTTTTGTTTTCATTATTCTCTCTTCCTCCCCTTTTTGTTTTCATTATTCTCTCTTCCTCCCTTCTCGTACTTCGCGGATTCTCTTTTGTCTCTTCCCTGCTTCGTGGGAGAGTCATTACGGGTACGAAAATTTACTTTAACTGTGTATTTGCCTTTTCATGTATATTTTTAATTTCAGATCTATGGCTCTCTTCTTTTTTTTTCTGTTGGTTTTTTGGTTTTCATCTTTAGAATGAGTATGTCTCTACCTTTTCATCTCTATTTTGATTTTCAGATCTATGCGTCTTTGCTTGTTTTTCTGTCTACTTTTGTTTGAGTTTTTGGTTCTCAGCGTTATGAAAAACTGTTTTGGTTCGTCCTTTCAAATCTATTGATGTTTGTATCGTTGTTCTTTAGTCAATTTATTGACTTCAATGTGTTTTTTTTGCTTACCATTTGTCTTTTTGCCTTTTCATTTCTGTTTTGGGGTGGTTTGTTTAGATGGGATGGTTTCGTGGTTTTTGGATTGGGTTCGTGTTCTTTTTGTTCTGGTCCTGCTGGGCCATTGGTTTTTTGCCACTCGGGATAGTTGTCCTGGTTTTTTGGGCTGGGAGAATGGGCATGGTTTTGGGGTTTCTGCTCAGTTTCTGTGACTTGTGATAATGGACATTTTTTCATAGTTTATTCTCTTCTCATTTTCCTTTTTTCTAACATTTCTTCCCCCTTTACTCTCTCCTTTTTTCTGCCCGTCTCATTTCAAATTTTTCCTCTTACGTTTTTTAGCTTTTTTGTAACTGACGCCCAAAGGAATGCAAAGACACTTTGCCGTTTCTGTTTTTGGGATTTTTGGAATCCCTTGCTTCATAAGGTATGAATCTTTGCTTCAACATTGTCTTTTCCGTTCTCTGTTTTTAATTTAAGAACTATGCTTTTGTAATTTTATTTCTTGGTTTATTTTATGGTTTTCGGTTCTTATTCCTCAGTTTTAATTTAAGATCTAGTTTTATTTTTTTTCTTCCTGCTTGTGTTAATTTTTGTTCTTATTCCGCTAAAGGGATTCTGGGGCTTGCGAGTATTTGGGCATTCACATTTATTTTTTACTGTTTCTAAAATTTCTATGATTTTTATGTATATTTTTAATATTATTTTATATAATGATAGAATTTGGCTTTGGGATAAGCTTGTCTGATAACTGGGCAAATTCATATGATGAGTAAGTCTGGTAGCCTTGAAGAAGTTCACTTTATAACCTCTTTTAATTCTACATGAATGTTTCGGTTGTGAAAACTTGTAGGTTCCTCAGCGGTCGGACGCTTCAAGGGGTGTCTATGTATTTTCTGATATGAATCCATATGTTGGTCATCAAAATCCTTTAAAAGAAGGTCAAGAGCTATTCAGGAAAGGACTTTTGAGTGAAGCAGTGCTTGCCCTAGAGGCTGAAGTTATGAAAAATCCTGAGAAAGCTGAAGGTTGGAGATTGCTAGGAATAACCCATGCTGAAAATGATGATGACCAGCAGGTAATCCACTTTGCCCTAGTTTGTCAGAGTTGGATAGTTCATGTGTATTCTTACACCAAAAGACATTGTTTTTGTGTTCTTTAATACTACAAGAATTTCTATTAAGAGATGTGACTGCTTGTCTAGTTCAGCCATCTGTTCAGCATCTTTGATTATGATTCTTTGCCTGGCAAGGTTGACCATTTACCTTTCTATTCTACCTAAATCTAAATCATTTTTAATCTTGTCTAATGCCCTGTGAATACCATCATATCTTAGGAAACAGAACAACCTATTGATTAAGCAAGCAAGAAAACCTTTTGAACACAAAGGATCTATTATCTTGTACCGCTACATTTTGTGTTTTATTTGCTGGCTTGATATAGCCATGGTGGTGTACCATGCAATGTTCATTTCTTGTATATGAAAACTTCTACTGGAAAGGGATAGAAGGAGCTATTTTTCGTTTAAACATTGAAGTTTGCAATATGATTGGTATTACGTTTATCTTAGTGGCCTGAGGCTTCAGTCAGAGTAGCAGATCTAAGGCCGCAGTCTTTGCCTGGCTGCTAATGTTCTGCATCTAACCTATTATTGTTTGTTGTCACATGAACTAGTAGTGCATTACATTTCACTTATCATCCGCTTCTATTTATTCTTGAACCATGTCAAAACCTTTTTGGCCTAATTGAAATTAATTTGAATGGATAAGGTTCCATCTTAAACTATGTCTATATCAAGCCTATGAAGTGTAATGTTTCACATTTATTGCAAATTGTTTTGGATGATTAATGTGTCTGCTTGTCATTATCTTGAGACTTACATGGATGATGCTAGACCTTTTTATACTTCTGTTATTCTTGATTAATGCATCTGCAGTTTTATGTGGTTTTTACTGGGGTCCATATATTTGACTTTGTAGAAAAAATGTAGTTCACTGATTAGATATCTCTGTACAGGCTATTGCAGCAATGATGCGTGCTCAGGAGGCCGATCCTACCAATCTGGAAGTACTTCTTGCTCTTGGTGTGAGTCATACAAATGGTTCGTGAATGCTTATCCCTTTAATCAAGGTGAGATTAAAATTTTGGAGTGTCAAACAAATAATACTGTTTGAAAAGTTCAGAATTGGAACAGACTGCTGCTATAAAGTATCTGTATGGATGGTTACGTCATCACCCAAAGTATGGTACTCTTGCGCCGCCGGAGCTTGCTAATTCTTTGTATTATGCTGATGTAAGTACACTAGGGTATAATTCTTTGTTTTTTTGGTTGGTTTTTGTCTTTTGGAACAATGCCTTGATATTGCAATCTTGGTTTGAGTGTAAGCCGCTTCCTCTAATGCTACTGTGGGATAGTTTGCTTATGTTGTGAATGCTGTGATTACAAGAGTGTATTTTTGCATATGATTTCCATGACTGCAATGATTATATGTTGGACTTAGAGTTTTACATACGGTGACAGGATATAATTTTCCTTAAGATTCCTAACATTACATTTTGGAAATGTTGGCAAGGGTGCTGCAACTACCTGAAGCATTTGAGGTGCAAGATGTAAAAAAAGCACTTTTTTGAGTAAATTAAGGTGAATATGTAAATTTGTGCTTCTTGAATCAAGGGGGCTTTTTCGCTTCTATACAAAAAAGTGTGGCTAGGACTTGGCTTGCGCTTAATCAATTGAAAGGATAGCATAAAGAAATGCAAAACATGTGATAACCCAACATGTCAATCATCTTTTCCTCTATTTCTCTTCTTTCTTATCTTTCAATGGTATAGTGATCCATTGGTGTGTTATACAGCTCTCTTATAGGGTTGAATTATTTACTTGCTCCATCTTTGTAACCTTAGGCTGGTAAAAAGATTCTCCACATAACATGTTGCACCTAGTTGGACCTTAGAAAACAAACTAGCTCTTCTTTTAAGCTCCATGTAATTAGTTATTTGATTTGTTGAAGCTATTGGTTAATTTAGATGATTTGATTATGCACTTCCTCAATTTACATATACACTTGATCATCTCTTTCAAAATGCCTTTTTTAATGCATTCAGATCTTGCATATGCAGTTTGATTTGTTTAGCCTCTGTTACTGAGATTGTCCATTTAAAATTATTTGATGATAAACTTCCCTTTGCCTGTGGTGGCCATAATTTCAGCACTATTGAATTTAGTCTTTTGGTCTATGTCTGGATCTTTAGGCACTAGATTTGAAGCCAAACTATGTGCGTGCTTGGGCAAACATGGGTATCAGTTACACCAACCAGGTTTGTTATATCTTTCACTGTTCTCTCATTGTCTTGACATTCATGAAAAGGGAACTGCATTTCTTTCTTTATGTCTTCATTTCCTATTGCATATTTCTGAGATGGTCAATCCTTCTAAATGAAAATTTATGGGTATGTGATCAGGAATTAAATCACCTTATTTTCAATATAGAGGTCTCAACATATTTTGGAAAAAATAATTCGTTTGAAATAACACTAATCCCGATGGAAAGATGAAAGCTTATTTTATTGGTCAGTAATAAATTTTTATGGTCTAAAATGAAACCCATTATGTATCCAAGATTAATTTATTTTTGGTAAGGATACTCCCTTATTTGACACACCCTTTACCATGTACATACGTCACAAATCATCTTGTAAAATTTGACACGAGATATGTATTTGTATCAAGAAAAAGCAGGTTGGGACTGAATTGAATAAAATGAAAAGTACACTAATTCTGAAATTGTACCCGGCGTGTGGCGAAATGACCAGCTTATTCCCATATTCTCTCCTACTTTTCCTTTATTTCTAACGTTCCTTTCTCCTTTATTACCTACTCTTTTGATTAGTTTTATGTACGTCCAGTAGGCCCGTTCCCTCCCCTAAAATTTACGAAACCAATTACTCTACCCCTTTAAATATTTTATTTTCCGGATGAAAATAAAATAAAAATATTATAATATAGTTATGTTATAAACCCTCTGTTAAATCAAGATCCATTGTCATTAGCTTCTTTCTCTCTCTCGAAAAAGGAAAAGAAAAGGTTTGAATTCATGAATCAGTGGTAGCTTCTTCCGAATGAGTGAGTTGAGGTAGTGCTAGTCTTTCTTTTAAGGTATAAATTTGATTCTTTAGAAAAATCTTGTTTTTTCTTCATCTCTTTTTATTCTGTTTGGTTTCTCTGATCGAGGAAAATCGAGGAAAATTTGTATCAAACTTGACATTAGTCCTTGTTCTTTTTAAATAATTCCTGATTCACCTGTGAGTAGGCAAATTCTGTTCATCCTGCATTTTCCCGGAAGCCAAACAGGAGACTTAAATGTTTTTAATTTCGAAAATTTTGTTCTCTTACGGAAATATTGAAAAAATACATGTCTTTCAGTTGATCCCTTTATTCTCTCCGATTTCCCCTTAATTTTTTTCTAACGTCTTTTTTCCTTTACCGGCTGTTAATTTTCTTTCTTATTCTGTTCCGGCTTTATCTCTGTCATATTCCGACTCGGAATAAGATATTCCCGGATATCCTGTCTTTTCTTATTCCGGTTCTCAATATTTGGCTTCCGGTTTATGGGTTTTAGTGGCCGGTTCAGCTATTTTTTCTTGTCTGGACCGGCCAACCTGTCATACTTATTCCGGCCAGGGATATCCCATTCCAGGGATATCCCGGTTCGTTGTTATCCCGTATTGGTATATCCCGGCTTAGGTATATCCCATTCTGGGAATATCCCGATTCCCCACTTTTTTTTCCTCAAGTCTCTTTATCTTCTTTGTCTTTAATTTCTCAAAAAAAAAAAAAAGCAATTTAAAGAAGGTATTAATTACCATAAATGTTACCGTTGTCACATGGGGATTTAGAAAATTATGTTGTCTCTCTTCCCTTCATAGCTTCCCCATTTCTTCACCTATTCATCCAGCTCTTCAAATTTATTTTCCTTTATTTATTTCCCCTTTTTTTCTCTGTTGTTTTTCCATTCTTTGATCTCTGTTAATTCGCTCTTTCGTTTTCTTTATTCTCTTTCCCTTCCTTTATTGTCCTTTCGTAACAAACCCCAGACACTGCCGCGCCATCAACACCTTCCGGCATCTTACCTCCGATCAAAGGTCAGTTTTGAATCCTCAAATCTATCTCTTCTATCCATAGCACCCCATTTATTCGCCGACTCCCTCTCTCTCTCTCTTGTCTGTTTTGAATTTCTTCCTCTCATTTTTTTCTAGTTTTGGGTGCACAGAAAGACGCTACACTAGGTTTTCTCTGCCGTTTCTGGTTTTTGTGATTTTTTGAATTTCTCTGCTTCATTGGTGACTGATTTCAGGTATGAATCATCACTTGTACTTTGTCTTTGTCTTTGCCATTTTATTTAGTTTTAGTAAAGTCTCTTCTTTCCTTTCCCTTTTATCTCACTTAAGATAATGCTTTAAACTTTTTCACCTGTCTTTCTTTCTAATGTGACAGTCCAGATAGCCTACTGGTCTCGTGGATAAAAAACTGCTTCCTGGGATATGTAGTACTCCTCCTGTCCATAAATAACTGTTTTTAGTTAGTATCTTTCTTGCCCTGTGTATACATTCATGGATTCCTTTCTATCTCTTTTGCAGGTGCAAAATTTATAATAAATAGAAGTTGAAACCGCTTATGGTATTGGAATTTTTGAAAACATTGTCTCATTTCGTCTCATTCGTCTCCATTTTTTTAATTTAACAGATATTTTCTTTCGGTATCTGTTCTCCTGTCTTTCCATCCGGCCATGGCTCTTTTATTGTTAATGACGTCGCCCTTTTCATTATTGTTTTAGTTTCAGATATATGCTTCTTTTTACTTCTATTTTCAGTGTGTTTTTGTCATGGTTTTTTGTTTTCACCTTTAGAGGATAAAGTCATTAAGAAAAAAACATAAGGTTTTAAGTTTTTCTCAAACCCTACCACAGTATTGTGTCCAATTCAAAACGATGAAGATAGCAGTGGAAGGGTGCATGCATGGAGATCTCGACAAGGTCTACGACACCATTAAATACATCGAAAACACTCGCAACATCAAAATTGACCTCCTCCTTTGTTATGGTGATTTCCAGGTTCTTTCTCTCACACTCTCACTTTCTCCAATTTGTTGTTTTTATACGAAATTTTGTCACTTTCCAAATACCCATTTTTTATATGAACTTAATTTTTTTTCTTTTGCAACTTAGGCAGTCAGGAATGGAAAAGATATGGATAGCCTTAATGTGGCCCCAAAATATAGGGAGATGAAGTCATTCTGGATATACTATTCGGGTCAGGAGGTTGCCCCAATTCCCACGATTTTTATCGGTGGAAATAATGAAGCTTCTAATTATTTATGGGAATTGTAAGTCACCCCCTTTTCTTCATATGTTCTAGCTTGGGGATTCTGATTCTTTTATGAAAAGGCCTTGAATTTTACCTTCTGCTATTGAAATGTGTAAACTTTAGGTATTATGGGGGATGGGCAGCACCTAATATATACTTCTTGGGGTATGCTGTGGTTGTGAAGTTTGGCAATATCCGTATCAATGGACTTTCCGGAATTTACAATGCGCGTAATTATTGTTTAGGTTGGGTATGAAGTTCTTTTACTTGTCTATTCTATGTTTATTCTGAAGTTCTTTTAATGGTGATTGTATATTTACTGCAAGCGAGTGTCAGATATGTTATATTGATTCTTATTTAGGGTGGACAGTCGAAGCTTTGAAACTGAAATGAATTAGCTTTTCCTTGAGCAGGACACCATGAAAGGCCACCTTATAATGACAATACTATCAGGTCTGTGTATCATGTTCGGGAGTACGATGTTCACAAGCTCATGCACCTAGAGAAACTGATTGATATTTTCCTTTCACACGATTGGCCGCTCAGCATCACTGATTATGGAAACTGGCAACAACTTGTTTGCTGCAAAAAAACATTTCAAAGGTGAGGTAATTATATTCAATTGGTGGAAATGGACATATGTGATAGAATGAAAATGTTCATATCAAGCGTCTTCAGTTTTCTTGTTGACCATTCCTGGTTGCTTGTTGGTTGACACATATTTCCTAGATCCAGCAAGGAACTCTTGGAAGCAAACCTGCTGCTCAGCTGCTCAAAAAACTCAGACCATCGTATTGGTTTTCAGCTCACTTGCACTGCAAATTCACCGCTCTTGTTGAACATGAAGAGGGTGGTCGAGTGACAAAATTTCTTGCACTCGATAAATGCCTTCCAGGGCGCAAGTTCTTGCAGGTATCTGTCATATGTTCTGACCATTTCATTTAGGTTCTTTCTTTTGGTCTTTGCTGGAAGCTAATAAATGAATTCTGGCTTTCTTTGATCTTTTAGGTTGTTGATATTGATCTGATCTAGGACCTTATGAGGTTCAGTACGATGAAGAATGGCTGGCAATAACACGGAAATTGAACTGTGTCTTTCCTTTGACCTTCCGACGTGGAGACGTTGGGTGTGCGTATATATGACATTTTTGTTTTGACCATGCCACTTATCTCACTCTCTCTTTCTCTTGGGTGGGGTGGACTAATGTTTTATTTGAAAATGTGCAATTTTCTATTTTTGCAAGTACTATTACTCTACAAGAACTTGTGAGCTGACAACTGCTGTTCTAATAGGTTGGAGAACAAAGCTCGACATGCAAGATTGTCGTCAATGGGTTAAGAGCAGGATGGAAGACAGAGGAGCCAAACCTTGTGAATTTTCTCAAACAGCTCCACCTCACAAACCCTTTGATTCTTACTTTTTCTGGTAAATAATATGGTGATATTTTGATGCTTTTCCTTCTTTGAGGTGCTAATAGTATCTCCATTAATGGTTCTATCTTTTGGATTTAAGAAACTTACCATATATGTTTGCATATTTATACCATAGGCATCTCAATATTACTGTCACTGTGGTTATGAAACACTATCCTTCATTTTTTATCTTCTTTTAGCTCAATTAATTGTTGGTTAGTGAATGCGTTCTTTTTTATTTTGATTTGCAACTAGAATAATCATGACTTTTGCAATTTGTTTTTGCTCGATTTCTTTTTTAATTATTAAAATTTTCTCACCTTTTGTAGGTTCTCCCCGTAATCCTCAGATTGTATCTTTTTTGGAATTACTAGATCTTCCTTATGTTCTTGATAATGCATCGGACTCCAGGGATACTCCTTCATTGCCTCAAAAGGGTAAAGAGTTTTCTATTTACCTTGTCCCACTCAGTTTTGATGCCTTGTCCCTTTATACGGTACTTAGCAGCTTTTTGTTAATCTTGATTGTGATGCAGTCAAACCTAGAGTATACATGAATCTAGGAATACCTTTTGCTTCTCGTGTTTAATATGGTGCTGGTGCTCTCCAATATAGTTTAATGGGATAGATAATTGATCATTTGCTTTCAACCAAGGTAGAACATTGAATGCGCCTAATGTTTTGAGCTTTGTGCATATCATACGCAATGCTATAACTTTGCCTCGTCCACGTTGATTGAACTAAATCCATTAAATTTCTTAAGGTGACATCGTTTTTCCTGTTGGTTCATTAGATGATTACAGCGAAGACATTCCCAATGAAGATGAGGATGATCTAGAAGATGATGCAGAACGGAATAATGAAAATCGGTCCTCATGAATGTGAATAATATTTCTATCAACCAAGAGGTTTATTAGTACAAAAAGATTGATGGCAATATCTTGCTATACTATGAGGCTTTACTTGTTTGTGAAGTTGGCAACTTGGTTTAATGGCCCACACTTTTCCAACTTTCATCAGTAGAGGAGAGCACCTATACAAGTTTCTTTCTTTCTTTCTATCTAACATAATGTATAAACATCAAATATTATATCAATAGCTATTATCACAGTCATTCATTATATGAGCTTGAATTTGGAATCTCAAATTTTTTGGGGCTTTTCTAATTGAATTGATGTTATTAATATGGATAAATGACAATAGCATGGAGTTTGTATCTTGCTCCTTGCAAATTTAGTAATTTGTTGTATTCCGACATCCAGGAACATCCAAGGCATGGCACCCTTAATCAGGCATGAACTTTGTTCTTTTTCAATAAGCAATTTTCAGACATGCTCATTGGTTACAATCAATTAGCACATTTATAAGATTATTAAATTGTTTAAAGGGATATTAGAAGGGTGAACTAGAAAAATTGTAAAGGAAATTTTCGCATTTTATTCTTAGTTTTATAGAACTTAAAAGAACCTTTATTTTAAGAAATTGTGATTTATAAATTAAAATGTAAATTTTGATATCGAAGAAACTAAGACTAGGATTAATGGTGCAGTTATGGAGGAAGGAGATGTTAAAGCCTCTTAGAAGGCTGTGGAAGAAGATAATGAATCTAAAAGGTTGTTATATTGTTTTTGGAGTCCAATCAATTGGCTTAAGATGTTTGCAATGGAAATACATTAGAGTTTTGTATTTAAGGTGATATCAGTTTATGGAATAAGCCAAGGATTAGGTGGGGCTCTTGTTAGAGACTGAAGTATTTCATGAATTATGTTCAGAAGGTACAGTCTTCTGAGTCACAGGTTTATTCTGTGATTATTTATATTTCTTGGATTGTAAATTTTATTTGAGGTCTTCTCATTGATATTGTGTTCATTAGAGGTTATAGAAGACACGTAATTATTTCATTCTATCTAAAATTTTTTACGTTTTCTGCCTCCTCCTTTACTTATATTTTATAGTTTCCCTCAATCCATAAATGCAATCTCATTGATATGCTCCTTTCGTCCATGGTAGTATAAGCTGCCATACTTTTATTATTTTTTTGAGTAAATCAGGCTGATATATTAAATAAAATAAAATTAATAGAACTGAAATACCCAGAATTCCAGACTCAATATAGACTTACAGAGCTTAATTATACCTGCATATATGGGCTATTTATGAAGTCTGATCTAATTTAATACGTAGATAACTCTAATCATCAATCAAATAATATATTTCAATTTAAAATTTATAAATAGTAAATTTATATTCTCCTTTATATTTTTAGATATATATTTTATTAATTTTTCTTACAATAAAATTATTTATGAATTACTAGAAAAGTTTAAAATAGTTATATTAAAAATATATGGGTAATAAAAAAATTAACATTTCTTAGTTTGAAATGTCCAAGAACCATCTCAAATTTTAAGTTTCTTTTTGTTAGTCACCACATTTAATATCATTAAACTACCAGATTTTAATTATATTTTTTTAATTCTTTATATATTTGATATAATAAATAGTATTATTTTAAAAATAAATATATTTAGACATTGAGAATATAAAAGTGTATTAAATGAAATTTTGAAAAGTAAATAACTCAATTATCACTTTATTAAATGAGTGTATTAAATAGCAATAGTTACCGTTGGCAGGAGAAGATTCCTTCTGCCCGTTTTCATCTGTCTTTTCAAATCCCCTTCCTTCCCATTTCTTCACCATCTCTTTCTCTTCAAAATTTTCCTCTCTAATCCGTTTTCATCTCTTCCTTCTCAATCGTTTCTGCTTTTTATTTTTAATTTTTTTATTGTGATATTGGAATCACTTGCTTCATCCATAGATTTTGGGTTTTCAGCCCTAGGAAATATTGTTTCGGTTCGTCTTTTCAAATCTATGGATGTCGCTGTGGTTGTTCTTGTTGGATGCTTTGGGAAAGAAAGAAATTCTGGTTCTGCAAGATTTCACCAGCCATGGCGTCTCTTTTACAGTCAACTACTTTATTATTCATATTCTCTATTACATTGATTCTTATCCCAAATAGACACGCTATTCCCTTCATCGTATTGCATGGTAATGTTCTTATCCCAATATCTTTTCTTTTCAATTTTAGTGTTCTTATGCACTCTCCCATGGCTTAAATTCATTCTTTAATGCCCTAAAACTTGAGATGAATGGGGATTAGTTGCCAGTTTAACCTGATACCCATATTTCTTTTATGGATATAATGCTTAAAGTTCAACTAAGACCACATAACTTCATTTCTAGTGAAATTGTTTAAGCAATTGTGCCTTTGTATAAATTGTTAAAATTCTGTTAAATGTACGGGTTAAACAGTATTATATGCCAGTTTAACCTGAAACCCATATTTCATTTATTTGATATCGTATAATATTGACTGTCAAAGCAGTAGTAATTGTATTTTGGTTTTCTAATAATCTGGTTTGTTCGCAAGGTCGATTATTGTACAATGCATCACGGATTCCCCAAGCTTAAACATACCGATTCCTTTTCATCCATGATTGTCGAAATTATCCAACTTTATGCTAGCTTAAACATACCGATTCCTTTTCATCCATTCAGCAAATCAACACATTCACACTCATACACATATTAACCATTTTCATCTCAATATAATACTCAAAGTTAGCTACATATAACTATCTCAAAATACTCAACCATAACAAACAAATACTCAACATGATTCTTTGCCTGGCAAGGTTTACCATTTACCTTTCTATTCCACCTGAATCTAAATAATTTTGAATCATGTCTAATGCCCTGTGAATACTATCATATTTTAGGAAATAGAACAACCTATTGATTTAGCAAGCAAGAAAACCTTTGAACACAAAGGATCTGTTTTCTTGTACCGCTGCATTTTGTGTTTGTATTTGCTGGCTTGATATAGCCACTTTGGTGTACCATGCAATGTTCATTTTTTATATATGAAAACTTTTACTGAAAAGGGATAGAAGGAGCTATTTTTCGTTTAAACATTGAAGTTTGCAATATGATTGATATCATGTTTATCTTAGTGGCCAGAGGCTTCAGTCAGAGTACTAGATCTAAGGCCGCAGTCTTTGCCTGGCTGCTAATGTTCTGGATCTAACCTATTATCATTTGTTGTCACATGAACTAGTAGTGCATTACATTTCACTTATCATCCGCTTCTATTTATTCTTGAACCATGTCAAAACCCTTTTGGCTTAATTAAAAATAATTTGAATGGATATCTTAAACTATGTCTATATCAAGCCTATGAAGTGTAATGTTTCACATTTATTGCAAATTGTTTTGGATGATTAATGTGTCTGCTTGTCATAATCTTGAGACTTACATGGATTATGCAAGACCTTTTTATACTTCTGTTATTCTTGATTAATGCATCTGCAGTTTTATGTGGTCTTTACTGGGGTCCATATATTTGACTCTGTAGACAAAATGCAATTCACTGATTAGATATCTCTGTACAGGCTATTGCAGCAATGATGCGTGCTCAGGAGGCCGATCCTACCAATCTGGAAGTACTTCTTGCTCTTGGTGTGAGTCATACAAATGGTTAGTGAAAGCTTATTGCTTTAATCAAGATGAGCTTAAAATTTTGGAGTGTCAAACAAATAATACTGTTTGAAAGTTCAGAATTGGAGCAGATTGTTGCTTACCCAAAGTAAGTACACTAGGGTATAATTCTTTGTTTTTTTGGTTGGTTTTTGTCTTTTGGAACAATGCCTTGATATTGCAATCTTGGTTTGAGTGTAAGCCGCTTCCTCTAATGTTACTGTGGGATAGTTTGCTTATGTTGTGAATGCTGTGATTACAAGAGTGTCTTTTTTGCATATGGTTTCCATGACTGCAGTGATTATATATTGGACTTAGAGTTTTACATACGGTGACAGGATATAATTTTCCTTAAGATTACTAGAAGCTTATCCCTAACATTATATTTTGGAAATGTTATTGTTATATTCTGGTGTTAATCGAAGTGTTTTCTGCCATACAGGTTGCTAGATTATTCAATGAAGTTGGTCAGATGTCTCCTGAGGATGCTGATGTATACATTGTCCTTGGTGTTCAGTATAATTTGTTGGGAGAATATGATAAGGCCATTGCATCTTTCAAAACTGCTTTGAAACTTAAACCTAATGATTATTCTCTTTGGAACAAGCCTGGTGCAACATACCTTATCAACAGGTAGCTTCTTCATGATTCCCCCTTGAATAGTGGTGTCCTATCTGTATACCATCTGATATGTTAATTTCATAATTACTTTTTTATAATTAAAAATTTATTTTCCCTATCCTAAAATTTTGGGTTTCTCTTTACTAAGTTGGAGCACCTGTAATGTGTGAAATTCAAAATATATGAGTGCTATGATTTTACTAAGAATCAATTTGTATGGTGTGTTGGTCACTATTTTGCATGTTAGGCCAGAATAAAAAAAAATGAATTATGAAGGTGTTGACAATGTCGGCAAGGGTGCTGTAACTACCTGAACCATTTGAGGTGCAAGATGTAAAAAAAGCACTTTTTTGAGTAAATTAAGGTGAATATGTAAATTTCTGCTTCTTGAATCAAGGGGGCTTTTTCGCTTCTATACAAAAAAGTGTGGCTAGGACTTGGCTTGTGCTTAATCAATTGAAAGGATAGCATAAAGAAATGCAAAACATGTGATAACCCAACATGTCAATCTTCTGTGTGCCAAACTCTTATGGGTTGCATCATCTTTTCCTCTATTTCTCTTCTTTCTTATCTTTCGATTGTAAAGTGATGCATTGGTGTGTTATACAGCTCTCTTATAGGGTTGAATTATTTACTTGCTCCATCTTTGTAACCTTAGTCTGCTAAAAAGATTCTCCAAATAACATGTTGCACCTAGTTGGACCTTAGAAAACAGACTAGCTCTTCTATTAAGCTCCATGTAATTAGTTATTTGATTTTTGAAGCTATTTGTTAATTTAGATGATTTGATTATGCACTTCCTCAATTTATATATACCCTTGATCATCTCTTTCAAAATGCATTTTTTAATGCATTCAGATCTTGCATATGCAGTTTGATTTGTTTAGCCTCTGTTACTGAGATTGTCCATTTAAAATTATTTGATGATAAACTTCCCTTTACCTGTGGTGGCCATATTTTCAGCACTATTGAATTTAGTCTTTTGGTCTATGTCTGGATCTTTAGGCACTAGATTTGAAGCCAAACTATGTGCGTGCTTGGGCAAACATGGGTATCAGTTACGCCAACCAGGTTTGTTATATCTTGCACTGTTCTCTCATTGTCTTGACATTCATGAAAAGGGAACTAAATTTCTCTACCCCTCTAAATATTTTATTTTACAATCAAGATCCATTGTCATTAGCTTCTTTCTCTCTCTCGAAAATGGAAAAGAAAAGGTTTGAATTCATGAATCAGCGGTAGCTTCTTCCGAATGAGTGAGTCAAGGTAGTGCTAGTGTTTCTTTTAAGGTATAAATTTTGATTCTTTAAAAAAATCTTGTTTTTTCTAATTTATATCAAACTTGACATTAGTCCTTGTTCTTTTTAAATAATTCCTGATTCACCTGTGAGTTGGCAAATTCTGTTCATCCTGCATTTTCCCGGATGTCAAACAGGAGACTTAAATGTTTTAATATCTTAAAGGGGGAATCAAAATAAAATACTAAGTGACCGTTAAAATTTATTAAATATCTCTTCAATCCATGCACATTTATTATCCGTTTCTTTCTCTCTCTGTCTCTTGGTCTCCCTCTTTTGTTTTCTTTTTCTTCCTCATTTATTCTGTTTTCATAACAAATCCTCAAATATATCTCTTCAATCCAAATCTCCTCCCATTTCTTTATCGGTTCTCTCTCTCGGTCACTTTTCAATTTCTTTCCTCTCATTATTTTAGCTTTGGGTAACAAAAGGCCAAAAAAAAAAGCACACACCCTGCACCGTTTTTTGTGGTTTTTGAAATCCACTGCTTCATCGGGGACTGATTTTGAGGTATGAATCTTGAAATTTGTCTTTGTCTGTCTTTGCCTTTTGATTTCTATTTGGTTTCAGATCAATGTTTTTTTTTTACTTCTATTTCAGTGGGTTCATTTCTCTGCCGTTTCTTTGTTGCGATTTTTGTAACCCCTGCTTCATTCGAGATTGATTTCAGGTATGAATCTTTGCTTCAACATTTGTCTTTTTGCTTTTTGCTTTTTTCATCTCTGGTTTGGAGTGTGGTGTGTTTAGCTGTGTGCGTTTGGGGTGTTGTTGGTTCAGGTTTGCAGTCCTTGGTCTGACCAAAGTAAAGTCTCTTCTTTCCTCTCCCTTTTATCTCACTTAAGATAATGCTTTAAACTTTTTCGGCTGGCTTTCATTCTAATATGACTGTCCACATAGCCTACTGGTCTCGTGTATAACAAAACTGCTTTCTAGTCTGATGTCCTGCATAAGAAAAATCTCTGATTGGCTGGATTTTAAGTACTGTGAAACCAGTATCCCAATTGCTAAGTCAACCATCAGGAAATAGGCACACATGAATGACTTTAATTAAATAATTCCCTGGGAAACTCTGCAATAATTAGTTTAAACGATCGGTCTGAGGTCTGTGCTTGTAAATCCTTGAATGAGATAGATCTGTCCTTGGAATATGTAGTACTCTTCCTGTCCAGAAATGACTGTCTTTAATTTGTATCTTTCTTGCCCTGTAGCAGCAAGAAGTACACATTCATGGATTCCTTTCTATCTCTTTTGCAGGTGCAAAATCTATAATAAATAGAAGTTGAAACCGCTTATGGTATTGGAATTTTTGAAACCATTGGCTCATTCCGTCTGGTTCATCTCCACTTTCTTTTTAGAAAAATGGATGTTTTCTTTCGGTCTCTGGTCTCTTGTCTTTCCATTCTTCAATGGCTATTTTATTGTTAATCCTGCCGTCGCTCTTTACATTCCTGTTTTAGTTTTAGTTTCAGATATATGCTTCTTTTTACTTCTATTTTCAGTGTGTCTTTGTCACCATTTTTGGTTTTCACCTTTAGAGAATCACTGTTTCGTTCCTTATTAGAAACGATAGATGTTATAGGTTAGACATCACTGTTTTGTTCCGTGTTACAAATCTATTGATGTCGTTCTGTTTATTCTTTTTGTTTGTTTCCTGTGTACTTTTGTCAGAGATTTTGATTTTCAGCTTTAGAGAAAGTCTATTTCTTTCAGTATTTGAAACTATGGATCACGTTTTTTCTTTCAGTATTTGAAACTATGGATCACGTTCCTTATTACTTTATTCTCTCCTGTTTTTCCCTTATTTCTAACGTTCCTTTCTCCTGTATCAACTACTGTTTTTTCCCTTGTTTTCAAATATTTTCCTTCTCTCCTGTTCTCTTTCTCCCAGCCTCCTTTCTTGTCCTTTCTTTCTTCATACACACAAAGATGGTACACTAGGTAGAGGCTTTTCGTGAGATAAATCCCAAGTTTTGTTTGCCGTTTCTGTTATTTGTGATTTTTGGAACCCCCTAATTCATCGGATATTGATTTCAGGGATGAATATGTATTTGTCTCTTTCCTTTTCATCTCTGTTTTTAGTTTCAAATCTATGCTTCTTTCTACTAATATTTTCAGTGGACTTTTGCCAGGATTTTCGGTTTTGGAATGATGGGAGGCAGTCTGACCCTATTTGCAAATGCACTGTAAGTTGCTTCGATTGTGAAAGTCTCTAAATCTTTGTGTTCTCATTTTGCATACGAGAGTTGAGGTATAAAATTTCATTCTTTTAAAAAATATTGTTTTTTTTTGGTTTTTTAAATAATTACTGATCCACCTGTGGGTTGTCATATTCTGTTCATTCTGCTTTTCCCGGAAGCCAAACAAGAGACTTGAATGCTATTTATTACGAAAATTTTTCTATCCCGTAGAGATTTTCCATTGTCCTGCTGTAGTTAGTTTTCATTCATTTTCGGAATAAGCTATTGCACGGATACTCTGCCTTCTCTTATTCCGTGTTATATTCCGAGTCTGAATAAGCTATTCCAAGGATACACTGCCTTTTATTATTCCGGTTCTGAATATTTGGCTGCCGGTTTATGGGTTTTAGTGGCCGGTTCAGCTATTTGTTCTTGTCTGGACCGGGCAACCTGTCATGCTTATTCCAGCCGGGGATATCCCATTCGACGGATATCCCGGTTCACTATTATCCGTGGAATATCCCATTCTCCGGACATCCCGGTTCGGGTTTTTTTGGACTCCGGTTCTGTTTTTTGAATCTGGTTCGGTTTTTTAGAACCCCGGTTCGTGTTTTTTGAATCCGGTTCGATTTTTTGACCCCGGTTCGGTTTTTTGACCCTGGTTCAATTTTTTTAAGGGTTTGGGTTTCGGGGTTTTTTGGGGACTTTGGGGGTTTTTGGGTTTAGGGTTTAGGGTTTAGGGGTTTAGGGTTTAGGGTTTAGGGTTTTTAGGGTTTAGGGTTGGGGGTTTAGGGGTTTAGGGTTTAGGGTTTGGGGTTTGGGGTTTGGGGGTTTGGGGTTTTGGGGTTTGGGGGGTTTGGGTTTGGGGGTTTGGGGGGGTTTGGGGTTTGGGGGGGTTTGGGGTTGGGGTTGGGGGTTTGGGTTTGGGGTTTGGGGTTTGGGGTTTGGGGTTTGGGGTTTTGGGGTTTTGGGGGGGTTTGGGGTTTAGGGTTGGGGTTTGGGGGGGTTTGGGTTTGGTTTGGGGTTTGGGGTTTAGGGGTTTTTTTGGGGGGTTTGGGTTTGGGTTTGGGGTTTGGGGGGTTTGGGGTTTGGGGTTTGGGGTTTGGGGTTTGGGGTTTGGGGTTTGGGGTTTGGGGTTTGGGGTTTGGGGTTTGGGGTTTGGGGTTTGGGGTTTGGGGTTTTGGGGTTTGGGGTTTGGGGTTTGGGGTTTGGGGTTTGGGGTTTGGGGTTTGGGGTTTGGGGTTTTAGGGGTTTGGGGTTTGGGGTTTGGGGTTTGGTTGGGGTTTGGGGTTTGGGGTTTGGGGGGGTTTGGGGTTGGGGTTTGGGGGGGCCTTAGGGTTTGGGGTTTGGGGTTTGGGGTTTTGGGGTTTGGGGTTTGGGGTTTGGGGTTTGGGGTTTGGGGTTTGGGGTTTGGGGTGGGGGTTTGGGGTTTGGGGTTTGGGGGTTTGGGGTTTTTGGGGTTTGGGGTTTGGGGTTGGGGTTTGGGGTTTGGGGTTTGGGGTTTTGGGGGGTTGGGGGGTTGGGGGGTTTGGCCTGGGGCCTGGGGGGGCCTGGGGGTGGAGGCCCAGGCCCAGGCAGGGCCCAGGTTCAGGCCCAGGCCCAGGCCCAGGCCCAGGCCCAGGCCCAGGCCCAGGCCCAGGGCCCAGGGCCCAGGGCCCAGGCCCAGGCCCAGGCCCAGGCCCAGGGCCAGGCCCAGGCCCAGGCCCAGGCCCAGGCCCAGGCCCAGGGCCCAGGCCCAGGCCCAGGCCCAGGCCCAGGCCCAGGCCCAGGCCCAGGCCCAGGCCCAGGCCCAGGCCCAGGCCCAGGCCCAGGCCCAGGCCCAGGCCCAGGGCCAGGCCCAGGCCCAGGCCCAGGCCCAGGCCCAGGCCCAGGCCCAGGCCCAGGCCCAGGCCCAGGGCCCAGGCCCAGGCCCAGGCCCAGGCCCAGGGCCCAGGCCCAGGCCCAGGCCCAGGCCCAGGCCCAGGCCCAGGCCCAGGCCCAGGCCCAGGCCCAGGCCCAGGCCCAGGCCCAGGCCCAGGCCCAGGCCCAGGCCCAGGCCCAGGCCCAGGCCCAGGCCCCCAGGCCCAGGCCCAGGGCCCAGGCCCAGGCCCAGGCCCAGGCCCAGGCCCCAGGCCCAGGCCCAGGCCCAGGCCCAGGCCCAGGCCCAGGCCCAGGCCCAGGCCCAGGCCCAGGGCCCAGGGCCCAGGCCCAGGCCCAGGCCCAGGCCCAGGCCCAGGCCCAGGCCCAGGCCCAGGCCCAGGCCCAGGCCCAGGCCCAGGCCCAGGCCCAGGCCCAGGCCCAGGCCCAGGCCCAGGCCCAGGGCCCAGGCCCAGGCCCAGGCCCAGGCCCAGGCCCAGGCCCAGGCCCAGGCCCAGGCCCAGGCCCAGGCCCAGGCCCAGGCCCAGGCCCAGGCCCAGGCCCAGGCCCAGGCCCAGGCCCAGGCCCAGGCCCAGGGCCCAGGCCCCCAGGCCCAGGCCCAGGCCCAGGCCCAGGCCCCCAGGCCCAGGCCCCCAGGCCCAGGCCCAGGCCCAGGCCCAGGCCCAGGCCCAGGCCCAGGCCCAGGCCCAGGCCCAGGCCCAGGCCCAGGCCCAGGCCCAGGCCCAGGCCCCCAGGCCCAGGCCCAGGCCCAGGCCCAGGGCCCAGGCCCAGGCCCAGGCCCAGGCCCAGGGCCCAGGCCCAGGGCCCAGGCCCAGGCCCAGGGCCAGGCCCAGGCCCAGGGCCAGGGCCCAGGCCCAGGCCCAGGCCCAGGCCCAGGCCCAGGCCCAGGCCCAGGCCCAGGCCCAGGCCCCAGGCCCAGGCCCAGGCCCAGGCCCAGGCCCAGGCCCAGGCCCAGGCCCAGGCCCAGGCCCAGGCCCAGGCCCAGGCCCAGGCCCAGGCCCAGGCCCAGGCCCAGGCCCAGGCCCAGGGCCCAGGCCCAGGCCCAGGCCCAGGGCCCAGGCCCAGGCCCAGGCCCAGGCCCAGGCCCAGGCCCAGGCCCAGGGCCAGGGGCCCAGGCCCAGGCCCAGGCCCAGGCCCAGGCCCAGCCCAGGCCCAGGCCCAGGCCCAGGCCCAGGCCCAGGGCCCAGGCCCAGGGCCAGGGCCCAGGCCCAGGCCCAGGCCCAGGCCCAGGCCCAGGGCCCCCAGGCCCAGGCCCAGGCCCAGGCCCAGGCCCAGGCCCAGGCCCAGGCCCAGGCCCAGGCCCAGGCCCAGGCCCAGGCCCAGGGCCCAGGCCCAGGCCCAGGCCCAGGCCAGGCCCAGGGCCCAGGCCCAGGCCCAGGCCCAGGCCCAGGCCCAGGCCCAGGCCCAGGCCCAGGCCCAGGCCCAGGCCCAGGCCCAGGCCCAGGCCCCCAGGCCCAGGCCCAGGCCCAGGCCCAGGCCCAGGCCCAGGCCCAGGCCAGGCAGGCCCAGGCCCAGGGCCCAGGCCCAGGCCCCCAGGCCCAGGCCCAGGCCCAGGCCCCCAGGCCCAGGCCCAGGCCCAGGCCCAGGCCCAGGCCCAGGCCCAGGCCCAGGCCCAGGCCCAGGCCCAGGCCCAGGCCCAGGCCCAGGCCCCCAGGCCCAGGCCCAGGCCCAGGCAGGCCCAGGCCCAGGCCCAGGCCCAGGCCCAGGCCCAGGCCCAGGCCCAGGCCAGGCCCAGGCCCAGGCCCAGGCCCAGGCCCAGGCCCAGGCCCAGGCCCAGGCCCAGGCCCAGGCCCAGGCCCAGGCCCAGGCCCAGGCCCAGGGGGCCCAGGCCCAGGCCCAGGCCCAGGCCCAGGCCCAGGCCCAGGCCCAGGCCCAGGCCCCCAGGCCCAGGCCCAGGGGCCCAGGCCCAGGCCCAGGGCCCAGGCCCAGGCCCAGGCCCAGGCCCAGGCCCAGGCCCAGGCCCAGGCCCAGGCCCCCAGGCCCAGGCCCAGGCCCAGGGCCCAGGGCCCAGGCCCAGGCCCAGGCCCCAGGGCCCAGGGCCCAGGCCCAGGCCCAGGCCCAGGCCCAGGCCCAGGCCCAGGGCCCAGGCCAGGGCCCAGGCCCAGGCCCAGGCCCAGGCCCAGGCCCAGGCCCAGGCCCAGGCCCAGGGCCCAGGCCCAGGCCCAGGCCCAGGCCCAGGCCCAGGCCCAGGCCCAGGCCCAGGCCCAGGGCCCAGGCCCAGGCCCAGGCCCAGGCCCAGGGCCCAGGCCCAGGCCCAGGCCCAGGCCCAGGCCCAGGCCCAGGCCCAGGCCCAGGGGCCCAGGCCCAGGCCCAGGCCCAGGCCCAGGCCCAGGCCCAGGCCCAGGCCCAGGCCCAGGCCCAGGCCCAGGCCCAGGCCCAGGCCCAGGCCCAGGCCCAGGCCCAGGCCCAGGCCCAGGCAGGCCCAGGCCCAGGCCCAGGCCCAGGCCCAGGCCCAGGCCCAGGCCCAGGCCCAGTGGCCCAGGCCCAGGCCCAGGCCCAGGCCCAGGCCCAGGCCCAGGCCCAGGCCCAGGCCCAGGCCCAGGCCCAGGCCCAGGCCCAGGCCCAGGCCCAGGCCCAGGGCCCAGGCCCAGGCCCAGGCCCAGGCCCAGGCCCAGGCCCAGGGCCCAGGCCCAGGCCCAGGCCCAGGGCCCAGGCCCAGGCCCAGGCCCAGGCCCAGGCCCAGGCCCAGGGCCCAGGCCCAGGGCCCAGGCCCAGGCCCAGGCCCAGGCCCAGGCCCAGGCCCAGTGGCCCAGGCCCAGGCCCAGGCCCAGGCCCAGGCCCAGGCCCAGGCCCAGGCCCAGGCCCAGGCCCAGGCCCAGGCCCAGGGCCCAGGCCCAGGCCCCCAGGCCCAGGGCCCAGGCCCAGGCCCAGGCCCAGGCCCAGGCCCAGGGCCCAGGCCCAGGCCCAGGCCCAGGCCCAGGGCCCAGGCCCAGGCCCAGGGCCCAGGCCCAGGGCCCAGGCCCAGGCCCAGGCCCAGGCCCAGGCCCAGGCCCAGGCCCAGGCCCAGGCCCAGGCCCAGGCCCAGGGCCCAGGCCCAGGCCCAGGCCCAGGCCCAGGCCCAGGCCCAGGCCCAGGCCCAGGCCCAGGCCCAGGCCCAGGCCCAGGCCCAGGCCCAGGCCCAGGCCCAGGCCCAGGCCCAGGCCCAGGGGCCCAGGCCCAGGCCCAGGCCCAGGGCCCAGGCCCCAGGCCCAGGCCCAGGCCCAGGCCCAGGCCCAGGCCCAGGCCCAGGCCCAGGCCCAGGCCCAGGCCCAGGCCCAGGCCCAGGCCCAGGCCCAGGCCCAGGCCCAGGCCCAGGCCCAGGGCCCAGGGCCCAGGCCCAGGCCCAGGCCCAGGCCCAGGCCCAGGCCCAGGCCCAGGCCCAGGCCCAGGCCCAGGCCCAGGCCCAGGCCCAGGCCCAGGCCCAGGCCCAGGCCCAGGCCCAGGCCCAGGCCCAGGCCCAGGCCCAGGCCCCAGGCCCAGGCCCAGGCCCAGGCCCAGGCCCAGGCCCAGGCCCAGGCCCAGGCCCAGGGCCCAGGCCCAGGCCCAGGCCCAGGCCCAGGCCCAGGCCCAGGCCCAGGCCCAGGCCCAGGCCCAGGCCCAGGCCCAGGGCCCAGGCCCAGGCCCAGGCCCAGGCCCAGGCCCAGGCCCAGGCCCAGGCCCAGGCCCAGGCCCAGGCCCAGGCCCAGGCCCAGGCCCAGGCCCAGGCCCAGGCCCAGGCCCAGGCCCAGGCCCAGGCCCAGGCCCAGGCCCAGGCCCAGGCCCAGGCCCAGGCCCAGGCCCAGGCCCAGGCCCAGGCCCAGGCCCAGGCCCAGGCCCAGGCCCAGGCCCAGGCCCAGGCCCAGGCCCAGGCCCAGGCCCAGGCCCAGGCCCAGGCCCAGGCCCAGGCCCAGGCCCAGGCCCCCAGGCCCAGGCCCAGGCCCAGGCCCAGGCCCAGGCCCAGGCCCAGGCCCAGGCCCAGGCCCAGGCCCAGGCCCAGGGCCAGGCCCAGGCCCAGGCCCAGGCCCAGGCCCAGGCCCAGGCCCAGGCCCAGGCCCAGGCCCAGGCCCAGGCCCAGGCCCAGGCCCAGGGCCCAGGCCCAGGCCCAGGCCCAGGCCCAGGCCCAGGCCCAGGGCCCAGGCCCAGGCCCAGGCCCAGGCCCCCAGGCCCAGGCCCAGGCCCAGGGCCCAGGCCCAGGCCCAGGCCCAGGCCCAGGGCCCAGGCCCAGGCCCAGGCCCAGGCCCAGGCCCAGGCCCAGGCCCAGGGCCCAGGCCCCCAGGCCCAGGCCCAGGCCCAGGCCCAGGCCCAGGCCCAGGCCCAGGCCCAGGCCCAGGCCCAGGCCCAGGCCCAGGCCCAGGCCCAGGCCCAGGCCCAGGCCCAGGCCCAGGCCCAGGCCCAGGCCCAGGCCCAGGCCCAGGCCCAGGCCCAGGCCCAGGCCCAGGCCCAGGCCCAGGCCCAGGCCCAGGCCCAGGCCCAGGCCCAGGCCCAGGCCCAGGCCCAGGCCCAGGCCCAGGCCCGGTATATCCCATTCTCGGAATATCCCGATTCCCCACTTTTTTTCCTAAGTCTCTTTACCTTCTTTGTCTTTAATTCCTCAAAAAAAAAAAGTAATTTAAAGAAGGTATTAATTACCATAAATGTTACCGTTCTCACTTAAGATAATGCTTTAAACTTTTTCACCTGTCTTTCTTTCTAATGTGACAGTCCAGATAGCCTACTGGTCTCGTGGATAAAAAACTACTTCCTGGGATATGTAGTACTCTTCCTGTCCATAAATAACTGTTTTTAGTTAGTATCTTTCTTGCCCTGTTTATACATTCATGGATTCCTTTCTATCTCTTTTGCAGGTGCAAAATCTATAATAAATAGAAGTTGAAACCGCTTATGGTATTGGAATTTTTGAAAACATTGTCTCATTTCGTCTCATTCATCTCCATTTTTTTAATTTAACAGATATTTTCTTTCGGTATCTGTTCTCCTGTCTTTCCATCCTTCCATGGCTCTTTTATTGTTAATCCTGCCGTCGCCCTTTTCATTCTTGTTTTAGTTTCAGATATATGCTTCTTTTTACTTCTATTTTCAGTGTGTTTTTGTCATGGTTTTTTGTTTTCACCTTTAGAGGATAAAGTCATTAAGAAAAAAACCTAAGGTTTTAAGTTTTTCTCAAACCCTACCACAGTATTGTGTCCAATTCAAAACGATGAAGATAGCAGTGGAAGGGTGCATGCATGGAGATCTCGACAAGGTCTACGACACCATTAAATACATCGAAAACACTCGCAACATCAAAATTTACCTCCTCCTTTGTTATGGTGATTTCCAGGTTCTTTCTCTCACACTCTCACTTTCTCCAATTTGTTGTTTTTATACGAAATTTTGTCACTTTCCAAATACCCATTTTTTATATGAACTTAATTTTTTTTTCTTTTGCAACTTAGGCAGTCAGGAATGGAAAAGATATGGATAGCCTTAATGTGGCCCCAAAATATAGGGAGATGAAGTCATTCTGGAAATACTATTCGGGTCAGGAGGTTGCCCCAGTTCCCACGATTTTTATCGGTGGAAATAATGAAGCTTCCAATTATTTATGGGAATTGTAAGTCACCCCCTTTTCTTCATATGTTCTAGCTTGGGGATTCTGATTCTTTTATGAAAAGGCCTTGAATTTTACCTTCTGCTATTGAAATGTGTAAACTTTAGGTATTATGGGGGATGGGCAGCACCTAATATATACTTCTTGGGGTATGCTGTGGTTGTGAAGTTTGGCAATATCCGTATCAATGGACTTTCCGGAATTTACAATGCGCGTAATTATTGTTTAGGTTGGGTATGAAGTTCTTTTACTTGTCTATTCTATGTTTATTCTGGAGTTCTTTTAATGGTGATTGTATATTTACTGCAAGCGAGTGTCAGATATGTTATATTGATTCTTATTTAGGGTGGAGAGTTGAAGCTTTGAAACTGAAATGAATTAGCTTTTCCTTGAGCAGGACACCATGAAAGGCCACCTTATAATGACAATACTATCAGGTCTGTGTATCATGTTTGGGAGTACGATGTTCACAAGCTCATGCACCTAGAGAAACTGATTGATATTTTCCTTTCACACGATTGGCCGCTCAGCATCACTGATTATGGGAACTGGCAACAACTTGTTTGCTGCAAAAAAACATTTCAAAGGTGAGGTAATTATATTCAATTGGTGGAAATGGACATATGTGATAGAATGAAAATCTTCATATCAAGCGTCTTCAGTTTTCTTGTTGACCATTCCTGGTTGCTTGTTGGTTGACACATATTTCCTAGATCCAGCAAGGAACTCTTGGAAGCAAACCTGCTGCTCAAAAAACTCAGACCATTGTATTGGTTTTAGCTCACTTGCACTGCAAATTCACCGCTCTTGTTGAACATGAAGAGGGTGGTCGAGTGACAAAATTTCTTGCACTCGATAAATGCCTTCCAGGGCGCAAGTTCTTGCAGGTATCTGTCATATGTTCTGACCATTTCATTTAGGTTCTTTCTTTTGGTCTTAGCTGGAAGCTAATAAATGAATTCTGGCTTTCTCTGATCTTTTAGGTTGTTGATATTGATCTGATCTAGGGACCTTATGAGGTTCAGTACGATGAAGAATGGCTGGCAATAACACGAAAATTGAACTGTCTTTCCTTTGACCTTCCGACGTGGAGACGTTGGGTGTGTGTATATATGACATTTTTGTTTTGACCATGCCACTCATCTCACTCTCTCTTTCTCTAGGGTGGGTGGACTAATGTTTTATTTGAAAATGTGCAATTTTCTATTTTTGCAAGTACTATTACTCTACAAGAACTTGTGAGCTGACAACTGCTGTTCTAATAGGTAGGAGAACAAAGCTCGACATGCAAGATTGTCGTCAATGGGTTAAGAGCAGGATGGAAGACAGAGGAGCCAAACCTTGTGAATTTTCTCAAACAGCTCCACCTCACAAACCCTTTGATTCTTACTTTTTCTGGTAAATAATATGGTGATATTTTGATGCTTTTCCTTCTTTGAGGTGCTAATAGTATCTCCATTAATGGTTCTATCTTTTGGATTTAAGAAACATACCATATATGTTTGCATATTTATACCATAGGCATCTCAATATTACTGTCACTGTGGTTATGAAACACTATCCTTCATTTTTTATCTTCTTTTAGCTCAATTAATTGTTGGTTAGTGAATGCGTTCTTTTTTATTTAGATTTGCAACTAGAATAATCATGACTTTTGCAATTTGTTTTTGCTCGATTTCTTTTTTAATTATTAAAATTTTCTCACCTTTTGTAGGTCTCCTCGTAATCCTCAGATTGTATCTTTTTTGGAATTACTAGATCTTCCTTATGTTCTTGATAATGCATCGGACTCCAGGGATACTCCTTCATTGCCTCAAAAGGGTAAGAGAGTTTTCTATTTACCTTGTCCCACTCAGTTTTGATGCCTTGTCCCTTTATACGGTACTTAGCAGCTTTTTGTTAACCTTCATTGTGATGCAGCAAACCTAGAGTATACATGAATCTAGGAATACCTTTTGCTTCTCGTGTTTAATATGGTGCTGGTGCTCTCCAATATAGTTTAATGAGATAGATAATTGATCATTTGCTTTCAACCAAGGTAGAACATTGAATGCGCCTAATGTTTTGAGCTTTGTGCATATCATACGCAATGCTATAACTTTGCCTCGTCCACGTTGATTGAACTAAATCCAATAAATTTCTTAAGGTGACATCGTTTTTCCTGTTGGTTCATTAGATGATTACAGCGAAGACATTCCCAATGAAGATGAGGATGATCTAGAAGATGATGCAGAACGGAATAATGAAAATCGGTCCTCATGAATGTGAATAATATTTTCTATCAACCAAGAGGTTTATTAGTGCAAAAAGATTGATGGCAATATCTTGCTACACTATGAGGCTTTACTTGTTTGTGAAGTTGGCAACTTGGTTTAATGGCCCACACTTTTCCAACTTTCATCGGTAGAGGAGAGCACCTATACAAGTTTCATCAGTAGAGGAGAGCACCTATACAAGTTTCTTTCTTTCTTTCTATCTAAAATAATGTATAAACATCAAATATTATATCAATAGCTATTATCACAGTCATTCATTATATGAGCTTGAATTTGGAATCTCAAATTTTTGGGGCTTTTCTAATTGAATTGATGTTATTAATATGGATAAATGACAATAGCATGGAGTTTGTATCTTGCTTCTTGCAAATTTAGTAATTTGTTGTATTCCGACATCCAGGAACATCCAAGGCATGGCACCCTTAATCAGGCATGAACTTTGTTCTTTTTCAATAAGCAATTTTCAGACATGGCCATTGGTTACAATCCATTAGCATATTTATAAGATTATTAAATTGTTTAAAGGGATATTAGAAGGGTGAACTAGAAAAATTGTAAAGGAAATTTTCGCATTTTATTCTTAGTTTTATAGAACTTAAAAGAACCCTTATTTTAAGAAATTGTGATTTATAAATTGGAATGTAAATTTTGATATCGAAGAAACTAAGACTAGGATCAATGGTGCAGTTATGGTGGGGAAGGAGATGTGGAAGAAGATAATGAATCTAAAAGGCTGTTATATTATTTTTGGGTCCAATCAATTGGCTTAGGATGCTTGCAATGGAAATACATTAGAGTTTTGTATTTGAGGTGGTATCAGTTTATGGAATAAGCTAGGGATTAGGTGAGGCTCTTGCTAGAGTTGGCACTGAAGTATTATATGAATGATGTTTAGAAGATACAGTCTTCTGAGTCACAGGTTTATTCTGTAATTATTTATATTTCTTGGATTGTAAATTTTATTTGGGGGCTTCTCGAAACAAATAGTGAGTCTTCTATAACCTCTAATGAACACAATATCAATGAGAAATCCCCTCCTTTACTTATATTTTATAGTTTCCCTTAATCCATAAATGCAATCTCATTGATATGCTCTTTTCATCCATAGTAGTATAAGCTGCCATACTTCTATTATTTTTTTGAATAAATCAGGTTGGTTTATTAAATAAAATAAAATTAATAGAACTGAAATACCCAGAATTTCAGACTCAATATAAACTTACAGAGTTTAATTATACCTGCATATATGGGCTATTTATGAAGTCTAATTTAATTTAATACGTAGATAACTCTAATCATCAATCAAATAATATATTTCAATTTAAAATTTATAAATAGTAAATTTATATTCTCCTTTATATTTTTAGATATATATTTTATTAATTTTTCTAACAATAAAATTATTTATGAATTGCTAGAAAAGTTTAAAATAGTTATATTAAAAATATATGGGTAATAAAAAATTAACATTTCTTAGTTTGAAATGCCCAAGAACCACCTCAAATTTTAAGTTTCCTTTGATAGTCACCATATTTAATATCATTAAACTACCAGATTTTAATTATATTTTTTAATTCTTTATATATTTGATATAGTAAATAGTATTATTTTAAAAATAAATATATTTAGACATTGAGAATATAAAAGTGTATTAAATGAAATTTTGAAAAGTAAATAGCAATAGTTACCGTTGGCAGGAGAAGATTCCTTCTGCCCGTTTTCATCTGTCTTTTCAAATCCCCTTCCTTCCCATTTCTTCACCATCTCTTTCTCTTCAAAATTTTCCTCTCTAATCCGTTTTCATATCTTCCTTCTCAATCGTTTCTGCTTTTTATTTTTAATTTTTTTTATTGTGATATTGGAATCACTTGCTTCATCCATAGATTTTGGGTTTTCAGCCCTAGGAAATATTGTTTCGGTTCGTCTTTTCAAATCTATGGATGTCGGTGTGGTTGTTCTTGTTGGATGCTTTGGGAAAGAAAGAAATTCTGGTTCTGCAAGATTTCACCAGCCATGGCGTCTCTTTTACAGTCAACTACTTTATTATTCATATTCTCTATTACATTGATTCTTATCCCAAATAGACACGCTATTCCCTTCATCGTATTGCACGGTAATGTTCTTATCCCACTATCTTTTCTTTTCAATTTTAGTGTTCTTATGCACTCTCCCATGGCTTAAATTCATTCTTTAATGCCCTAAAACTTGAGATGAATGGGGATTAGTTGCCAGTTTAACCTGATACCCATATTTCTTTTATGGATATAATGCTTAAAGTTCAACTAAGACCACATAACTTCATTTCTAGTGAAATTGTTTAAGCAATTGTGCCTTTGTATAAATTGTTAAAATTCTGTTAAATGTACGGGTTAAACAGTATTATATGCCAGTTTAACCTGAAACCCATATTTCATTTATTTGATATCGTATAATATTGACTGTCAAAGCAGTAGTAATTGTATTTTGGTTTTCTAATAATCTGGTTTGTTCGCAAGGTCGATTATTGTACAATGCATCACGGATTCCCCAAGCTTAAACATACCGATTCCTTTTCATCCATGATTGTCGAAATTATCCAACTTTATGCTAGCTTAAACATACCGATTCCTTTTCATCCATTCAGCAAATCAACACATTCACACTCATACACATATTAACCATTTTCATCTCAATATAATACTCAAAGTTAGCTACATATAACTATCTCAAAATACTCAACCATAACAAACAAATACTCAACATGATTCTTTGCCTGGCAAGGTTTACCATTTACCTTTCTATTCCACCTGAATCTAAATAATTTTGAATCATGTCTAATGCCCTCTGAATACTATCATATTTTAGGAAAGAGAACAACCTATTGATTTAGCAAGCAAGAAAACCTTTGAACACAAAGGATCTGTTTTCTTGTACCGCTGCATTTTGTGTTTGTATTTGCTGGCTTGATATAGCCACTTTGGTGTACCATGCAATGTTCATTTTTTATATATGAAAACTTTTACTGAAAAGGGATAGAAGGAGCTATTTTTCGTTTAAACATTGAAGTTTGCAATATGATTGATATCATGTTTATCTTAGTGACCAGAGGCTTCAGTCAGAGTACTAGATCTAAGGCCGCAGTCTTTGCCTGGCTGCTAATGTTCTGGATCTAACCTATTATCATTTGTTGTCACATGAACTAGTAGTGCATTACATTTCACTTATCATCCGCTTCTATTTATTCTTGAACCATGTCAAAACCCTTTTGGCTTAATTAAAAATAATTTGAATGGATAAGGTTCCATCTTAAACTATGTCTATATCAAGCCTATGAAGTGTAATGTTTCACATTTATTGCAAATTGTTTTGGATGATTAATGTGTCTGCTTGTCATAATCTTGAGACTTACATGGATTATGCAAGACCTTTTTATACTTCTGTTATTCTTGATTAATGCATCTGCAGTTTTATGTGGTCTTTACTGGGGTCCATATATTTGACTCTGTAGACAAAATGTAATTCACTGATTAGATATCTCTGTACAGGCTATTGCAGCAATGATGCGTGCTCAGGAGGCCGATCCTACCAATCTGGAAGTACTTCTTGCTCTTGGTGTGAGTCATACAAATGGTTAGTGAAAGCTTATCGCTTTAATCAAGATGAGATTAAAATTTTGGAGTGTCAAACAAATAATACTGTTTGAAAGTTCAGAATTGGAGCAGACTGTTTCTTTAAAGTATCTCACCCAAAGTATGGTACTCTTGCGCCACCGGAGCTTGCTGATTCTGTGTATTATGCTGATGTAAGTACACTAGGGTATAATTCTTTGTTTTTTTGGTTGGTTTTTGTCTTTTGGAACAATGCCTTGATATTGCAATCTTGGTTTGAGTGTAAGCCGCTTCCTCTAATGTTACTGTGGGATAGTTTGCTTATGTTGTGAATGCTGTGATTACAAGAGTGTCTTTTTTGCATATGGTTTCCATGACTGCAGTGATTATATTTTGGATTTGCATACGCTGACAGGATATAATTTTCCTTAAGATTACTAGAAGCTTATCCCTAACATTACATTTTGGAAATGTTATTGTTATATTCTGGTGTTAATCGAAGTGTTTTCTGCCATACAGGTTGCTAGATTATTCAATGAAGTTGGTCAGATGTCTCCTGAGGATGCTGATGTACACATTGTCCTTGGTGTTCAGTATAATTTTTCAGGAGAATATGATAAGGCCATTGCATCTTTCAAAACTGCTTTGAAACTTAAACCTAATGATTATTCTCTTTGGAACAAGCCTGGCGCAACATACCTTATCAACAGGTAGCTTCTTCATGATTCCCCCTTGAATAGTGGTGTCCTATCTGTATACCATCTGATATGTTAATTTCATAATTACTTTTTTTATAATTAAAAATTTATTTTCCCTATCCTAAAATTTTGGGGTTCTCTTTACTAAGTTGGAGCACCTGTAATGTGTGAAATTCAAAATATATGAGTACTAGGATTTTACTAAGAATCAATTTGTATGGTGTGTTGGTCACTATTTTGCATGTTAGGCCAGAAAAAAAAAATGAATTATGAAGGTGTTGACAATGTCGGCAAGGGTGCTGTAACTACCTGAACCATTTGAGGTGCAAGATGTAAAAAAAGCACTTTTTTGAGTAAATTAAGGTGAATATGTAAATTTGTGCTTCTTGAATCAAGGGGGCTTTTTCGCTTCTATACAAAAAAGTGTGCCTAGGACTTGGCTTGTGCTTAATCAATTGAAAGGATGGCATAAAGAAATGCAAAACATGTGATAACCCAACATGTCAATCTTCTGTGTGCCAAACTCTTATGGGTTGCATCATCTTTTCCTCTATTTCTCTTCTTTCTTATCTTTCAATTGTAAAGTGATGCATTGGTGTGTTATACAGCTCTCTTATAGGGTTGAATTATTTACTTGCTCCAGGCTTAGCTAAAATGATTCTCCAAATAACATGTTGCACCTAGTTGGACCTTAGAAAACAGACTAGCTCTTCTATTAAGCTCCATGTAATTAGTTATTTGATTTTTGAAGCTATTTGTTAATTTAGATGATTTGATTATGCACTTCCTCAATTTACATATACCCTTGATCATCTCTTTCAAAATGCCTCTTTTAATGCATTCAGATCTTGCATATGCAGTTTGATTTGTTTAGCCTCTGTTACTGAGATTGTCCATTTAAAATTATTTGATGATAAACTTCCCTTTACCTGTGGTGGCCATATTTTCAGCACTATTGAATTTAGTCTTTTGGCCTATGTCTGGATCTTTAGGCACTAGATTTGAAGCCAAACTATGTGCGTGCTTGGGCAAACATGGGTATCAGTGACGCCAACCAGGTTTGTTATATCTTGCACTGTTCTCTCATTGTCTTGACATTCATGAAAAGGGAACTACATTTCTCTACCCCTCTAAATATTTTATTTTACAATCAAGATCCATTGTCATTGGCTTCTTTCTCTCTCTCGAAAAAGGAAAAGAAAAGGTTTGAATTCATGAATCAGCAGTAGCTTCTTCCAAATGAGTGAGTCAAGTTAGTGCTAGAAAGGTATAAATTTTGATTCTTTAAAAAAATCTTGTTTTTTCTTCATCTCTTTTTATTCTGTTTGGTTTCTGATCGAGGAAAATCGAGGGAAATTTATATCAAACTTGACATTAGTTCTTGTTCTTTTTAAATAATTCCTGATTCACCTGTGAGTTAGCAAATTCTGTGCATCCTGCATTTTCCCGGAAGTCAAACAGGAGACTTAAATGTTTTTAATATCTTAAAGGGGGAATCAAAATAAAATACTAAGTGACCGTTAAAATGGCCCAAAACTGATTTATTAGCCGTTTATTAAATATCTCTTCAATCCATGCACATTTATTATCCGTTTCTTTCTCTCTCTGTCTCTTGGTCTCCCTCTTTTGTTTTCTTTTTCTTCCTCATTTATTCTGTTTTCATAACAAATCCTCAAATATATCTCTTCAATCCAAATCTCCTCCCATTTCTTTATCGGTTCTCTCTCTCGGTCACTTTTCAATTTCTTTCCTCTCATTATTTTAGCTTTGGGTAACAAAAGGCCAAAAAAAAAAAAATGCACACACCCTGCACCGTTTTTTGTGGTTTTTGAAATCCACTGCTTCATCGGGGACTGATTTTGAGGTATGAATCTTGAACCTTATCTTTGTCTGTCTTTGCCTTTGGATTTCTATTTGGTTTCAGATCAATGTTTTTTTTTTCTTCTATTTCAGTGGGTTCATTTCTCTGCCGTTTCTTTGTTGCGATTTTTGTAACCCCTGCTTCATCCGAGACTGATTTCAGGTATGAATCTTTGCTTCAACATTTGTCTTTTTGCTTTTTGCTTTTTTCATCTCTGGTTTGGAGTGTGGTGTGTTTAGCTGTGTGGGTTTGGGGTGTTGTTGGTTCAGGTTTGCAGTCTTTGGTCTGACCAAAGTAAAGTCTCTTCTTTCCTCTCCCTTTTATCTCACTTAAGATAATGCTTTAAACTTTTTCGGCTGGCTTTCATTCTAATATGACTGTCCACATAGCCTACTGGTCTCGTGTATAAAAAACTGCTTTCTAGTCTGATGTCCTGCATAAGAAAAATCTCTGATTGGCTGGATTTTAAGTACTGTGAAACCAGTATCCCAATTGTTAAGTCAACCAAAAGGAAATCGGCACACATGAATGACTTTAATTAAATACTTCCCTGGGAAACTCTACAATAATTGGTTTAATCGATCGGTCTGAGGTCTGTGCTCTGTCCACAAAATCCTTTAATGAGATAGATCGGTCCCTGGAATATGTCGTACTCTTCCTGTCCACAAATGACTGTCTTTAATTAGTTCCTATCTTTCTTGCCCTGTAGCAGCAAGAAGTACACATTCATGGATTTCTGTAATTCAATATGGCCTTCCTTTCGATCTCTTTTGAAGGTGCAAAATCTATAATAAATAGAAGTTGAAACCGCTTATGGTATTGGAATTTTTGAAACCATTGGCTCATTCCGTGTCGTTCATCTCCACTTTCTTTTTAGGAAAATGGATGTTTTCTTTCGGTCTCTGGTCTCTTGTCTTTCCATTCGTCAATGGCTATTTTATTGTTAATCCTGCCGTCGCTCTTTACATTCCTGTTTTAGTTTCAGATATATGCTTCTTTTTACTTCTATTTTCAGACTGTCTTTGTCACGGTTTTTGGTTTTCACCTTTAGAGAATCTCTGTTTCGTTCCTTATTAGAAACGATAGATGTTAGCGGTTAGACATCACTATTTTGTTCCGTGTTACAAATCTATTGATCTCGTTCTGTTTATTCTTTTTGTTTGTTTCCTGTGTACTTTTGTCTGAGATTTTGATTTTCAGCTTTAGAGAAAGTCTATTTCTTTCAGTATTTGAAACTATGGATCACGTTCCTTATTCCTTTATTCTCTCCTGTTTTTCCCTTATTTCTAACGTTCCTTTCTCCTTTATCAACTACTGTTTTTTCCCTTGTTTTCAAATATTTTCCTTCTCTCCTGTTCTCTTTCTCCCAGCCTCCTTTCTTGTCCTTTCTTTCTTCATACACACAAAGATGGTACACTAGGTACAGGCTTTTCGTGAGAGAAATCCCAAGTTTTGTTTGCCGTTTCTGTTATTTGTGATTTTTGAAATCCCCTAATTCATCGGATATTGATTTCAGGGATGAATATGTATTTGTCTCTTTCCTTTTCATCTCTGTTTTTAGTTTCAAATCTATGCTTCTTTCTACTAATATTTTCAGTGGACTTCTGCCAGGGTTTTCGGTTAAGGAGTGATGGGAGTGATGGGAGGCAGTCTGACCCTTTTTGCAAATGCACTGTAAGTTGCTTCGATTGTGAAAGTCTCTAAATCTTTGTGTTCTCTTTTTGCATGCTTGTTTGTGATCCATTCTTTTGCTCGGGCCACAGCTTTGGTTCTGTTTTTATTTTTTAGTATTTTGGGTAGGGTTTTTTGGGATGGGTTTGTGTTGTTTTTATCTCCGGTTTTCTTACGATAGTATTTAATTTTAAAAATATTGGTAAAATATTTTTGATCATAACTGTTTAATTTTGAAACAACTGTTTTAAAATTAAATAAATTAAAAACATTTAATGTTATTTAAATTTTTTAGGTTTTTTCTAATAAAATTTTTTGGAAAATGTATTATGCATGTCCAGTATAATTAAGAATGATTTGAATATTTCTTCTTATCTTTACATCTATTTTCTGTGGGTTTTTGTCACTTACCTAAACTTGTTTTACTTTTTTTTATTTTAAGTTCTGTCTATTGAATTTTTGTTGTTTCAGTCACGGTTCTTACATTATATTTTGTGCTTAGCTGAATATTGTTGGGCTGGGGTTATTGGGACTTTCGTTTCAGTGTTAAATTCTGTGTACTGCTTTTGTTTTGGATTAATGGGTTATTGGACTTAGAATAGTAGGCCTATTTTGGTGTTTTGTAGTGGGCTTTTGTATCGGCGTTCGTTATTGAATTTGTGATTTTTTCATCATCGTGTTCCGCCTAACTTTTCTGTGTTTTTGTGGTCTGGTATTGGTCTCGTGGGATAGGTTCCCTGTTCTCGTAGGTGTGTGATATGTTTTTAAATAGGTTTTATTATCTATTAAATATTTTACTGCCTTCCTTTAGAGTGAATGCC
Source organism: Gossypium arboreum (assembly GCF_025698485.1). NCBI lineage: Eukaryota > Viridiplantae > Streptophyta > Magnoliopsida > Malvales > Malvaceae > Gossypium > Gossypium arboreum. Next base: position 139,233,641 of record NC_069072.1, read on the forward strand.
TAACAACTAATAAAACAAATCAATGATATGTTTTTAAATATTAATATTTTCTGCCTTCCTAAGATTAAAATAAAATAAATAAAAATATGATAATATTGATATGCTGTAAAATAAAAACCCAAAGTTTCTCTCCGTTAAAATTTCATTCTTTTAAAAAATAATGTTTTTTCTTTTGGTTTTTTAAATAATTACTGAACCACCTATGGGTCGGCATAATCTGTTCATTCTGCCTTTTCCCGAAAGCCAAACAGGAGACTTAAATGCTTTTTATTCCGAAAATTTACTATCTTATTCTGTTTCGGCTTAATCTGTTTCATATTCCGAGTAGGAATAAGCTATTCCAAGGAATACTCTGCCTTATCTTATTCCGGTTCTGAATTTTTGCTTCCGGTTTATGGGTTTTAGTGCCCGGTTCAGCTGTTTTTTCTTGTCTGGACCGGGCAACCTGTCATGCTTATTCCAACCAGGGATATCCCATTCCACAGTTATCCCGGTTCAATATTAAACTAGGGATATCCCATTCCGAGGATATCCCGGTTCGGGTTTATTGACCCCGATTCGGTTTTTGTGAACCCTGTTCGGGCTTTTTGGGACCCCGGTTCGCGTTTATTGGACTCGGTTCGGTTTTTTAAGGGAACCCGGTTCGGTTTTTTGGGGAACCGGGTTCGGGTTTATTGGAGCCGGTTTGGGTTTTGGGTTTAGGGTTAGGGTTTTAGGTTTAGGTTTAAGGCTTAGGGCTAGGGTTTTAGGGGTTTAGGGGTTGGGGTTTAGGCTTTGGGTTTAGGTTTGGGGTTTTGCTTTGGGGTTTAGGGTTTAGGTTTAGGGTTTGGGGTTTCGTTTTGGGGTTTAGGGTTTTAGGGTTTGGGGTTTAGGGTTTAGGGTTTTAGGGTTTTAGGGTTTGGGGTTTGGGGGCCTTGGGTTTGGGGGTTGGGGTTTGGGGTTTGGGGGGCCTGGGGGGCCCAGGGGCCTGGGGGGGGCCTGGGGCCTGGGGCTGGGGCCTGGGGGCCTGGGGGCCTGGGGCCCAGGGGGGCCCAGGGGGCCTCAGGGGGCCTGGGGCCCAGGGGCCTGGCCCAGGCCCAGGGCCTGGGGGTCAGGCCCAGGGGCCCAGGGCCCAGGGCCAGGGGGTTTGGGCCCAGGCCTGGGGCCCAGGGCCCAGGGGGCCCAGGCCCAGGGGGCCAGGGGCCTGGGGCCTGCCCAGGCCCAGGCCCAGGGGCCCAGGCCCAGGCCCCAGGCCCCCAGGCCCAGGGCCCAGGCCCAGGCCCAGGCCCAGGGCCAGGCCCAGGGCCCAGGCCCAGGCCCAGGCCCAGGGCCCAGGCCCAGGCCCAGGCCCAGGCCCAGGCCCAGGCCCAGGCCCAGGCCCAGGCCCAGGCCCAGGCCCAGGCCCCAGGGCCCAGGCCCAGGCCCAGGCCCAGGCCCAGGCCCAGGCCCAGGCCCAGGCCCAGGCCCAGGGCCCAGGCCCAGGCCCAGGCCCAGGGCCCAGGGCCCAGGGCCCAGGCCCAGGCCCAGGCCCAGGCCCAGGCCCAGGCCCAGGCCCAGGCCCAGGCCAGGCCCAGGCCCAGGCCCAGGCCCAGGCCCAGGGCCCAGGCCCAGGCCCAGGCCCAGGGCCCAGGCCCAGGCCCAGGCCCAGGCCCCAGGCCCAGGCCCAGGCCCCCAGGCCCAGGCCCAGGCCCAGGCCCAGGCCCAGGCCCAGGGCCAGGCCCAGGCCCAGGCCCCCAGGCCCAGGCCCAGGCCCAGGCCCAGCCCAGGCCAGGGCCCAGGCCCAGGCCCAGGCCCAGGCCCAGGTGTGGCCCAGGCCCAGGCCCAGGCCCAGGCCCAGGCCCAGGCCCAGGCCCAGGCCCAGGCCCAGGCCCAGGCCCAGGCCAGGCCCAGGCCCAGGCCCAGGCCCAGGGGCCCAGGCCCAGGCCCAGGCCCAGGCCCAGGCCCAGGCCCAGGCCCAGGCCCAGGCCCAGGCCCAGGCCCAGGCCCAGGCCCAGGCCCAGGGCCCAGGCCCAGGCCCAGGGCCCAGGCCCAGGCCCAGGCCCAGGCCCAGGCCCAGGCCAGGCCCAGGCCCAGGCCCAGGCCCAGGGCCCCAGGCCCAGGCCCAGGCCCAGGCCCAGGCCCAGGCCCAGGCCCAGGCCCAGGCCCAGGCCCAGGCCCAGGCCCAGGCCCAGGCCCAGGGCCCAGGCCCAGGCCCAGGCCCAGGCCCAGGCCCAGGCCCAGGCCCAGGCCCAGGCCCAGGCCCAGGGCCCAGGCCCAGGCCCAGGCCCAGGCCCAGGCCCAGGCCCAGGCCCAGGCCCAGGCCCAGGCCCAGGCCCAGGCCCAGGCCCAGGCCCAGGCCCAGGCCCAGGCCCAGGCCCAGGCCCAGGCCCAGGCCCAGGCCCAGGCCCAGGCCCAGGCCCAGGCCCAGGCCCAGGCCCAGGCCCAGGCCCAGGCCCAGGCCCAGGCCCAGGCCCAGGCCCAGGCCCAGGCCCAGGCCCAGGCCCAGGCCCAGGCCCAGGCCCAGGCCCAGGCCCAGGCCCAGGCCCAGGCCCAGGCCCAGGCCCAGGCCCAGGCCCAGGCCCAGGCCCAGGCCCAGGCCCAGGCCCAGGGCCCAGGCCCAGGCCCAGGCCCAGGCCCAGGCCCAGGCCCAGGCCCAGGCCCAGGCCCAGGCCCAGGCCCAGGGCCCAGGCCCAGGCCCAGGCCCAGGCCCAGGCCCCAGGCCCAGGGCCCAGGCCCAGGCCCAGGCCCAGGCCCAGGCCCAGGCCCAGGCCCAGGCCCAGGGGCCCAGGCCCAGGGCCCAGGCCCAGGCCCAGGCCCAGGCCCAGGCCCAGGCCCAGGCCCAGGCCCAGGCCCAGGCCCAGGCCCAGGCCCAGGCCCAGGCCCAGGCCCAGGCCCAGGCCCAGGCCCAGGCCCAGGCCCAGGCCCAGGCCCAGGGCCCAGGCCCAGGCCCAGGCCCAGGCCCAGGCCCAGGCCCAGGCCCAGGGCCCAGGCCCAGGGCCAGGCCCAGGCCCAGGCCCAGGCCCAGGCCCAGGCCCAGGCCCAGGGCCCAGGCCCAGGCCCAGGCCCAGGGCCCAGGCCCAGGCCCAGGCCCAGGCCCAGGCCCAGGCCCAGGCCAGGCCAGGCCCAGGGCCCAGGCCCAGGCCCAGGCCCAGGGCCCAGGGCCCAGGCCCAGGCCCAGGCCCAGGGCCCAGGCCCAGGCCCAGGGCCCAGGCCCAGGCCCAGGCCCAGGCCCAGGCCCAGGCCCAGGCCCAGGCCCAGGCCCAGGGCCCAGGCCCAGGGCCCAGGCCCAGGCCCAGGCCCAGGCCCAGGCCCAGGCCCAGGCCCAGGCCCAGGCCCAGGCCCAGGCCCAGGCCCAGGCCCAGGCCCAGGGCCCAGGCCCAGGCCCAGGCCCAGGCCCAGGCCCAGGCCCAGGCCCAGGCCCAGGGCCCAGGCCCAGGCCCAGGCCCAGGCCCAGGCCCAGGCCCAGGCCCAGGCCCAGCCCAGGGCCCAGGCCCAGGGCCCAGGCCCAGGCCCAGGCCCAGGCCCAGGCCCAGGCCCAGGCCCAGGCCCAGGCCCAGGGCCCAGGCCCAGGCCCAGGCCCAGGCCCAGGCCCAGGCCCAGGCCCAGGCCCAGGCCCAGGCCCAGGCCCAGGGCCCAGGCCCAGGCCCAGGCCCAGGCCCAGGCCCAGGCCCAGGCCCAGGCCCAGGCCCAGGCCCAGGCCCAGGCCCAGGCCCAGGCCCAGGCCCAGGCCCAGGCCCAGGCCCAGGCCCAGGCCCAGGCCCAGGCCCAGGCCCAGGCCCAGGCCCAGGCCCAGGGCCCAGGCCCAGGCCCAGGCCCAGGCCCAGGCCCAGGCCCAGGCCCAGGCCCAGGCCCAGGCCCAGGCCCAGGCCCAGGCCCAGGCCCCCAGGCCCAGGCCCAGGCCCAGGCCCAGGCAGGCCCAGGCCCAGGCCAGGCCCAGGCCCAGGCCCAGGCCCAGGCCCAGGCCCAGGCCCAGGCCCAGGCCCAGGCCCAGGGCCTGTGGGCCCAGGCCCAGGCCCAGGCCCAGGCCCAGGCCCAGGCCCAGGCCCAGGGCCCAGGCCCAGGCCCAGGCCCAGGCCCAGGCCCAGGCCCAGGCCCAGGCCCAGGCCCAGGCCCAGGCCCAGGCCCAGGCCCAGGCCCAGGCCCAGGCCCAGGCCCAGGCCCAGGCCCAGGCCCAGGCCCAGGCCCAGGCCCAGGCCCAGGCCCAGGCCCCAGGCCCAGGCCCAGGCCCAGGCCCCAGGCCCAGGCCCAGGCCCAGGCCCAGGCCCAGGCCCAGGGCCCAGGCCCAGGCCCAGGCCCAGGCCCAGGCCCAGGCCCAGGCCCAGGCCCAGGCCCAGGCCCAGGCCCAGGCCCAGGGCCAGGCCCAGGCCCAGGCCCAGGCCCCCAGGCCCAGGCCCAGGCCCAGGCCCAGGCCCAGGCCCAGGCCCAGGCCCAGGCCCAGGCCCAGGCCCAGGCCCAGGCCCAGGCCCAGGCCCAGGCCCAGGCCCAGGCCCAGGCCCAGGCCCAGGCCCAGGGCCCAGGCCCAGGCCCAGGGCCCAGGCCCAGGCCCAGGCCCAGGCCCAGGCCCAGGCCCAGGCCCAGGCCCAGGCCCAGGCCCAGGCCCAGGCCCAGGCCCAGGCCCAGGCCCAGGCCCAGGCCCAGGCCCAGGCCCAGGCCCAGGGCCCAGGCCCAGGCCCAGGCCCAGGCCCAGGCCCAGGCCCAGGCCCAGGCCCAGGCCCAGGCCCAGGCCCAGGGCCCAGGCCCAGGCCCAGGCCCAGGCCCAGGCCCAGGCCCAGGCCCAGGGCCCAGGCCCAGGCCCAGGCCCAGGCCCAGGCCCAGGCCCAGGCCCAGGCCCAGGCCCAGGCCCAGGCCCAGGCCCAGGCCCAGGCCCAGGCCCAGGCCCAGGCCCAGGCCCAGGCCCAGGCCCAGGCCCAGGCCCAGGGCCCAGGCCCAGGCCCAGGCCCAGGCCCAGGCCCAGGCCCAGGGCCCAGGCCCAGGCCCAGGCCCAGGCCCAGGCCCAGGGGCCCAGGCCCAGGCCCAGGCCCAGGCCCAGGGCCCAGGCCCAGGCCCAGGCCCAGGCCCAGGCCCAGGCCCAGGCCCAGGCCCAGGCCCAGGCCCAGGCCCAGGCCCAGGGCCCAGGCCCAGGCCCAGGCCCAGGCCCAGGCCCAGGCCCAGGCCCAGGCCCAGGCCCAGGCCCAGGCCCAGGCCCAGGGCCCAGGCCCCAGGGCCCAGGCCCAGGCCCAGGGCCCAGGCCCAGGCCCAGGCCCAGGGCCCAGGCCAGGCAGGCCCAGGCCCAGGCCCAGGCCCAGGCCCAGGCCCAGGCCCAGGCCCAGGCCCAGGCCCAGGCCCAGGCCCAGGCCCAGGCCCAGGCCCAGGCCCAGGCCCAGGCCCAGGCCCAGGCCCAGGCCCAGGCCCAGGCCCAGGCCCAGGCCCAGGCCCAGGCCCAGGCCCAGGCCCAGGCCCAGGGGCCCAGGCCCAGGCCCAGGCCCAGGCCCAGGCCCAGGCCCAGGCCCAGGCCCAGGCCCAGGCCCAGGCCCAGGCCCAGGCCCAGGCCCAGGCCCAGGCCCAGGCCCAGGCCCAGGCCCAGGCCCAGGCCCAGGCCCAGGCCCAGGCCCAGGCCCAGGCCCAGGGCCAGGCAGGCCCAGGCCCAGGCCCAGGCCCAGGCCCAGGCCCAGGCCCAGGCCCAGGCCCAGGCCCAGGCCCAGGCCCAGGCCCAGGCCCAGGCCCAGGCCCAGGCCCAGGCCCAGGCCCAGGGCCCAGGCCCAGGCCCAGGCCCAGGCCCAGGCCCAGGCCCAGGCCCAGGCCCAGGCCCAGGCCCAGGCCCAGGCCCAGGGCCCAGGCCCAGGCCCAGGCCCAGGCCCAGGCCCAGGCCCAGGCCCAGGCCCAGGCCCAGGCCCAGGCCCAGGCCCAGGCCCAGGCCCAGGCCCAGGCCCAGGCCCAGGCCCAGGCCCAGGCCCAGGCCCAGGCCCAGGGCCCAGGCCCAGGCCCAGGCCCAGGCCCAGGCCCAGGCCCAGGCCCAGGGCCCAGGCCCAGCCCAGGCCCAGGCCCAGGCCCAGGCCCAGGCCCAGGGCCCAGGCCCAGGCCCAGGCCCAGGCCCAGGCCCAGGCCCAGGCCCAGGCCCAGGCCCAGGCCCAGGCCCAGGCCCAGGCCCAGGCCCAGGCCCAGGCCCAGGCCCAGGCCCAGGCCCAGGCCCAGGCCCAGGCCCAGGCCCAGGCCCAGGCCCAGGCCCAGGCCCAGGCCCAGGCCCAGGCCCAGGCCCAGGCCCAGGCCCAGGCCCAGGCCCAGGCCCAGGCCCAGGGCCCAGGCCCAGGGGCCCAGGCCCAGGCCCAGGCCCAGGCCCAGGCCCAGGGGCCCAGGCCCAGGCCCAGGGCCCAGGGCCCAGGCCCAGGCCCAGGCCCAGGCCCAGGCCCAGGCCCAGGCCCAGGCCCAGGCCCAGGCCCAGGGCCCAGGCCCAGGGCCCAGGCCCAGGCCCAGGCCCAGGCCCAGGGCCCAGGCCCAGGCCCAGGGCCCAGGCCCAGGCCCAGGCCCAGGCCCAGGGCCCAGGCCCAGGCCCAGGCCCAGGGCCCAGGCCCAGGCCCAGGCCCAGGCCCAGGCCCAGGCCCAGGCCCAGGCCCAGGCCCAGGCCCAGGCCCAGGCCCAGGCCAGGCAGGCCCAGGCCCAGGCCCAGGCCCAGGCCCAGGCCCAGGCCCAGGCCCAGGCCCAGGCCCAGGCCCAGGCCCAGGCCCAGGCCCAGGCCAGGCCCAGGCCCAGGCCCAGGCCCAGGCCCAGGCCCAGGCCCAGGCCCAGGCCCAGGCCCAGGCCCAGGCCCAGGCCCAGGCCCAGGCCCAGGCCCAGGCCCAGGCCCAGGCCCAGGCCCAGGCCCAGGCCCAGGCCCAGGCCCAGGCCCAGGCCCAGGCCCAGGCCCAGGCCCAGGCCCAGGCCCAGGCCCAGGCCCAGGCCCAGGCCCAGGCCCAGGCCCAGGCCCAGGCCCCAGGCCCAGGCCCAGGCCCAGGCCCAGGCCCAGGCCCAGGCCCAGGCCCAGGCCCAGGCCCAGGCCCAGGCCCAGGCCCAGGCCCCCAGGCCCAGGCCCAGGCCCAGGCCCAGGCCCAGGCCCAGGCCCAGGCCCAGGCCCAGGCCCAGGCCCAGGCCCAGGCCAGGCCCAGGCCCAGGCCCAGGCCCAGGCCCAGGGCCCAGGCCCAGGCCCAGGCCCAGGCCCAGGCCCAGGGGCCCAGGCCCAGGCCAGGCCCAGGCCCAGGCCCAGGCCCAGGCCCAGGGCCCAGGCCCAGGCCCAGGCCCAGGCCCAGGCCCAGGCCCAGGCCCAGGCCCAGGCCCAGGCCCAGGGCCCAGGCCCAGGCCCAGGCCCAGGCCCAGGCCCCCAGGCCCAGGCCCAGGCCCAGGCCCAGGCCCAGGCCCAGGCCCAGGCCCAGGCCCAGGCCCAGGCCCAGGCCCAGGCCCAGGCCCAGGCCCAGGCCCAGGCCCAGGCCCAGGGCCCCCAGGCCCAGGCCCAGGCCCAGGCCCAGGCCCAGGCCCAGGCCCAGGCCCAGGCCCAGGCCCAGGCCCAGGGGCCCAGGCCCAGGCCCAGGCCCAGGCCCAGGCCCAGGCCCAGGCCCAGGCCCAGGCCCAGGCCCAGGCCCAGGCCCAGGCCCAGGGCCCAGGCCCAGGGGGCCCAGGCCCAGGCCCAGGCCCAGGCCCAGGCCCAGGCCCAGGCCCAGGCCCAGGCCCAGGCCCAGGCCCAGGCCCAGGCCCAGGCCCAGGCCCAGGCCCAGGCCCAGGCCCAGGCCCAGGCCCAGGGCCCAGGCCCAGGCCCAGGCCCAGGCCCAGGCCCAGGCCCAGGCCCAGGCCCAGGGCCCAGGCCCAGGCCCAGGCCCAGGCCCAGGCCCAGGCCCAGGCCCAGGCCCAGGCCCAGGCCCAGGCCCAGGCCCAGGCCCAGGCCCAGGCCCAGGCCCAGGCCCAGGCCCAGGCCCAGGCCCAGGCCCAGGCCCAGGCCCAGGCCCAGGCCCAGGCCCAGGCCCAGGCCCAGGCCCAGGCCCAGGCCCAGGCCCAGGCCCAGGCCCAGGCCCAGGCCCAGGCCCAGGCCCAGGCCCAGGCCCAGGCCCAGGCCCAGGCCCAGGGCCCAGGCCCAGGCCCAGGCCCAGGCCCAGGCCCAGGCCCAGGCCCAGGCCCAGGCCCAGGCCCAGGCCCAGGCCCAGGCCCAGGCCCAGGCCCAGGCCCAGGCCCAGGCCCAGGCCCAGGCCCAGGCCCAGGCCCAGGCCCAGGCCCAGGCCCAGGCCCAGGCCCAGGCCCAGGCCCAGGCCCAGGCCCAGGCCAGGCCCAGGCCCAGGCCCAGGCCCAGGCCCAGGCCCAGGCCCAGGCCCAGGCCCAGGCCCAGGCCCAGGCCCAGGCCCAGGCCCAGGCCCAGGCCCAGGCCCAGGCCCAGGGCCCCAGGCCCAGGGCCCAGGCCCAGGCCCAGGCCCAGGCCCAGGCCCAGGCCCAGGCCCAGGCCCAGGCCCAGGCCCAGGCCCAGGCCCAGGCCCAGGCCCAGGCCCAGGCCCAGGCCCAGGCCCAGGCCCAGGCCCAGGGCCCAGGCCCAGGCCCAGGCCCAGGCCCAGGCCCAGGCCCAGGCCCAGGCCCAGGCCCAGGCCCAGGGCCAGGCCCCCCAGGCCCAGGCCCAGGGCCCAGGCCCAGGCCCAGGCCCAGGCCCAGGCCCAGGCCCAGGGCCCAGGCCCAGGCCCAGGCCCAGGCCAGGCCCAGGCCCAGGCCCAGGCCCAGGCCCAGGCCCAGGCCCAGGCCCAGGCCCAGGCCCAGGCCCAGGCCCAGGCCCAGGCCCAGGCCCAGGCCCAGGCCCAGGCCCAGGCCCAGGCCCAGGCCCAGGCCCAGGCCCAGGCCCAGGCCCAGGCCCAGGCCCAGGCCCAGGCCCAGGCCCAGGCCCAGGCCCAGGCCCAGGCCCAGGCCCAGGCCCAGGCCCAGGGCCCAGGGCCCAGGCCCAGGCCCAGGCCCAGGCCCAGGCCCAGGCCCAGGCCCAGGCCCAGGCCCAGGCCCAGGCCCAGGCCCAGGCCCAGGCCCAGGCCCAGGCCCAGGCCCAGGCCCAGGCCCAGGCCCAGGCCCAGGCCCAGGCCCAGGCCCAGGCCCCCAGGCCCAGGCCCAGGCCCAGGCCCAGGCCCAGGCCCAGGCCCAGGCCCCAGGCCCAGGCCCAGGCCCAGGCCCAGGCCCAGGCCCAGGCCCAGGCCCAGGCCCAGGCCCAGGCCCAGGCCCAGGCCCAGGCCCAGGCCCAGGCCCAGGCCCAGGCCCAGGCCCAGGCCCAGGCCCAGGCCCAGGCCCAGGGCCCAGGCCCAGGCCCAGGCCCAGGCCCAGGCCCAGGCCCAGGCCCAGGCCCAGGCCCAGGCCCAGGCCCAGGCCCAGGCCCAGGCCCAGGCCCAGGCCCAGGCCCAGGCCCAGGCCCAGGCCCAGGCCCAGGCCCAGGCCCAGGCCCAGGCCCAGGCCCAGGCCCAGGGCCCAGGCCCAGGCCCAGGCCCAGGCCCAGGCCCAGGCCCCAGGCCCAGGCCCAGGCCCAGGCCCAGGCCCAGGGCCCAGGCCCAGGCCCAGGCCCAGGCCCAGGCCCAGGCCCAGGCCCAGGCCCAGGCCCAGGCCCAGGCCCAGGCCCAGGCCCAGGCCCAGGCCCAGGCCCAGGCCCAGGCCCAGGCCCAGGCCCAGGCCCAGGCCCAGGCCCAGGCCCAGGCCCAGGCCCAGGCCCAGGCCCAGGCCCAGGCCCAGGCCCAGGCCCAGGCCCAGGCCCAGGCCCAGGCCCAGGCCCAGGCCCAGGCCCAGGCCCAGGCCCAGGCCCAGGCCCAGGCCCAGGCCCAGGCCCAGGCCCAGGCCCAGGCCCAGGCCCAGGCCCAGGCCCAGGCCCAGGCCCAGGCCCAGGCCCAGGCCCAGGCCCAGGCCCAGGCCCAGGCCCAGGCCCAGGCCCAGGCCCAGGCCCAGGCCCAGGCCCAGGCCCAGGCCCAGGCCCAGGCCCAGGCCCAGGCCCAGGCCCAGGCCCAGGCCCAGGCCCAGGCCCAGGCCCAGGCCCAGGCCCAGGCCCAGGCCCAGGCCCAGGC